>NC_090267.1:172568375-172888792 GCF_040414725.1 Anabrus simplex
AGGTTTGTCAACGCACGTTTCATACACAAATGTATCGGTAATTTCCTTGACTGTCCCAATTTACTCCAGTTGCTACCAATTCATGTTTCTTCCCGCAATACCCGACAGGCTGTCATCTTTCACTTACCCAGGTGCAGAACGGAATCATACAGGAGCTCTTGGTTTATGCAGGCCCTAAGATCCCTGAACGAAATTAGCGGGGTAGTGGATATATTTCACTCGTCAGCTAGTGAAATTCGCAGGTATCTTATGGACGGTTCATAGACAGAGTGTTCCTTGTATCTTGTTCTGCCCATTTAGTAACTGAAAGTTATACTTCCTTCCTTCGGTCATTTCAAATGTATAAACACATTTCTGTTTTCATGTCTTTTTTTTCCTTCCTTATATGTTTTGTAAATATGTATACATTATATATTGCTTAGTTATAATTAGTGGTAGTAGAAAGTTCTGTTAATATTGTTATTATTTGAATGTATTATATCATCTGTAATTGGAGAATCAATAACTCTGTTGATGATAAATAAACAAATCAAATCAAATCAAATCAAATTAAGGAAGAAAATAATACAGTTAAGAAAGTTGAAATTAATAGAAAATGGATTATAACTGAGGACAGCTGGATAACGACAAATATGTAAATGCCAAGTGAATGTATTGGAAAATCAAATGCCCTTCAATAAATTGTGCTGGTGTGAGTTATGGATATAATAAAGCGGTAACAGAGGAAACATTTACGCGCAGTGATTCTTAGGTAAACAGTTAAGAAGATGACTAATAGTGTTATTACTTAATATATACGAGGGCGGTTATAACCTCCAACGATATTCCGCCAATATTCCGCAGGTAGGCCGATTGACGCCTCTCTTGCCTTCTACCCAAGGAACAACCACGAATTTAAAAGCATGATGAGGAAAATGGCAATATGTTACTTCCCTGCTGGCAAGCAGTCAGAGACGTTGCCATGGTAACCTGTAGGTTCGTTGTCGGTCTGTCAGTCACTCAATGCAGAGCATGATACCCGCAGAAAATAGGAAATTTCTCCGTTATGTGAAGAGTAAGGTAAATTATGAACATAACGAAAGTTGTTTATAATGAAGAGACGTTTCACGTACGGTCCACGGAGTTTACAGAAATTCAATAACATAAGAGAAAATGGAGGAAAACCGGTCTGGTTTTCCTATAAACCCCCCGTCCGTTCAAAGATTTTAAAATTATATGCATATCGAAACCTTCCCCGGGATGAGTATACTTTAAATTTGAAGTTTGGTTGAGATCTATTCAGCCGTTTCGACGTGATGGCGGAACAGACAAACAAATAGACAAATAGACACGAAAAATAAAAACCACCGATTCGGTCTTGAGTTGACCTAAAACGGATAAATGTCTGAAAAATTGGCAAAACAAAAGAAATTACAGGTAGCGGACCCCCTATAACTTTATTTATATAGATCATACGAACATATCAAGAGCCTCCTGGCTCAGGCGGCAGCGCGCCGGCCTCTCACCGCTGGGTTCCATGGTTCAAATCCCGGTCACTCCATGTGAGATTTGTGCTGGACAAAGCGGATGCGGGACAGGTTTTTCTTCGGGTACTCAGGTTTTCCCTGTCGTATTTCATTCCAGCAACACTCTCCAATACCATGACATTGCATACAATAAATAAATTTGATCTGCCATTCATTAATCATTGCCCCAGAGGGATGTGACAGGCTTCGGCAGCCGGCCAGATTAATATCCTCGCAGCTAGATAGTGGCTTCATTCATTCGATGACTGGAAACAGGCTGTGGATTTTCATCTTCATGCGAACACATCAAAACCCTGTAGATGATATTAATGTTGCTACTTGCTCCAATATGACCTCACTGCAGAGAGTGATAAACATTAACGACTGTCTTTTGTCAGTTATCAATCAATCAATCAATCAATCAATCAATCAATCAATAATGATCTGCATTTAAGGCAGTCGCCCAGGTGGCAGATTCCCTATCTGTTGTTTTCCTAGCCTTTTCTTAAATGATTTCAAAGAAACCGGAAATTTATTGAACATCTCCTTTGGTACGTTATTCCAATTCCTAACTCCGCTTCCTATGAATGAATATTTTCCCTAATTTGTCCTCTTGAATTTCAACTTTATCTTAATATTGTGATCTTTTCTACTTTTAAAGACGCCACTCAAACTTATTCGTCTACTAATGTCATTCCACGCCACTCTCCGCTGACAGCTCGGAACATACCACTTAGTCGAGCAGCTCGTCTTCTTTCTCCCAATTCTTCCCAGCCCAAACTTTGCAACATTTTTGTAACGCTACTCTTTTGTCGGAAATCACCCAGAACAAATCGAGCTGCTTTCCTTTTGATTTTTTTCCAGTTTTTGAATCAGGTAATCCTGGTGAGGGTCCCATACACTGGAACCATACTCTAGTTGGGGTCTTACCAGAGACTTATATGCCCTCTCCTTTACATCCTTACTACAACCCCTAAACACCCGCATAACCATCTGCAGAGATCTGTACGCTTTATTTACAATCCCATTTATGTGATTACCCCAATGAAGATCTTTCCTTACATTAACACCTAGATACTTACAATGATTCCCAAAAGGAACTTTCACCCCATAAACGCAGTAATTAAAACTGAGAGGACTTTTCCTATTTGTAAAACTCACAACCTGACTTTTAACCCCGTTTATCAACATACCATTGCCTGCTGTCCATCTCACAACATTTTCTAGGTCACGTTGCAGTTGTTCACAATCTTGTAACTTATTTATCACTCTATAGAGAATAACATCATCCGCAAAAAGCCTTACCTCTGATTCCACTTGCTTACTCATATCATTTATATATAAGAAAACATAAAGGTCCGATAATACTGCCTTGAGGAATTCCCCTCTTAATTTTTACAGGGTCAGATAAAGCTTCGCCTACTCTAATTCTCTGAGATCTATTTTCTAGAAATATAGCAACCCATTCAGTCACTCTTTTGTCTAGTTCAATTGTACTCATTTTTGCCAGTAGTCTCCCATGATCCACCCTATCAAATGCTTTAGACAGGTCAGTCGCGATACAATCCATTTGACCTCCTGGTTCAAAAATCGTGGTCGTGAGAGGTTCGTTGTATTTTCTCGTAAAGAAGAGATGCTAACAACCTATAACTGGTACCAAATATCTTCGATTTTTCAATATCGCTGTAAATGTCAAATAGAGATTTTGTACACAGTATACAGGGTGAAGCGTAATTCGCGCACTCGGGCGTCGCAGCGCGACTCCTCACATGCTAGCAATAAAAAAATATCTCTTACAAAATTTCGTCTTGCGGAGTATATCCGGTAGAAAACGGACGTTGAAGAGCAGCAATCTGGCAACATTGTAACCATATGTAGGGTAACTACCGCTGTCAGCATTTTCTCGTCGTGCCGTACAGTTGGTGCAGTGGGTAGAGTTGTTGGTTGGCATGGAGGAGGTCGATGGTTCGATCCTGGGTTGAGGAGCATTTTTTTATTTGCTAATTTCCATCTGACATTACCTACTGTAATACAGTAAGACACCGTTTCTGAGGTCACATGTATCCTACATTTACAACATTTTGTAACGCTGAAACAACAAATACCTGGTTAGACTAATAAGAAATAGACAGCTGAAACAAACAGGTTACACATCTAGTAGATGAAGTGGTGCGAATAAATTCACGCCCACTACGTGGAAAGGGCGCCTTTCAAAGCTGACCAATTAAACGATTGTTCGTCCATTTCTAGGATCGTAGTATGTAAGTGCAGATGGTTTCTAGAGGACCCGCTGCAATCGCTGTTGACGATTAAGATGCCAGAAACCATACCACCTGGACTACATTTACGAAATAAAAAACACACGCCTCAACCCAGGATCGACCACTCGACCTCCTGCATGCTAACCCAAAACTCTATCCACTGCACCAACTGTACAGTACGACTATCGTCTGCTGACAGAGTTAGTTACCCTACATGTGGTTACAGTGTTGCCAGATTGTTACTCTTCAACGTCGTTTTTCTGCCGGATATACTCGCAAGGCGAAATTTTGTAAGAGACATTTTTTTATTGCTGGCATGTGAGGAGTCGCGCTGCGACGCCCGAGTGCGCGAATTACGCTTCACCCTGTATAGATAGATTCACATTGGAGCGGTATTAGAATTTAACCCTGACAAGAAAACGAACATTAGCTGTAGTGTTTCCAGTGATCGGTAATTGACTGGAATAATCTGGAGAATGTTAAAATGACTATGTACCGAGCATATATTACGACTTGTTGAGACAAATTTTCATATTTATAAAATATACTTGACAAAAAATATTGTATTTCCAATATCCATCATATAATATTATTATTAATAATTTCACGGATTCATCGAACAATATGAATATATGAATATGAATATATTTCCAACTGTCGATGGAACCATCAAAGGAACGCTAGGAAATCGTCAACAATCTTCTATATAAATAAAATCGTAACGACCGTGTGTCTGTACATTGACTATTATGGCGAAATTTCCGTACAGTTATCCGTTTCAGGTGTAATGATGACCATCTGCATATTTTTTAGCTTTGGTGTCTGTTTGTCTGTTTGTTTGTTTGTTTGTTTGTTTGTTTGTTTGTCGTTTGTTTGTCTATAACTTGACAACTACTGGATATATTTCTACCAAACTTCATACTTAGAACCTAGATGTCCATGGGTAGGTTTTAGGGCCAATACTGTTTCTAAATTCCTGAAACTGACTAGGGGTTTATACAAAACCGAAACCGTGATTTTGCGCTCCCACAAAATACACACAACCGAACTTAATGGAAATCTACCTGCCTTAATTGAAATCAACGTCTATACCTTTTCATCTTATGTGCATCATTTCGATACGACGATTAATAATGGAGTAATAATTAACGAACCGGTTTTCGGTACAAGTCCCACCGAACATAACTCAAGAACGGGTGTAAAGCGTATTTCTTATAACTTAAAAACTACGGGAGATATTTTCAACCAATCTTCATATTTAGCATCCACCTGTCCAAAGGAAATTTTTAGGTCCATACCATGTCAAATTCCCAGGACCGACTGGAGGTTTATAGGGAACCGAAACGGTGATTTTACTCTCCCGCAATATATACAAGACCAATCTGACTGGAAATCGACCAACCTTGATGGAAATCAGTTTCTAAAAGTTTTTTCTTGTGTACATTTTTTCGGTAGGAGGATTAATAATGGAGATCTCATTAACGGTCTCTTCTGCAGGTTAAGTTCAGAGGACATAGCCCAAAATGTATTTTACCTATAGCAGATTCCTTATCTATATAATTAAATTTGTAACGACCGTGTGTCTCTACACTGTGTAAAGTGCAATGATGACCATCTGCATATGTGTTAGCTTTAGTTTCCTGATAGTCCGCATTTTTAACCGACACCCCCCCCCCCCCCACCAAAGCACGATTGAGGCACAATATGCCAGATGAGCTAGAAAACTGAAATTTGGCATATATCTTAGCCTGTAATCGACAGAAAGCTTCCAAGATCTTTAAATATTTCATTTTTTCACCCCCGAAAAATATCGGAATATTGAGGCAATTTTAATGTCGTTGGAGACCTTCGTTTCGAGGTATTTCGCGGCTCAACGGTAAGTCGTATCACAAAACGGATGGCACAATCTCAGTTCACTTTGTAGTGATCTACAACTTTTGTCCTATATCTTATCTCTATTCTTCATATGTGAGATTTGTTTCTATTTCTCGATTATACCTACATTTTTCTCTTTGTACACGTACAATTCGTAGTTAGAATCACTTATACGAATTGTAGAATCATCTAATTCTACATGAACATGGCCCACCCAGTATCCATACGTGAGCCAAATTCTATGTTTGTAGCTGTCATACTAGTACCCAAAAGTAATGCATTGTGAGAAAACCTTACCCAAATTTCAGCCTCTTCAACGTTTCTAACTCAATTTCAGCCATAAGTAGATGTGACAGGAGAAAATATCTTAAGACCAGCCATTTAGACCGTTAAATGGGGCGTCGATGTGATGTATCGTTTAGTAGCAGTTTGTTTGTAAATGAAGGTTTTCAATATTGTAAACATGCATATACTTCGTATGTCGGTCTATATATATTCATTGAAGTCGATTTGTAGCGATGTATAAAGGGTGCGTTTGCCATTATAATTAATATTTTGCATTGACAGTGAGTCTCAGCATGAGCGTCTGATATTGTAATCATTACCTTCCACATCGACTTTGAATAGCAGAAGTCAAGGGAGCATGCAATTTTGTTCAAAACTCCCCTAACCGATAGTGTTAGGGAGTAGGCAAGTGTGCCCGCCATTATAATCAAATTTACCCATCTAAAATATGATTGGCATTAGGCGTAGTGGCCTTGTTATTATAATGGGAACTCATCAACTCGGTGTGACTGTCGTTAAGATAAGTGGTCTGTCATTATAATGATAACAGCACAACTCAATTTTGACTGGTAGTAGAGATTGTGCCTGTTATTATAATAAAAAATCCTCAACTGCAATCTGTCTGGAAGTAGGAAAGAGCGCCTGCCATTGTAACGAAAACTCTCCACATCGATTGTGACCATACAGTAGGTTATGGGGCAACGTATGGGAACATCCCCTTGCTGTTTCTGGATAACGCTAAAGACATGCAATTTAAAAAATCTTATTCACTGCACGTACAGTTAGTTACTTCGATATCCGTTTACAGTGTAGAATACCGTAGCGAAGCACAGGTACATTCGCTAGTATAACAACATAACAGAGTTGCCATGACTTATGAAATTACCGTCGCTTCTTTCAATTAAGAGTCGGGGAGGGTATTGATATGATGAACCATTCGATTTTTGCCTTTTGTCATCATCTGGCGGCTCTTGTGGCGTTCCGTACTGGACTGGAGATACGATATATTCAGGTAGTGATTACCTATAAAGGTTTTGTTTCAACAAATCCCGAACGGGATTAAATTAAACAAGTGACCAGTGTACAGAGAGAACAATGGGAGTCACTGTGTGCGACCCTTTGTTTTACAGTTCTTCTTTACTGCTGGAGCGGTTAGTTTAAGCTGGGAAACAAAGCGCCTGCATGAATAGCCTACTGTGCTCTGGATTGAATATAAACTAGTAGGAATTTGCTAAATAGATTTTACTGTTAGCTCAAAGAACATTAAATTCTTCACTGTACATACATGCATACATACTGCTACCATACCACCCATGACCGATGCGGTCACATCACATCACATCACATTACATACATACATACATACATACATACATACATACATACATACATACATACATACATACATACATGGGTGAGTTAAATGCAAACTTAAAAAAAATATTTTTTTACAATTTTGTTTTACATCCTACCGATAGGTATTACGGCGACGATGGGATAGGAAATGGCTAGGAATGGGAAGGAAACAACCATGGCCTTAATTAAGGTACAGCTCCAGCATTTTTCTGGGCCGCGGAAAACCATCTTCACGGCTGCCGGCAGTGGGGTTTCGAACTCACTATTACCTCCCGAATGCAAGCTGACTGCTAGGTGACAAAATGAAGACTTTTCTTTCAATGTATTGAATGAGCGAGGTACACTAGTGTATCATCTTTCTACCTAGTCTCCGTTGCATTCAATGCAAGTCCTCCAGCGTTTACAATGTGCAGGGATCACAGCCACACGTGCAACGTGATCATCCTGGAATGATTTTAGATGTTTCGTGTTCGTTTAGATAGATGTATAAATGCCTCCAGTTATTACCTACAATGTATCCATCGCCTGCTACAGTAAAACAATGTTTAGCAGAAACAAAACACAGTGTGTGCTTCTTTGGAGTGCATTAACCATCATCGATCAGTACACTGTTTATTCTTTAGTACCTGGTGTAATAAATTAAATGAACTTTTTCGACATTGCAGCCAGGAGGTAAAACATGACTTTCTGGTCACTTAGGGGAACATTACCTTACGATTTCCATTCATTCTGTGCCACTTAATGAGGGATTTTACTGGATCAGTCAGTTTGTCAAGATCCACAGTTATTTTTTTCTGATCTCGAAAAATGTAAATCGGTTCCATGATCGCCCTCGTTATTACTTGAGTCGTAATGGAAAGTAGTTGCAACGAACTGCGAATCATAGCGTTGAATCTTTATTCCGCATGCACTCCTATTGTATCGACTGTTTCCTTATACAAAGACCCGTTTTATTTCTGTAGGTCCCGTACATCTTTTGACTTGCGTTTTTGATACTCGGCACCTGATAGTTTTTTCTTTTATTGGACATAATAGAATCATAAAAGTAGTGTATTATGGACTATTCGGGGGCCTTCTCACTCCTCACTGCCTGCCCTTCCCGACGCAATGACGTCACAGCAAAGGCGAACTGAAATGTTGGCTGCTGGCTAAGAGTGCATGCTTAACACCACATGATGTCATAACCTAACGCTGGCTACGTGTGCAGGATTAACCTCACAGGCTCGGATTCGACTCCAGGCTTAACCTTACAGGGGCGTTAACCTTACAGACCCAAGTTCGATGTCCAAGAGTACAAGCTTAACCTAACTATCAACGTTATTACGGACAAGAGTGCAATCTTAACCTTACAGGCTCGGATTCGGCTCCATGCTTAACCTCACAGGGGCGTTAACTTCGCAGACCCAATTTCGATGGCCGAGGAGGCTAATCGCATAAGAGTGCAACCTTAATCTTAGAGGCTTTGGTTCGATCCCAGGCTTAAACTAACAAGGCAATATGGCTACTATGCATTATTCTTACGGGCCTAAATTTGGAGAGCTGCCTCGGGGGCTCACAACTTGTAACTTAGAACTTATTAGTTTTATTAGACTAACTTTTGAGAGTTAATTGACGCAAAATGGCTGCATTACTCTTATGGGGCTAACTTTAGAGAGCCAGCTTAGGGCTCACAACTTGTTACTTCAAGTTCGACTCCTTGTCTAACCCTAACCTGACAGATTCTTCTTAGCGAACCTCACAGACTTGAGTTCGACACCTTGGTTAACCTTTTACCTAACAAGCTCCAGTTTGGTACAGACTGAAGTAGTTTAGAGGTTAGCGCTTTCTAAGCTTGAGTTCAAGGATTTGATTCTTGTAAGCTTCGGCTAATTCTGCTACTGGAAGGATCTCTCTAGCCAGTGCCAAATGGCCACATGGAATATGAAAGGGCTCTTACAGCCTGGAAAGTTACAAATTGTTGAAAATGAAATGATCAATCACGACATTGATATATTGGGTCTGCCCGAGACGCACTGGCGAGGATGGATTCTTTAACACTACCGAAGGCAATACAGTATACTGTAATTTTCTGGATCCGTAAGTACAAATGGCGTTGCTATCATTGTTCCCAATTACCTATCAAATCTGAACAGAACTGGGAATGAAGCACAATGAACTTACGATATGTATAGTCCCATAATAATAATAATAATAATAATAATAATAATAATAATAATAATAATAATAAGGTTCTTCTAAACTTGTGGGCTCGCAGGTGCGAACTGTTATGTACATGTGGATTTCCCCTGCATTTTACAACTGGATTATCTTCCTAACGCTAAATCTGTATGGAGGGATTTAATCACTATTACGTGTTTCAGTAGTAGTTGATAGTAGAGCGTGTTGTCTGAATATGAAGAGCAAAGTGTTGGGACACACACAAACACTCAGTCTCCAAGCCAGAATATGAATCAAACGAGAATAAAATCTCTATCCCAGACAAGAATCGAACCGGACATCCCTCCGAAGCAAAGGCTTCAACGCTGACTATCGAGCTAAGGAGATGAACAATAATAATAATACAGTAATAATAATAATAATAATAATAATAATAATAATAATAATAATAATAGCCGGGCTGACTGGCTTAGATAGGTGGGCGCTAACCTTCTGACCCTATCTTTCCGTATTCATATTGTTCGCGTTAGGAAGTTGGTAGTAGTGGTATTGATAGTGGTGGTGGTAATTATTGTTTTAAGAGGAAGTACAACTAGGCAACCAATCTCTATATAACACTAATCAGAGGGAATATACGAAGGTATCCATCCGATACATCGAAAAATGAGTCAAAGGAAGACAAGGGCCCCGAAAGGTGTGAAAATAAAAGTCTCCCTATGCCTCGCAAACCTAATACCATCGGAGTGTCGGAAAAGAACAAGAGTTGACCGAGAGAGATCGGGTAGGATAGATAAAAGCAAAGAGCCTTGCACAAATAAGTAGCAGCAATGCTAGGACTCGTCTAATGGCTCTGTGGCCGCCAACCCACGCTCCTAAGTTCAGAGCCCCTGGGGCCCCTTTTAGTTACTCTTACGACAGCAGCAACCCTTGCCTCACTTCTCGAATATTAGGCTGATAAAATTAATAGGTCATAAGTTACAAGTTGTGATCCCTGCACCTGAGGTAGCCCTCTAGTTAGGTCTATACGAATAGAGTATAGCAGCCATCTTGCATAGCAGCCCTTGCCTTAGTCTCGAATATTAGGCTGATAAAACTAATAGGTCATATGTTACAAATTGTGAGGCTCCTGAGGTAGCAGTCTAGTTAGGTCTATACGGGGGCCGATGACCTTCGATGTTAGGCCCCTTTAAAAACAATCATCATCATCATCATCTCATCATCATCATCATCATCCTCATCAGGTCTATACGAATAGCGTATAGTAGCCATCTTTCATAGCAGCCCTTGCCTCAGTTCTCGAAAGCTAGGCTGATAAAACTAATAGGTCATAAGTTACACATTTTGATCCCACATCCCCTGAGGTAGCCCTCTAGTTAGGTCTATACGAATAGAGTACCTCGTATAGCAGCCATCATGCATAGCGACCCTTTTCAGTTCCCGAACGTTAGGCTGATAAAACTAATAGGTCGTAAGTTACAAATTGAGAGCCTCCAGAGGTAGCCCTCTAGTTAGGTCTATACGAATGGAGTATAGCAGCCATCTTGCATAGCAGCCCTTGCCTTAGTCTCGAATATTAGGCTGATAAAACTAATAGGTCATAATTTACATGTTGTCAGTCCCTAAGGTAGCTCTGTAGAGTTAGGCCTATAAGAACAATGTATCACCATTAACCCCTGGCCCAGCTCCTTAAAATTGGTCTAATATAAGCAATGTATAGCGCTTATCTTGCCTCGGCGGCCCTAGCACTAGGAAGTTGCACGCGGCCGCCATCTTGCGCATTAGCCTCTAGACCATCTCCTTAAGTCCTACGAATGCCGCCTATCCTTCCCCGAGCCAGCTTTCTCCATAAGAGCCTATATAGCGGCCATCTTGCCCGTCAGCCCCTGACCCAGCTCTAGGAGGTTAATCCCATAAGAACCCGTGTATAGCTGCCAACTTGCTCATGAGCCCCAGGCCCTGCTCCAATTTTTTACCCTAACAAAGATCACTGATGATTTTTTGTAACGAGTACATTTTTCGAAGGTTATACACATGACGTTCGCCTGGTTGATCTTTATAGGAATTAAATATACTGCATATTGGTCAAACTAGGTGGAGACCTTCTGCCATTAATTCTAAAACTTATCCAGGAGCTGACTGCAGAACAGATCATCATCTGCTATGCATTATCTTTAAACTACGGTTCAGAAAAAAGACATCGTGTGTCGTACCAGATAAAAGATGCTGAATGAAGACGATCTTAAGGAATTTGGAGAAGAAATACAACACGTCCTTCAAAATATCCGAAAAGACTCCAATAAAGGCGCAAAGCCCACATGGAAATTCTTCAGAAATATTATGGTGACAACCGAGATGAAATTTTTCTTCCACAACATCGAGTCATCAGATCGCTGAATCACACATAGCAGATAATAGATCAGCGGAAACTGCTCAAAAGGTCTGGGTTATGCAATCGGAAAACGTATGCTGAACTGTGCCGTGAAATTAAACGAAATTGTTGTCGAGACAAACATAAATGCATTACTAACATTTGTGAAGAAATCGAGGCACGCAATAATCGTAACGAAACACGTGACCTTTAACTCAAAGTTAGGCTAATATCAAATACATTTAAACTCCAAATGTGTTCAATCGAAGATGGTAGTGATAGTAAAATCCACGACTTTGAGAATTTGTTAAATAGATGGAAGGAATACTGTGAGGATCTCTACAACGGAGAAACATTGCAACCAAACTTGATCCTCTGGCATGGATTTGAAATGGAACCATATATCCTACCCAAGAGACGAAACGGGCAATTGTATTATTAAAACTGGGCAAGGAATCTTGGTCCAAATGGCATAGCAGCTGTGCTCCTGAAAGGACACGTGACTAGGTGGGATGATCATCATAGACATTTGCTACAAGATTTGGAGGTATGGCCATCTCACTGGGTTGCATCCATTTTCGTCCCTCTGCACAAGAAGGGTTCCATGCCAAATGTGACAATTGCAGAACCTTAGTCCTTATTTCACATGCAAGTAAAATTCTACTATTTATAATCCAAGAGAGGCTTCAAGCTTTCTTTGCATCAGTGTTCCCTTCTGAACAAGCTGGATTTGTCCGAGGTAAAGGCACAAGAGAACAGATATTAAACATCCGACAGTTGATTAAAAAAGGAGAGAATTTCAACTTTCTCTCATCATCCGCTTTTTAGACTGCCAAAATGCCTTTGAGTGTGTTCAGTGGGAGAAAATGTGGCAAGTATTGTTGGAAATGGGTATTCCTGTACATCTGGTTTGGCTGATGAGGAATTTGTATGAAGCCAACTCAGCTATAGTTAAATGGCAAACTATCTGGGAATTTCAAGATCCAGAAAGGTGTCTGGCAGGTTGTATACTGTCACCTGCACCCCTCAATATCCCTGGCGAGTACATCAAGAGAGCTGCACTTAAGAAATGGGATGGTGGATTTCTTGTTGGTGGTAAGAATTTATCCAACCTCTGTTATGCAGACGGTGGTGCACTCATTGCTAGTGTTGAGAAGAAAATGGCAGAGCTAATTTCTCGTGTGAAAAATGTCCGTGCTCAAATGGGACTACAAATTAGCATGAATAAGACCGAAATAATTATCGTTCAGAGAGCCAGCATAGGCATCATCAAGGAATTGGAGAACGTTTCAGAAATTCTACACCTTGGTTCATTAATTTCCTGTTCAGGTAACTGTGCTCCTGAAATTAACAGAAGAGCAGCTATGGTCAAAAATGTAATGAAAAATTTAGCCCATTTATGGAAGGATCGCTGTACCTCATTACCACTGAAAATGAGAGTAGTATCCAGTCTGGTATTTTCAGATTTCCTATATGGAGCCGAGAGTTGGACTCTTCGTGCTACAGACCTGAAGAGAATCGATTCCTTTGAAATGTGGTATTAGCGAAGAATGTTACACATACCTTAGATATAATGATTCCATTATAAACCAGCTCAATCTCAGAATAACATTACACTGATATGCAACCATTTTTCTACATATAAACTTTTTATAGTTTTCAGTTCCCATCTCCCACGAACCTACTACGCTGGCGTAGCAGGGGGAGAGGTGATACTCCCACGTGGCGCATCGCAGGTGGCGGATAGGGGGTTCCTAACCGGGTTGCCGGCGGACTTGAGGGAAATAAAATACCTCTCGCGGACCAAACACACAACCCCCTGTGGGTGGGGGACGCAGACGAAGAACACACCCACGGTATCCCCTGCCTGTCGTAAGAGGCGACTAAAAGGGGCGACCAAGGGATGATTATATTAGAACCATGAAACTCCTCGTGATTAGTACTACCACGCGCGGAACACCAAGGGTCGCTTTTCCTTGAGCGAAGTACCACTATGTTAGGTACCACATAAGTTTGTGATTAATAGCAAACGAGAGCGCGACGACTTTTATAGTACCTGTGATTAGTAGCACTATATGAGCGACACCATGCGATGACGAAACACATGGTTCTGGCTTGCCTATGGTTAGTACCCAGTATATGAGGAACACTACGGGATAGCACGAGTCCCTGTGGTTAGTACACTTAGGTGATGAACACCATAGGTTTGCGTTGCCTTTCAATGGCGCCGCAATGTGCGAAACACAGTAGTTCTGTAATACATGTGCGAATTTCATTACATGTGAGTAGTACCATAATGTGTGGAATACCGCAAGTCTACGCTACTCTTGATTAGTACCGCAACATGACAAATACCATGGTTCTACTTTTCTAGCGACAAGTACCATTATGAGGGGCCGATGACTTGGATTTTGGACTCCTTTCGACTACAAGCATCATCGATTCGGTATCGTGCTATAGAAGCAGTCCCTTATTCAGTAATACTATTATTTTACGCCAGCTTCTGTGCATGTGAGGCACTGTGGGTCGGTTCCACTGATCGTTTTAAATTCATATCCATCCATCCATTCACTCTTCGTATTCACGTTTTGAATTGTGGTCAGTGGAGAATTTTGGGTTTTAAATTTGTCATTTCATTTCGAACCGTTAGGGGCCGATGACCTAGATGTTAGGCCCCTTTAAACAACAAGCATCATTATCATCAGTTCCCCTCTAAGAGTTGTTACAAAGCCAATATGTACTTTTATTTCATAACGTCCATTTTTAAAAAGCAACTTGAAATTCATGAAAATGTTTAAATACTGAAATTAATGAATATCTTTACAAAAATTATACTATTATTGTTGCGTTAAAGCTGGTAATTTAGACATAATGGGATCACTAAAATCTTATAAAACAACTGGAATTAAAATTATGAACAAAGTATCCTATAATAATTGTTTTTCCCTTGCTTAATATTGTAAGGACACTTGAAAAAACTCAAATCATTTCTACACTGGTATGAATGCTATTCCTTGAAAGATATAATTGATATATTAAAACGATAGAAATAAGATACCAGGGCAAGTGTAATGAAGCGGATTATTGCTGGTGCGTAAAGAGGCGTACATCAAGTCACAGCAGGGCATCAAACGGCGCAACATTTCGACCGAAAGATTGAACATCTGAATGGCTGCAAGAGCTCTTAATGAATATAATTCAATGTTTCATAATTAATGTTATGCACTCGAATTTATTTTTTGAAATGATATACCTAATTTGACATTATTAAAATGCTTGTTCAAATTTTGAAGTTTTCGTTCTTATTTCTATAAATGACATAAAATGGGGTACGATAGAGAAAATATGAATATACACTTGGATTATACATCTTTTCAATACCTAAGCAGTCATTTCAGGCATATTGTCTTATTAAATTGTGTATTTTTTAATGATGAACTTTCCTAATTTTGAGGTACTTTCAACTCTCTTTTCAAATTTACAAAAAACTGACGTGATACAGAAAATCTCAACACGTATATGGATTCAGGGCACTTTAGCTAACAATAAACAGTAATAGTTTCCCTTGTAGCAGATAAAAACTTTGAAATGCATATCAGTACGCAAACAAAGAGCGTCAACATTCTTTGGACATATTAGCCTATGAGACTTGAGAATGGCACCTAAGAAAATCTGATCATTCTTAGAAATGTTCCCGCCAAGAGATATAGTGGGCGAGTTCCCACTCGATGGTCCAACATTATCAGGAGTATATCTTTGGTGCAGTATGTCTGGCCGAGGGCTGCAAGGGATGGAGACAACCCACCAATAGCCTCCTAGGAAATCACGATCCTCAGAACTGAGGGAACGATAAGAGAGAGCGAAAGAGAGAAAGATATAGAGATATGTGCAGGCACGAATGTTTAATGACAGATCAAATGAATGGTTAATTAATTACATATTGTCCCCTATTCACTGTATTCACTGTCAGTTTATCAGGAGGGCAAAACAAGATGTAACTGCTCTTGTAAAACTTTTATTTTTATGGCTGGTTTTAAGAGTTATCCATACAGAACGAACTGTTGATGAAAAACTTCGCCAGAAGGTAGTCTTATATAAATAGCAAAATCTAGATCTTAACTACAGAACTGCATATTCCCTAGTTTGCCAGTTAATAATTTCGAATGGCTATTTCTAGCCGAGTGCAGCCCTTGTAAGGTAGACCCTCCGATGAGGGTGGGCGGCATCTACCATGTCTAGGTAACTGCGTGTTATTGTGGTGGAGGATAGTGTAAGGTGTGGTGTGTGAATTGCCGGGATGTTGGGGACAGCACAAACACCCCGCCGCCGGGCCACTGGAATTAACCGATGAAGGTTAAAATCCCCGACCCGGCCGAGTTTTTCCAGTGGGGATACGATATACAGGGTTATTCACCTAAGATGTTACACAGAAATAACGTCTAAACCATTAAATATATCGGTATTCTGTTTTCATATTCGTAAATGATACCCAGATGCTTGTAAAACAATGTACTACTTATTCTCATGGGGTGATTAATAACAGAGATATTGGTACTACCTCCATATTTTTAAATATAACGGCACAGATACGTAAAGCTAGCCTAAAAGTTCAACTACGTACAAATTCAAATATGTAATTATTTTCAAAATCGGACAGTTACTTTTTGAGATATAAATAAAAACCGTATTTGGGCTTTTGTGTGCCGCATCAGACAACGTGTGATCGGCCAAGGTCGTACTGGCACGCAAGTTGTTTCCTGACATTGATTCCGGCCACAGAACGGATGTCATGCATGCACTGTAAACTGTCGTACACATAATGTGATGTACCGTAACATACCCTGGGTGTGCAACGTTATTGTATGACTGGCGAACACACAACGGGGAAGAGAGATTAAAGTTTCTTTGTTTTGTTTTGAAATCCTTGTGTAACAGGTTGCGCTCAATTTGGGGTTTCTCCCCACGGATGGGAATGGGGAGGATTTGGAAAGGACGTCGGCCGTGACCTATCTCAAAGGTACCAAAAATATTTATTTTATTACTTTAAAAAACATCAACCCTCCATCTCATGTCATGAGTTCGCCTGCTATACGCACTTTGCAAACCCATCACACGTGTACGATGTGCTTACATGCCTGGTATCCATTATGTGGCTGAAATCACACCCAGGAAACTGTTTGCGCGTCAATATGTCCTTGCCCGACTGCACGCCGTCTGATGCGGCCTGCAAAACCACGCATGCTGTTCTTTTTGATATCTCAAAAAGTAACTGTCCGATTTCGAAAATACTTACATATTTGAACTTGTTCGCAGTTGAACTTTTAGATCAGCTGTATGTATTTGTGCCGTTCCATTTAAAAATATGGAGTTAGTATCAATATCTTTGTTATTAATCACCCCATGATAATAAGTAGCACATTATTTTACAATCCTCTGAGTATCATTTACGAATATGAAAACAGAATACCGATATATTTAATGGTTTAGACGTTATTTCCGTGTAACATCTTAGGTGAATAAATACATACTTGCAATATATAATGTACATGAACCATAAACGCAAATCTCTGTGAGTCACACATTATAATAGAAGTTCTAGTTGAGATAGTCCATTATCGTTTCTGTTGGCCCTAGGAAGTCGCTCTAAATACCTGGATAGACCCGCAACTTACAGTCACTCATGATTTGGAGAACTGTTTTCCATGGGCACCACAGTCACATACTAGTGTTGAAACATACGTCTCATTGTAAAGGGACTCCTTGTATTTTCCATGGCTTGTCCTGTCTGTAGTCAGTGTGAACGACATTTTGTGCGATAGATGGAATCTCCTGGCAATATGTGCTCACCGGGGAAGATGTGCTCTCCATTATTTCAAAGAGTTGTTAGGGATCCAGATGGCAGCATTACGTAAGGGTGGGTGGCGCGATTTGATCCTCTACAGTTTGCGAAGGTAAGAGTGTATTCTGCCCGAAGGTAGGTCCGAACCTCCGTAGAGGTGTGCCTGAGCAGGAGTTTATGTACGGTAGGGTGGCCAGGTCCTTCCCGCTCCTCCATTCCCTTACCCTCCACCAACAGCGCGTGGCAACCCATCCAAATATTGACCACGCCCAATGTTGCTTAACTTCGGATATCTCACGGGATCCGGTGTTTCAACATGGCTACGGGCTTACAGTTTGAGAGCATGGGTTTAATTATGGGCAGGCAGTAGAGGGTTAGATCTTCCTGTACTCTCTGTTGAGGGAATTTTTTCTTTCCGAACTAATTGGAATTATACCTGACAGAATTGGAAGTCAATGAAGTGGTGTGGACTGAATGTTAATAGATATTAGAAGCATACTTCCATTCAACTGAGGGTCAATTAACCGTGTATAGAGGCTTTTCAGCCAAATTGGTGCACAGTATCCAGCCCAAGAGAAAGTGAGACCTATAGTCTGTGTCAAATGGGAAATGTTTTGGCCTCGAGATGTTACTCAGAATTATCCAACCAAGTAGCTGCTATGTTGTTGCGTTATGGGTTACGCTCGGCCGAGAAGTTTACTGCATTAAATATCACTAGACAGTCCAAACGTCATAAAAACAACGGCAACGACCCATTTGACACAGACCATAAAGAAGACCGCTAAGTCTTTATTGGAGATTCTCAACCTGAACCACATTATTTATCTAGGATATAATTGCGTGTTTTAAGTTTCTTAGACAGGTTCAGAATATTTTTTAATAAAGCGTGTGATTCTGGGTACCGCCTAGATGTTTTGGCTGCCAGTTATGTAGCAGGTCTCGACTACAGAAATTAAATTTCAGTTGAGTACTAGGTTGGTATGTTGTTCAGGTGGAAGCATGTTATCTTGTTTCTATGGGATTAATCATTAATCCATCTAATTATTTACTTCGACAATTTTTCATCCTGACATTTTTTCAACAGTATTTACTGGTAGTTAATTTGCTGTTTTACTAACCCTTAGTTGCTGTGTAGTGACAATGGCTGAAAGATGGATACTCCCTCTGGCTCCCCATTCCCATTTCCGCCATCTGTGAGTGCCACATTGCTAAAGGTCAAGTGCCGCTCTGCTATTCGAAAGATGTCAAACACTGTGCTTTACATGGCTGCCGATCTGTCAGTAGCGAATGGCGAGCTCAAAGCTCTCTTCACACCCACTGTAATCAGGCTAAAGGTCATTCTAGACAGACACCTACCAGCGCTAAAAAGAAGTGTATTCTAAATGAATTGTTCGTTCACTTGAGACTTATTTAATGGTATTTTTGTATCTTTCGACAACAGCTGTTAAAACGCTACCGCAGTAGCCGAAGTTTATTCTATCTCTTAAAATAGCTTCAATCAGAAAGTCATGGGTTTAAATATTGTTACGTACTGTGGGAAGAAATGAAAATTTTATTATGAAGAATATACAGTACTGTGTTTTCAAAATAGTACTTTATTAGAAATTTACAACGTATACCTTTCACAGACCTTCATCTTCACTTTTAACAAATAAATGCTAGATAATAAGTTATCTTTTTAAAATATTAATAACATTCGTATTACATTCTCTACGAGGCGTTGTATAAAACATATGAACATAGAAAACTGAAAACCTACAACCTGTTTTCCAGTCAGTGATTCAGTCAGGAATGGAATGAATGAAGCCCCCATTTTGCGGTGAGGATACGAATTGTGCCGACTGCCGAAGCCTGTCGCACTCCTCTGGGGCAATGATTAATGACTGACAGATGAAATGATAATGGACAGTGTTGCTGAAAAGATGACATGGAAAACCGGAGTGCCCGGAGGAAAACCTTTCCCGCCTCCGCTTTGTCCAGCACAAATCTCACATGAAGTGACCGGCCTTTCACCGCTGGGTTCCGTTGTTCAATTTCCGGTCACTTCATGTGAGATTTGTGTCTTAAACATTGTGTCTTGTACATTGTTACCGTACCGGTTATGATCATAGAGATATTCTTGAATTTGGATTTTTGTAACTAAGTCCATATCAGCGCCGATCATAACTCCAATAAACGCCTATATGCCATACAATGTTGGGTGATGCCAACTTCTCATTCTGCTTTCTTATGTGGTCGATGTTGCCTGTATTTTCCTTTTGTTCCCATGTAATTTCGTTTTACTGAGGATATCATATATCATCAAATATTTCGTCATCAAAATATAGATGAAAATATTCTACAGGGAGCGTATCAGTATCAAAGTGTGATGGTAATCTTGACCCTTGATCAGTATTACGAACGGGAATAACATTTGTTGGCCCAGGGTCGCTATTACTCACGTCTTTTCGAAGGCAAGAGCTCTAAATCCCTGTACTGACACTGTATCATAAGCGAGACATGTCACTCGATTGCACAACATTAACGTTAGATCTTTTCCCAGTGGCTTGGGCATAGAACACATTCACAGTGTGCTCTGCTTGTCGTTGGGCGTGCCTAAACGAGATGAAACACCCACAGCATTTTGAATAACAGCGACGAAGGCACGAGTCTGATCTGAGAGGTCGCAGGAAAGAACGAAATAATTAGAGAACTTTTCACTTTTCAGTTCATATTTTCTTCCACCATCACTTTTCGGATTTGTTTTGCGAAGTGAAGAGTTAGGAATCTTTTCACTTTTCTAGCCTGTTATGTTCCTCCATTGGTATAGAAAGGCGAAGTACAAAGAAACGAAGTTAAAAGATTTCAGAAATCTTGTAAAGAAACGATACCCTTTTCATTTGTTAATTAACAAGTATCTGCACAGGTTTCTCGGCGTATAATTTGGTTTAGTGATATAACGTGTTACGATGAGAGCTTTCGTTATCATCAAGTGAGGATAGTGACGACGAATCCAACAAACGAACGTACAAAGGTAGGATTAACTTTCATAACCTCACTATATCGTCAACTTCAACGCGAAAAGTGACGCATTAATGTCATGGAGTATTATACAGTTTGTTTATGTAATAAACTGGAAATGTACTTCTTTGGAACACTCATACGCAAAGACATTTCACTTTGCGAAGAAATTATAAAGTAATACCTAGATCAGGGCCTCTCAAACGCCCAAAATCTCACGCGTGCAGAGCGAGGCGCAAGAGCTCCGTGCACTGTGCATCTGTGCCGCTCGGTGCCGCTCGGTATGGCTCGGATCAACGCTTCGTCTCTGGGCTACTCGGCTATGCTCGGCTCTACTCGGCTATACTCGGCTCAACTCAGCCCGGATTTGGAGCGCTACGGCGCAAGTGGGGGAGAGGGAGACAGGCGGAGCGAGCGAGACAGGCGTGAGGAAAGAGAGAGACAGCGCTATTGCTCCAAATCGAGGAGTGGGGGGTCTGCACTCTGGTCAACCAAGCCAAGTCGCCTTTTGCACCGTGCACAGTGCATGCACCGCGCGCATGCACCCTGAGAGGCCCTGACCTAGATCATGGTGGAACAGGAAAACCTTGCACTTTCCAAGAATTGAAAAGTACAAAATGCAAAGTTCAAAAGTTGCAAAGATCATTCATGGAACAGGCCGCTGCATTGTGACAAAGTTTGTGGTTCTAAAATTATTCTAAGAAACCGTAATCGACGATCCTGTGTAATCTCTCCAACGTACTGAATTATTTTACTGCACGTGGATGGAGTAACATAATGAATTTTCATCCGGCTATTCTCTGTGAAGCGAGGGTTCATTTTGGAATTTAAATAATTGATGCCTTTAAACGTTGTACTCTTCACCATTTTCTACTTCGTTCTCACGCTCTCAGAGTTGTATGACAAACACTTCAGGTCCTTCCTTGTTAGAGAAAGGAAGCACTTCAGTTTCTCAACATTAAATGCGAAGGATCTTCCCTTTTTCAAGAAAGTACGATGATAATTTACTGAATCATTTATAAGACAAGTATTGTTGTAGTAAACTTTTAAGTTCTTGTACACTAGATAAAATTACGCCTTACCTAGGGAACAACCCGCATTAAGAGTTAACGAGACCACTAGGAAACCACCCTGCATCACGGCATCTTGCAATGGTATTACTCTTGAGTGATTTCCGTGTGATAGGTCTCCTTCGTACTACTCTGGTTAATAATAATAATAATAATAATAATAATAATAATAATAATAATAATAATAATAATAATAATAATAATAATGATAATAATTAATTTCCTGCCTTGTACAATGTACAATTTCAATTGCAGAATGGAAAGTCCGCTGAACGAAAGCACTACCCCAGGTGGTAGCTCGGAAGAGAAATCCACCATTGCGTTATGCAATGCATCGGGACCTAGGGTTCTGGGGAGTCCCAACATCTGCAATAAGGGTGAGTCGGAGCATCCTTGGAATCCTTTCAGACTTAAATTAAAGAGGAAATTCTTTGCAGGCACTCTTAATGTAAATTCCTTGCTAAAAACCGGCAAACAGAAAGAACTGGAAATTTTCTTAGATAGACATGAAATCCAGATCTTAGCAGCTCAAGAGACACGGTTTATGGATGAGAATGTAACAGAAACCAAAAATTATAGAATCTTTAAAGGTAAACCAGCAATCAAAATTATGAAAGGAATGCCACTACTAGGTACCGCCTTTTATGTCCATAAAGCAATAGTTGATAATGTTATGGAATTCAAATCTAGTTCAGAAAGGTTATCTCTTCTCACACTTAAATGCAAGAACAAAAAGTATACATTTGTTAACTGTCATGCACCAATAAATGAAGATAATAGCAAGAACCCAAGTAAAACTGAAGAATTCTGGAGTCTTCTAGATGATGAAATGTCAAAAATTCCAAAATCAAATGTTATTATTCTACTCGGTTATTTTAATGCACAGGTAGGCAAAGAAAAAGTTTTCAGCAAAACAGTAGGGGCATATCCGGCACACAAAAGAACAAACAAAAATGGCATGAGACTAATTAATCTCTGTAAATCCTTTCACCTAAAATTAATGTCGACCTTCTTTAAGAAACTTCCAAGAAAGGCTAAAACATGGGTGTCCCCAAATCCGATGTTAGGGGAGTTTCAGTTGGACCATGTAGCTATTTCTCAAGAAAGTATTAAGGAAATTATGAATGTTAAAGTAATAAGAAGTGGGGAGTTTGACTCCGATCATTACCTCTCTAAAATTAAGCTAAAGCTTCTACCTCGCAGGAATCAAAGAAGGCCGAGAAAATTAATGAAATACAACATAGATAGGCTCAACATTACACAAGCAACTATAGAAAACTTTCAGGAAGAAATTAAAATAACTCAGCATGGCAAATGGCCAGAATTATCTAAACAGATTAATAGTGCAGCGAAGAAAGTATTTGGATCAGTTTAAACTAAAAAGAAAGTATGGTGGAATAACGTATGTGAGGAAGCACTTATGGAAAGAGTGAAAAAGTGGAAAAAATGGAAATGTTCCGGAAAGAATGAACACTATGAGCTATTTAAACAACAAAGAAAGGAAACAACAAGAATAATAAGGCAGGTTAAAAGATCTTTTGAAAAATCGCAGCTAGTAGAAATTGAGAATAATTTTGTAAGAAATAACTCCCGAAATTTCTATCAGACCTTTAAGAATAACCTGAAAGGTTATCAATCCCGGAGCATTTGCTTCAGAGATGCAAATGGTAATATTGGCCTTAACAATGCCGAGAATTGTGAGATTCTGGCAAAACACTTCGAACACCTGCTGAACTGCCCTGAGCCAAATCATAAATTAGAATTTTCAGAAATTCAGGAAAATCTAGAAGCTGATTCACCGCCAACAGCGGAAGAAATAAAGGAAGCAATAAAAAATCTTAAAAATAACAAAGCTAGTGGGGAAGACTCCATAACAGCTGAACTTTTAAAATGGGCTGAACCAAAAATTATGGAAGATCTACAAATAATCTTTGAAGAAATTTGGGAAACAGAAAAGATCCCAGAGGATTGGAAAGTGGCTCTAATACACCCATTACACAAGAAGGGTAACAAGCAGGAAGTCAACAACTATAGAGGTATATCTCTCTTGCCAGTTGCTTACAAGATATTCTCAACAATACTACTAAATAGAGTAAAATCGACACTGGACAGTCAATTGGGTGAATATCAAGGTGGATTTAGAGAAGGAAGATCTTGCTCCGAACAGATTTTCAACCTGAAATCTATAATTCGACACAGATTAATAAACTCCAAAGACATAGTTGTAACATTTATTGACTTTAAAAAAGCCTTTGACTCTGTTGATAGGGAAACCCTAGATAAAGTAATCCGTGAATTTGGAGTTAAAACTAAATTGCCAAACCTAATTCGTGAAACACTTACAGACACTATCTCGAAAGTAAAATTTATGGGTGAAGTATCTCGACCTTTCAAAATAAATACAGGTGTCAGGCAGGGCGATGGTCAATCTCCACTCCTTTTCAATTGTGTCATGGAGAAAATTGTAAGAATTTGGAATGAAAAACTGAAAGAATCTAAAATATTGCCACTCATGCTAGGGAAGAAGAACAAAGGTGTTGCAATAAATTGCCTAGCATTTGCAGATGACTTTGCCATACTTTCAGAAAGCCTTACAGATGCAGCAATGCAAGTCAATCTCCTTGAAAAGACAGCCAACATGACAGGCTTGAGAATCTCTGCCGAGAAAACAAAATTTTTGACGAATATAAAAAGTGCCCCAAAGTTTTTAGCAACGGATATTGGTCGAATAGAAAGTAAAGAAATTCAAATATTTGGGTGAGACAATTCAAGAAAATGGTTTAGAAAAATCTGCTATAGAGGAGAGGATACAAAAGATGGAAAGAGCGTACGGTATAACTAAGAATACTTACAACAAAAAGTGCTTATCAAGAAAACTTAAAATAAAGCACTACAACACAATAGTGAAACCAGAATGCCTTTATGCCAGTGAATGTCTAACACTGAACTACAAGCTTGATAAATTAGAAATATTAGAAAGAAGAATTATAAGGAAAATATTAGGTCCTCCAAGAATTGCAGAGTTTTGGAAATTAAGAAGTAACAATGAAATTTACCAGAACGTAGAAAACATATCAGAAACAATAAGAAAAAGGAGATTGCTATTTCTTGGACACATTTACAGAATGGATGACAATAGACTAACTAAACGAATCTTCAAGTACCTTTGGGAAAAGAAATCAACTACCACCTGGATTCAAGAAGTCAAGAAAGAACTGGAAAGGAACAACATACGAGAAGAAGAATTATTGGAAAGAAAGATTTTTAGGAAGAAAGTCTTACAAATGGAAGGATTCCAAGGGAGGAAGGAAAAGAAAACAGGCACAAAGTGGACTGAAGACAGGAAAAAGAAACACAGTGAAACAATGAAAGAATACTGGAAGAAAAGGAAAGAACAACTAAGGAGGAACAATTGAAATTGTAACGTGGTCCTTAGAAGGCCGGAACGCAATAATAATAATAATAATAATAATAATAATAATAATAATAATAATAATAATAATAATAATAATAATAATAATAATGCGAAGAAATAGTAAAGTAATACCTAGATCATGGTGAAACAGGAAAACCTTACACTTTCCAAGAATTGAAAAGTATAAAGTGCAAAGTTCAAAAGTTGCAAAGATATTATTATTATTATTATTATTATTATTATTATTATTATTATTATTATTATTATTATTATTATTATTGTTGTTGTTGTTGTTGTTGTTGTCCCGTTTCTTGATATGGGTCGGGGATGAGTTGAGCTGAAATTACATGGCATGATTTTGACGGCCCGCCTCTGTGGTGTAGTGGTTAGTGTGATTAGCTGCCACCCCCGGAGGCCAGGGTTCAATTCCCGGCTCTGCCACAAAATTTGAAAAAGTGGTACGAGGGCTGGAACGGGGTCCACTCAGCTTCGGGGGGTCAACTGAATTGAGGTGGGTTCGATTCCTACCTCAGCCATCCTCGAAGTGGATATCCGTGGTTTCCCACTTCTCCTCCAGGCGAATGCCGGGATGGTACCTAACTTAAGGCCACGGGCGCTTCCTTCCCGATTCCCTGTCTATCCCTTTCAATATTCCCATCCCCCTGCAAGGCCCCTGTTCAGCATAGCAGGTGAGGCTGCCTGGGCGAAGTACTGAGTCTGAAGCTCCAGGACACTGCCCTTGAGACGGTAGAGGTGGGATCCCTCGCTGAGCCGGAGGGGAAAACCAACCCTGGACGGTAAACAGATAAAGAGGAAGAAGAAGAAGAAGAAGAAGAAGATTTTGACGGCTGGATGCTCTTCCTGACGCCAACCTCAGTTGAGGAGCTCGTAAAGATGAAATGAATGATGATGAATGAAACTGGATGAGACGACGGAAGGAATCGGCTGTGGCCTGTGAATAAATACTGTCCCAGTATTTACCTGAAAGTGAAAATGAGAAACGACAGAAAAACATTCTCAGGACAGCTGATTATAGGGTTCGAACCCACGCGTTCTCCGAATGAAAAATTTATCTCCATAGCCGTATCGCTTTATTATTATTATTATTATTATTAGTGTTATTATTATTGTTATTATTATAATATAAAGTCCCTATTCTGTCTGCATTTCACGGTGATACTGAGGAAACGACAACGTTTCTGCAGCTGAAATTGACGCCACAAACAGTTTGTTATCTCTCTTTTGCTAGAAACTCTCACAGCGTCGAATGTTGTACCGTAAAACAGGCTAATTTCTGACACCCGGGAAATTTCAGCTCTTAAGTTCTCCAACAACTTTTTTGAAGCTGCCATTTAAAGAACTCGTGGTTTAACTCAGGGGGTGCCAAAATCGCTTTGAAACATTTTGAAACATCCGAACAACATAAATTTAGAAGAAGGATATAAAATTAGTAATTCTTGGATGCCTATCATTCATAGTTTAAGACATACAGACCACAACATAAACACACGGGCCGCAACCCCATTACATAACAACGCGGGCAAGCCCCCACTACCTGGCTCTGACACATACTTTCCAGAATACTCAGGAGACAGCCAGGGCTTATGTCAGCCAGAAAGGCTAGGATATAAAAGGCCAAGGTCAGTGCCACTCTAGTAGTGTAATTTCTGCCTGGGAGACTGATACCTCGGATCGAGTAGGGGTATTTCAGTCGCCTTGACAAAGAATACTGCAATGTATTCGAGACGTCGGCAAACTGTATGTGATGTGCAGACAAGTACAACACGGTTCAACCCGGAAATTAAATTAAATAATTCTTCACACCGTGGAAGCTTCACTTCTAAGATTGTTTGATGTGTTCAGAGCAAAAGTACAACCTCAATGATTTTCCTAGTGTAAAAATCAAAAAGTATGGAAACACACTGTGCGCATATCGCGTAGCTAACTCGCTCAGTAAACGATATTGCAAAAGTACAACTTCAATTATTTGCCTAGTACGAAAATCAAAAACACACTGTGCACATATCGCGTAGCTATCTCGCTCAGTAAACGATATTGCAAAAGTACAACTTCAATTATTTACCTAGTGTAAAAATCAAAAACACACTGTACACATATCGCGTAGCTATCTCGCTCAGTAAACGATACAGCAAAGTACAACTTCAATGATTTGCCTAGTAAGAAAATCAAAAACACACTGTGCACATATCGCGTAGCTAACTCGCTCGGTAAACGATAATCTGATTTAGTTACAATAGAAAAAACAGATTCAAACCCTGTTCTATTATCGCAAAGACGGAAAGTGAAATTAAACAGAACGATTGGTGCTATAAGAAATACATTGGTTACATTTAAGTCCCTAGCTGTTGAACAAGTTATCACATAAACATGTAACATGAAATATCGGTTCGGAAACATATTGTTTCAATCTGTTGGCATGGGTTACAAGCATGTAAGGCTGCACGCATTGGTGTACTTAGCCATCCAAGAATCCATGATAGGCGACCTTGATGTATTCGGAAGACAATCGCTATACCCACTTTCCAGCGAATGAATACCTACAATTATTACAGCGTTGTGTGTTAAAAAGCACATTTATCTTTCTTTTTGACATTGACTATGACTATAGTTTCGGAACCGTGCTTGGGCCGGTGAGCTTTGCAAGAACAAGAAATTTAATAATTTATAGAAAACACGTGCGATGACAGTGTTCAATATCTCACTGTAAAGAGGAAGGATCAATATACCTAACAAAATGAGTGTTACCTCGGTATGACATTACTGGGTGATGCAAAAGTGCTGCCATCTTCGTGCGCCGTGGCTAACAATTAGTGTAGCTGAGGACTCTGAGAATGTATTCTTCCTTCTCTCTGCCGGTTGACCGATCGGAGATGACTCGTGCTTTGGTCTTCTTCTTTTTTCCGTGTTGTTCCGCCAAAAGTCCTGCGAAATGAAAAGAGTTTTACCTTGCTTTCTTGATACGGCATAAGCCTAAAGGCCCATCTCATGTCTACAAGTACGGGCCGTGAAGGCATCAATGTTAACAGTGCATTTTGTAATTTTTTTGACATTTTGTATTTTTAGGTCATTTTATAAAATTATGCGTCATTATTTGGCCATCTTATAGAATTTATTAGACTATTTTATAGTTTTGAGACATTTTCTTACATTTTTTGGGATTTTGAAGCATTTACGCTGTGGTATTGGATATTTTCACAATTTTATCCCTTTATGGCCTGAATTTTATTGTTTCAATAAAACTATTACTATGGTCACTTAATGTAGAGGGGGATGGATGCTGTAAGGTAAAATGACATAAGCATTATAATTGTTTATAAACAATTTTTATTGACAATGGGACTTAAAAGTCCCATCAGGCCTCTAAGCAACTGGAATTCACATTAAACACAATTATTTTGTGTATTACAAATACATCCGTTTCATAAAGCACAAATCTCGTTATTATCAGGGACCAACAGTGTTATTTTATTTATAGTTAGGATCACTAATATGACCAGTACTATTTCAAAAAAGAACACGAATGTGGAAATTTACATTTGATGAAAGTAAAAAAAAAAAGCAGTTAATTTTGTCATTCACATACAGAAATACCTTGCGCAGTGTGAACATTGAATACGGCCTTGATTTCACTTTTCTGCTTGCACATAATTCACAGCCCCCATTTTGGAGGGATATTCTAGCAAGTGTGCACCTCGATTTTGTAACCTGACTTCGTTGCTGACTGGGAATGCATGTAACGTTCCAGACGTTACAGTGTAATTATGTTAATTTTATTATGTGTAATTAATTCAGGAAGTTAACGTCATGATATTTATTTTGGTATGTAATTGTATTATAATTCATGTTTAATCATTTGCTCACTATCATTTCATTACTTTGTAACTACGACTTGTAAACGAGGGCTGAATATCCTAATATTCACTTAGATTCTTGCGACAGTTGGTTAAAATTAACTTGCAGTAGATTTCCTTTATCTTGCCACATCACCGAGGAAGTTGGAAGGACAGATTTAGACACCAAGTTCTGAGAAATGCGAGCACGTGTTCACGCGTCCTAACGTAAGCTACCGTATTTCGACCAGAATTATTCGAACTGATCAACGCCTATATTTTCAAAGGAGCGTCATGTTGCCATGGATACTGAGTGAAAGGACGAATAGAAGAACAGTTGATATCATGATTTTGGCCCGTCAACTCTAATATCTGGAGTGGGGAGAGAGGTGTCATCTGATTGGACCATGTGTAAGCGACCTGTAATTAGCGCGAGAGAAGGTTATAAAAGAGCGTGTTGGAGCTCGTGGCATCACTTAATCAGACTTATTCTTATTCATTCTTATTCGCTCTCTACATTATTCTACGAGTTATTCTACAGCTTCTACTTGATTTTCTACTTGATTCTTCGTCTCGATACTTAGAAATTCTGAATGAGGGGTGTATAGCCACTCTTATCAGGAAGTACGTACAGCACGGCTATAAGACCGGTTTGAACCAGTCTAAGTCAATAGATAGTTTTAATCTAGATAGAAATGAAACTTCAGAGAACATTTTCAGTAAAGTTGGAAGGATACTTAATTGAGTATCCTCTCCATATAACCCAAGGTGGTTCTTCTAACTATGACTTAGGGCTTATCTCCAATATATGGGATAGAGCATAATAGGGAGTGTTAGTTTTGAAGTCATCTTCCAATTAGTGGTGGGTGCAATTGGCTAGGCAGGAATGGTACTGAGCTGCAGATGAAGAGATCTCAAAGATGAACGGTGATGTTCCCGCTACAAGGAGGGAAGCTTTCCAAGGACCAGCAGAACAAGACGACATGGTGAGCAAGCGAGTTAAAGATATTGCAAGTTTTCGCGAAGTAGAGTCATTCAGTTTTTTATTAAATTCATTTTCTATTTTAAATTCAGTTCTCGTTAAACCGTCGTCATTCATATTAAATATAATAAATAGTATTTTTCTAGTTCATTGTAATCAATTTGCCTTAATTAGCCTTTTGATTTCTAATTCTCCTGCTTAATGATTAGTGTACTATCACCCTACCCCTGTGATAAGAGTCTGTCCAAGCTTGATTATAAATTTTATCTTTAAGTCCTCAACTTAAAGATTGGCGCCCTTTGCTTGCTTGGTTGCATTTCTCATTTGATGATTGTTCTCCGAGAGGGGAAGTCACATAAATGCCGCTCCAACGTGTGGCGAGAAAATCATTAAGTACGGAGCAGTTAATAACAGTAACAATATCAGAATTCGTATTATGGGCAAAATTTGGATATCCACGTTTCATTAAGAGTGTTTGATTGTGGGAAGGGTCATGGCTGATCAGACGAAAGAGGAGAGGATGTTGCGCAGTGGACGGGCGATAAAAGGCAATAACGTATTGAGTTCAGAGGAAGAGTTGTGTAGTCTTGTAGAGGAAATTGAAGATAGAAGTGTAAGTAGTATGGAGAGTGAAGGCAAGCAGAAAGAAGTCAGTATGGAGTCAGATGATAGTAGGATGGGGGGCGAAGCGGAAGTCAACACTAACAATGAAAGTAATAATAATGATCAGTTAATGGGAATGATGCAGTTAATGTTAAGTAAGATAGAGGACAGTAAAACTGAGATTAAAAGTGAATTAGAACAAACTAACACTAAAATTGAGAATATTAAATATGAACTTAAAGAACAGTTAGAGCAAACTAAAGCTGAATTAAGCAGGGAGATGAGGGAAAATAAGGAGGAAGCGAATCGGAGAATGGACGAACACAGTAGGCAGTTACGCGATCTGGTGGTAAAAAATGAACATTTTAGTAAGCGATTAGAGGACCAGGAAAGTGAATATGTACGGCAAGGGAAAAAGGTAGAAGAAAAGTTTGCGGAACAGAGAAGTGAATTCCTGGAATTAATGGGGAAGGAAAACAACTCTACTAGGGAGGAAGTAATGAGGCAGGTCACTAGTATTGATAAGAGAGTTGAGACTCAAAGAGGGGAAATACGGGTATTTAAAGACCACGTCCAACAAGAGATTGACACGGTAAAGCTTAGAATAGAAGATGAGACCCGGGCAAGTGAAGAAAGGTTTGCGATAGCTGAAGAGAATAAGATTGAAATTAGGACATTGAAAGAGAAGCAGGTTAATTTGGAGAGAGAAATTGATAGGAGAGACAGAGATGTAGAATGCCGGATGGAGAAAGCAGAAAATAAGTTAAAACAGGTGGCAAAGGATAAACAGGTTTTCACGGGAAGGCAATGTCTAGGAAATAGCTACATTAGGGAAATTGAACTACCTAAATTTAATGGGAAACAAACGAACCCGCTAGATTTCCTTAAGATGATAGAGAAACGGTTTGAAAAGCGTCTAGAGGAAGGGTCTATGGACTGGGAAGACGTTATGGAAAATATTGACCATGCTTTTGTAGGAGAAACTCGGTCTTGGTTCATGGTATATAGGCAAACGATGACGAACCTGAAAGAATTCAGAAATAAGTTTAGAGAGAAATTCTGGAATGAAGCGATACAAGCTAGGGAGAGAGAAAGGGTGGTATTTGGGAGGTACAAACAGCATGAGGGAGTTACTATGACCGAGTACTTCCTGGCACATGTCATGATTTGTCAGAACTTAGATGGTATAACCGAGGGGTCTGATGTAGTAAGACTACTTTTGAGACATTTTCCGGACAGGGTGAGAGAAGCGGCCTGTATGCAAAAAGTTGGAACTATTCAGGAGATGGAGAACCTACTAGGCAGTTTTGATGCGTTAGGTAACCTTAGAAGTAGAACGGAGAATATTCAGAACTTTAGTCATCACAACAGAATGAGACATAACGGTAGTACACAGAATCACGAAGCTCGCAATCAGTTCAGACCTCAGCAGAACAGCAGGAGCGGAGCAGCTGTATATAGGACAGGAAATTCCCAACGGAGGCCAGAGCAATGTACTAATGAGTCCAACGTCAATACACAAAGGGAACCTTTAAACTAACGAGAGGCTGTAATGTTAGGTCAGAATTCCAGCCTAGTAAGAAGGTAGCGAAGTGTCTTGCCATGAAAGTGTTACCATATGACCTCGATGTTAGAGACGATTTGTTGTATGAACCCGAGCAGAATAATGGAGATTCAAGTAATAAAGTAGTCAATCCCGTGGTTAAATTGAAAGTTTGGGGGGCGTGGGTTAAAGTTTTGATTGATTCTGGTAGCCAAATATCATGTATTAGTTCTCAGTGGTATGAGTCATTAGTGAAACAGGGTATTCAGTTGGAGGAAATGCCTGTTAAATCTACTTTCATCATTACGGCTGTTGGAAAGAGGTCTAAGCAAATTTGTAAACAAGTAGCTGTCCCGATCTGTATTAATAATTTTATTAGCGTTCAGATATGTTTGGTAATTCCGCATTTAATATTTGATCTTATCTTGGGATCTGACTGGTTAACGTTAAAATTGGCTCAGTTAAATTACAATGATCTAGTGCTAAATTTGAGGTGGAATAATGAGGATATTAAGGTCAAGTTTGAGGAGGAAATTCAGAGGAAAACGGAAGTTAGTGCAGTGTGGAGAATGAAAGAGGTTTCTAAAGTAAATGAAGAGGCTAGTGAGGGCCTGAAGTTGTGTCAGTTGTGGATTCATGAGGATAAAATATGTGGCTTGAAAGAAGCCGTAAGTAGAAATGAGTTGAATGAAGTCCAGAAGGACAAGTTATTTGAAGTGTTATGTGAACACGTGGAGATTTTCTCCGAGAAACCTGGTGTTACCCATCTGTATGAACATTCTTTTTCTGTGCTGGATAAGACTCCATTCAGCGGACCGCGGTATCCGATACCACACAAATATGCAAAAGCCGTAGAGGATCAAATTCAAGCTATGTTAGCAGACGATGTGATTGAATTATCAAACAGTCAGTATGTTAATCCCTTAATTGTTGTGCCTAAGTGTGATAGATCAATACGTCTGGGTATTGAATGCGAGAGCGTAGTGAGAGTGTTAGGTTTGCCTGAGGAACCACCTCGTAATGCTGAATTTTACGTACGACTGGCACGGGAGAACCTGATTAAATCTGGAGATAAACGTAAAAGGCAACAGAAACGTAAGGTACTGGATAACTTTGAAGTAGGTGATATGGTTTTGGTGAGAGTTCCAATGTTGTCAAATAGTGAGGATAAGGTAACGAAGAAATTTTTTCTTTTATATCAAGGCCCGTATAAAGTACATAGAAAACTTGGACCCTGTGCTTACAAGTTAGCGGATGGCGAGAGCGTAATGAATGGTTCATATAACATTAGTAGTTTAAGGAGATACCTGTCGTGTGAGGTGGCTGAACCGGATTGTGAGATATAGGTCAGTAACTCGGGGAAGTTGCCACTTGTTATGTCAGACTACGAGCGGTATGTGTTTACGTCTCAATTGTGGTGGTATTTCCTAGTTGTGTTTGAAAACAAGGAAAGTGTTTGTGTGGCGGTAGATTTACGCGTTCATTGACGATAGATCATCTGTTTTCCGTATGTGAGGCCATGAAATTTTATATATTTGTTTTCTGAGAGGTTACATAAGGCTAATTAAAGCTGACGACGGCAAATAATTAATTTTCCCGTATGTGCATTTCTAACTTGCAATAGTTTTACCGTGAGCTTAAATCACGTGTGTATGTGTGTGAAGTGTATTACATCCTGCTTCAAGATAGGGTGAAACATTCGAAAGAGTGATAAAAGTGTAAATTATTTGTATCATATGTTTTCCATTTTTTTATGTAAAAGATTGGAAGAGAACGTGTTACTGCTATCTAGCAAAGCATGTCGGAAAGAGGGAGAGTAAAAAGACAAATAGACACTCGGCAGAGTTTGTAATCTGAATTGTATATATTATGTTATATTCTCTAGGATAATCTTGTTTTTTTTTACAAAAGTGAAAAGTTGCTCATGATGGGCATAATTTAGCATCTAAACCTCACGATGAACTGAAATAACAGACAGTCGCAATGGGAAGCAGTCTAAGCGAGATATGGAAAGAGTGAGATATAATTAATTGTATGAAAATAATGTCGCTCGTTATGGGCAGGTAATAGAGGTATTACAAGTCAATGTGGGAGTAAGTGTGTGAGTTCTCAACTCATGTGATATTTGTTAAGAACTCATGGGGGCGTATGTAACGTTCCAGACGTTACAGTGTAATTATGTTAATTTTATTATGTGTAATTAATTCAGGAAGTTAACGTCATGATATTTATTTTGGTATGTAATTGTATTATAATTCATGTTTAATCATTTGCTCACTATCATTTCATTACTTTGTAACTACGACTTGTAAACGAGGGCTGAATATCCTAATATTCACTTAGATTCTTGCGACAGTTGGTTAAAATTAACTTGCAGTAGATTTCCTTTATCTTGCCACATCACCGAGGAAGTTGGAAGGACAGATTTAGACACCAAGTTCTGAGAAATGCGAGCACGTGTTCACGCGTCCTAACGTAAGCTACCGTATTTCGACCAGAATTATTCGAACTGATCAACGCCTATATTTTCAAAGGAGCGTCATGTTGCCATGGATACTGAGTGAAAGGACGAATAGAAGAACAGTTGATATCATGATTTTGGCCCGTCAACTCTAATATCTGGAGTGGGGAGAGAGGTGTCATCTGATTGGACCATGTGTAAGCGACCTGTAATTAGCGCGAGAGAAGGTTATAAAAGAGCGTGTTGGAGCTCGTGGCATCACTTAATCAGACTTATTCTTATTCATTCTTATTCGCTCTCTACATTATTCTACGAGTTATTCTACAGCTTCTACTTGATTTTCTACTTGATTCTTCGTCTCGATACTTAGAAATTCTGAATGAGGGGTGTATAGCCACTCTTATCAGGAAGTACGTACAGCACGGCTATAAGACCGGTTTGAACCAGTCTAAGTCAATAGATAGTTTTAATCTAGATAGAAATGAAACTTCAGAGAACATTTTCAGTAAAGTTGGAAGGATTCTTAATTGAGTATCCTCTCCATATAACCCAAGGTGGTTCTTCTAACTATGACTTAGGGCTTATCTCCAATATATGGGATAGAGCATAATAGGGAGTGTTAGTTTTGAAGTCATCTTCCAATTAGTGGTGGGTGCAATTGGCAAGGCAGGAATGGTACTGAGCTGCAGATGAAGAGATCTCAAAGATGAACGGTGATGTTCCCGCTACAAGGAGGGAAGCTTTCCAAGGACCAGCAGAACAAGACGACATGGTGAGCAAGCGAGTTAAAGATATTGCAAGTTTTCGCGAAGTAGAGTCATTCAGTTTTTTATTACATTCATTTTCTATTTTAAATTCAGTTCTCGTTAAACCGTCGTCATTCATATTAAATATAATAAATAGTATTTTTCTAGTTCATTGTAATCAATTTGCCTTAATTAGCCTTTTGATTTCTAATTCTCCTGCTTAATGATTAGTGTACTATCACCCTACCCCTGTGATAAGAGTCTGTCCAAGCTTGATTATAAATTTTATCTTTAAGTCCTCAACTTAAAGATTGGCGCCCTTTGCTTGCTTGGTTGCATTTCTCATTTGATGATTGTTCTCCGAGAGGGGAAGTCACATGCATTCTTCCGCCTCTCCACCGGTTGACCGATTGGAGATGACTTCTGCTTTGGTCTTCCTCCTTTTTTGCTTGGTGTTCTGCCTAAAGTCCTTTGAAATGTACCACGCTTTCATCAATGCTCTGAAACTGATCAGGTAACGAAAGTTTTTGAAAGTTTTCATTCAGGGTAGTGTTAAACGATCCCTCCTTTCTTGTGAAGTTCCTTCTGTCTGTCTGAGGATTTATATCTTCATCCTCAGTATCGTCACTGTGTTCATCCGAAGAATTCTCTTGCATTTCACAAGTGGAGGAAACAGAAATATCACATGTTGGACTGACTGCTGTGCCAGATAATATTAGCCCTTCGATTTATCAGGGCTGTCTTCATTTGGCGTAACTACATCGGATGGAATTTCTATCAAAATATATTAAAGATACCATTGATTATTTCACGGCCCGTACTTATGCTATAGGCTTTTAGGTTTATGCTGTGTCAAGAAAATAAAGTTAAATTCTGTACGTTTCGCAGATAACTTCGCTCTGTGTCCTCGGAAGAAAATCTCGACTGTTTACGAGGAAGACTTCTCCAAGAATAAAGTTTGAATTTAGACGTTAATAATAGAAGTGAAGTGGTACCTTCATTCGTCACCAGATGGCTTACCGTACGCGGTACAGCATTAGCATTCAAAGCACAAACTGACGGAACCATCAGAATCAGTCTGAGAGGGAATCACTTAACATAACAGGAGCACACACATATGAAAGTATGACGTTGACACAAGCCTGGAATGAAACATCGGGCGATTTTAAACGTACGAATTTGGAAAACACCGAAAGGAAATAACAGTAGTGAAGGGACGGGGAAGGGAATTACCTACATAAATCCTTAATGGCTGGCAACCACGTATTACGTAATTGACAGCCAGTGTCCCTGTTGAAATAGTTAGAATTTCTACCTATTAACAATAATGTACAACGGGTGATTGTTTGGTCCGCCCTGTCAATATATCATTAATATTTGAATAGTGTATACGTACATATTTCGGGAGCCTTAACTACCTTCGTCAGCGTATTTACATCAAAATCTACCTTACACAAGTCTCAAGTACAACATCTTATCATATTAAGCATTGTCCTGTATAACCTTATCTCTAGAACACTATATGAACACTTTGCGTATTTGTATAATAATGCCTGTTGTAACCCAACACGTAAGACATGGAACATATTTAAAAACACTCTTGAATCGTCCACTCATTCCTCCTATCCTTTACACTCATACAACGTGTATCATGACACTGGATGGATCCATTAGCTGAGTCAGCCACTGATAAAATGTTACTAGTCACTGCTTGTATTGTTGCTGCCACTATGAAGCTACCATCTTAGCGTCCAACTTGACATCCTTTGAAGTTGATACCCTTATAGGTTACATTGATATGTTCATCGTTGTATACATATTAAAATTTTTAGCCATGCATGTGTCGTCAGGGCAGAAGACGTTTGCTCGATTGTTGCAGGACCGGCCTTTTGAATCAGAGAGGAACAAACCTCCCGTTATGTTTCTGCAAATGCTCCTTTAGTACTATAAAATGAATAAAGAAAGGAAAGCTATTTTACCTAGTTAAAATATATATTCAAATAATTTATGATATAAAGATATTAGGACTTACATAAAATGATAAAGCGGAGGAAATCTATCCGCTTGCAGGCCAGCCACTAACAGAAAGTATATTACCCATAAAACCTGACCGTTTAAGCGGAGGGGAGGGGGAGAGGTGGGGAGTGGGCCTGACAGTTATAATTGATGCTGTCTATTATCCTTTTTCTTTCTCTTTACATACTGGTTAGCTAATTTAAATAATGGATTTTCTTCCTTAATGTGTTAATTTAAATTGTTGTCAATATTTTGTTTCTGATCTATGTAAATTAATTTCCCTTTGTTTGCTGAATGTATCAATTTCATACCTTGTTCGATGTTGGTGAATGAATGATAAGATTATACAGGACAATGCTTAATGTTAATATGATAACTTGAGACTTGGGTAAGGTAGATTTTGATGTAAATCCGCTGACGAAGGGAGTTAAGGCTCCCGAAACATGTACGTATAAACTATTCAAATATTAATAATATATTGACAGGGCGGATCAAACAATCACCCGTCGTACATTATTGTTATTACGAGTCAATACGGACCAATTAAGGACTGATATGGTCAAGTTTGTCGAATTCTACCTATTTCCACACCTTTCCGTATAATACTGAATCTGTAGTATCTAGTGTGGGTAAGATCTTGAGCATCTTGGAACACGACCTCATGAGCCGACGATAGGGCGTGCTCAGCTATTTTTACTTTTCTGGCTGGTTGAGACGAACATTTCCTTCGTGTTCCTTGATACGAGTGCCAATGGACCGGCATGTTTGGCCAATGTATACATTGCCACAAGTACAGGTAATTTCGTATATCCCAGAATGTAAACGTGGGGACAATTTGTCCTTGGTGTCACCTAGATTGTGAGGAATTTTAGTGACGGTGCCAAATATGGTTTTCACATTTTCTTTGCGGAGGACCTTGGCAATTCGATCTGCGGTGTTGTGAATGTAAGACAGGTAGGCAATTCCCTTCACTTCTTCCTTCTGTGAGCTTTGCTTGGTCGTTTCTCGGGGATGCAGGGCTCTATGAATCTGCACATTGCTCTAACCATTACCCTTGTACCACGTACGGTGAGCTATCTGGTGACGAATAAACTTACCCCTTCCACTTCTATTGCTAACGTTTAAATTCAAACTTCATTCCTGGAAATGTCTTCCTCGTGAACAATCGAGATTTCCTTCTGAAGACACAGAGCAAATTTCTCTGCGAAACGTAATGAATTACCCCTTATTTTCTGGACACGGCATGAGCCCAAAATCCTATATCATGTCTATAAGTACGGGCCGTGAAAGCATCAATGGCAACATTAAAAACCTCTATGGGGAGGATGCCTTGAAGAAAGGTTCAATACTCACGAAATTAAAGAGAGAAAAATCAATTCTTCTTTCTTCTTTACGCTTTCTGCTGCGATGCCGGGACCAAAATATCATTACCAATTGTGTGAAGCTGAAGCACACATTAAATACTCCAAAGACCAGGAGAATATATCAGCGCACTGGCAAGGCTCTTGTCATCGAGAGAGTTCAGTACACTCGTAAGGAACTGGACTCAGTCTTCCGAGAGTTGTTTTATTTACACCTACTGGTAAGCAACATTATCTCGCAGGAATTGTGATTGTCTTTTGATCGCATTACTGCTACACAGCCTGAACGCAAATTCAACCAGGTGTCATTCAGATAGAAATGTAAGTTCCTTCGATTGCTCAGAAACAGGCAGTCTCTCGCAGCACGAACCCGGATGCTAGGAAAACTGTCGTCAATCTTTCCAAGAAATCCTTGCACGAGAACCAAACGGCGGTTCTAGCCAGGGGTATTCATTTCACTGTCGCTCCCTCTAAAATTACCACTGAGGAGTTAATTACTTCCTATGAGGGAGCCATCCACAAGGTACCCACGGATAAGGCTGAGGATTTAAGACAGAAATGTGTGAGACTCATAAAGTCTGCTGTTGTACCCGAGGCCAATTTAACAAGAGGTGAGCTCTGAAGGAACTTAGAGATGATTCTGAACTGGCCAGTCTCTCAGCTGATAAGGGTAATACGACTGTGCTTATGGGCACTGGCGAGTATAAGATTAAGATCTCGGCTGTATTGTTAGAGCCTGTATACAGATTGAGCTCACGTGGGCCTCCCACTCGTGTGTCCAACGCTACTCTGAAGCTCTTCAAGCAATCCTCATTTCCAAAAGAGCGGGCTAAACATCTGTCCCCGGGGGACGCAGTGCCTCCTCGATTATATATACTTCCTAAGGTCCAAGAAAAAGATGTTCCCCTAAGACCTATTGTTAGTGCAATAGATTCTCCTGCGTACTAAATACCTAAGCAAATTGCTTCAGCCTCACATAGGACGTATTGAATCATACGTTAGGGACTCTCTGTATTTCGTCAACAAGTTGTCAATCATAACCCTTCAACCTAATGTACTTTTGGTGAGTTTCGATGTGGAGTCCTTGTTCACTAAAGCGCCAGTTGACTCGGTCATGTTTCTCATTGAACATCTGCCCCCTGAGGTCATTACTAAGCTATTTTACCACTGCATGACTTCCAGCTGTTTCTTGTGAGGTGGAATACGAACAAACTGACGGGGTGGCTATGAGAAGTTCACTTTCGCCCGTAGTGGCTAATTTTTTATTAATCATTTTGAGAAGGAGGCTATTGCTTCAGCGCCCATTAAACCTATGATTTGGTGGAGGTATGTTGATGATGTATTTGTGGTCTTGGTAGAAGGACCTGAGAAAATTCATCTATTTCTAAACCACCTAAATCAGTTACATCCTTCAATTAAATTCACTATGGAGATGGAGTCGGACGGAAGCGTTCCTTTCTTGGATATTCCAGTAAGAAAGAAACCGGACGGCTCCTTAGGACATACCATCTATCGTAAATCTACCCACACAAATCGCTGACTTAATGCAGATTCTCGCCATCACCCAGCACAAAAACAAGACATTCTCATGCCATTCACCAAGAGGGCGATTCGAATTTGTGAGCCATCAACTATCCAGGTGGAGATGGACACACTCAAAGTCATGTTCAAGGGTAATGGTTACAACGATGTGCATATTCACAGAGCCCTGCATCCCTGAGAAACGACCTAGCAAAGCTCACAGAAGGAAGAAGTGAAGGGAACTGCCTACCTATCTTACATTCACAACACCACAGATTGAATTGCTAAGGTCCTCTGCAAACACAATATAAAAAACTGTGTTTGGCACCGTCACTAAAATTGCTCACAATCTAGTTAAAACCAAGGACAAATTGTCCCCACTTTTACATCCTGGGGTCAATTGGCACTCTTAATCAGGGAACATTAACGAAATATTCGTCTCAACCAGCCAGACAAGTCAGCAATAGCTGAGCAAGCCCTACCGTTGGCTCATGTAGTCGTGTTCCAAGATGCTCGAGCTCCTACCTACACTAGACACCTCAGGTGAAAGATTATACGGGAAGCTGTGGAAATATGTAGAAATCCTAACAATCTCAACAGGAACATTGCTTATCAAATAAGTAATACTGGTTGCCAGCCATTAAGGATTTACGTAGATAGTTCCCTTCGCCGACCATTCACTATTGTTATTTCGTTTCGGTGTTTTCCAAATTCGTCCGTTATATATCACCAGATATTTCATTCCAGGCTTGAGTCAATTTCATAATTTCATATGTGTGTACACCTGTTATGTTATGTGACTCCCTCTCAGAATGATTCTGATGGTTCCGTTAGCTTCTGCTTTGAAGCTAGCACTGTACCACGTACGGTGAGCCACCTTGTGACGAATGGACGTACCACTTCTACTTCTATTATTAACGTCTAGATTCAAACTTCATTCTTGGAGAAGTCTTCCACGTGAATAGTCGAGATTTTCTTCTGAAGACGCAGTGCAAATTTGTCTGGGAAATGTAAAGGATTTAAACTTATTTTCTTGACACGGCATAAGCCCAAAAACCTATATTATGTACAGAATATATAAAAGTTCATGCTATGAAATTTTACTTGTTTCCATGACAATTCAAGTGAAAATAATAGCGATAATTATTACTTTGCACGGACTGAAACAAGCGGCTGCGTGCAGGGCAGTAAGAAAATCTACCAGTAGCCTGATGGAATTTCTATGTCCAGAATGATTTTGTAGCAATAAAATGTATCCAAGTACACAACATTCATCATGGCTATGTGTACCACATAAGAGAGATAGTTTTCTGGCGGGACCCTACACGAGATATTGATAATTTGCCCGTGAAATCGCCGCCTCTTCTTTTAGGAATTTTGGACTTTAGGCACCTTCCTTGCCGTCTCGACTATTTTCTTATCAAAATGTAAAACACCAGATGATTTATCTTTAGACACCTTCATATTGTACCCATACTGGGTAATTTAGAGCAACTATTATGTAATTTAATTTCACAAACAGATGTATAGATGGAATAGTTGGATGCGAACCTCCGGAAGTCACTTACCAGGTTTGAAGTCTCGTCCTCCCTACTTTCATTGCATCACCGGCTGAACTCATAAAGCATACGGGCAATGGAATGTTCGAAAAAGAAAATAGGCACTACATAAAATATAACGAAAGTAGGATTCTCTATAATATGAGAGGAATGCACTAATATTATTACATGAGAAGAATCTTCGTTGAAATATTATTTTGCTAAACATTTTATTATACTGATAAAATCACACGAGATGGTGCCATACTACAACACATGAACAAGAATAATGCAAAAATTATATATATATATAGTATGCTTTCGTGTCCTTGTAGTTTATTCATAGCTGTAGTTGGTCCTCGGCATACCCCAAATCATTTGGTTAATTATCATGGTTGTAGAAAGTATACATTCCCAGAAGTACATTTCCCTTAAAACACGAGATTGCATCGCCGTATATCAAACACATGGTCCATTTGTCCACGACAATTTTATATTTACACTGAACACATACGTGTATCCTGTGTTTAGCTAACAACTTATATTCAAAGAAAAATCAGCCAACGCTGGAATCGAACCCATCACCATAGAACACTTTGGGGAATAATAAAACACATAAATACACTACATAAAAAATATCAAACATATATCACACTATACATCTCGAAGATCATGGCTTAACCAAGCCATAGTGTCTGATTAAATTCTTTGCTCCAACATGGGTCGAACTCAAGTACTCCAGCTTCCAAGGTAAAAAAATTAAAACTCCAATCACGAGCTAATTTAATGCATAAACATGGGAAGGGATCTATCCTTCGCAAAATCAGAAAATTATCCGCATTACTTATAACGTATCATTAGAATGGAATTGAGACTGCTTTGGCGAATGAAAAGGATCTCGCAAGTAAACCTTATGCTTTGCTGGGAACTACGGAATCTCCCTCGACCCTAAGTCGCACGTAGTAAAACTGTCAATCATGACAACAGCTGTGTGTTTAGTTCCGTGGCTACAAAAACACATTGAACTCGTCGTTTCTTTCTTTCTTTCATTCTTTCTTTATTTCTTTCTTTCTGTCTTTCTTTCTTTCTTTCTTTCTTTCTTTCTTTCTTTCTTTCTTTCTTTCTTTCTTTTATATATCATCTCGGCTTGTTCTCAAGTACGCATTCATTTGAGAGCCATTAATTCTTATTATTCATTATTTGGCTATATATTCAGCCCAATTCAATATATCACAACAGCCATAATTATTATTATCCTTTATCATTCCAACAACATAACATGTTACAGCTTCACTCTTCCATATCATACCACCGCATCTCAAATCCGTTCCATTAATTTACAGAGAAGACTCCATTCTTACAGGTTATTTAATTCTTCTCGTATATCTATATAATTCGCAAAATACCTCGGTTTGGGACATCTTCAATGATCATCTATTATCATACGGGATTTATAATACCTGAATCACCTTGAAGCAAACATGTAGTTTATATTCAAACTATTATGAAAATCTTTACCAGTTAGTAACATTACGAAGAAATTATAAGTTTAGCTAAATCGCTATTCTTCCCAAATATGTGCTTCATATAAACTAAGAATTTATGCGATCTAAATAATAATTCATGCAAATAAGCCAGCTAAATATCAATGATTATTCTTAAATCACTTGAAAATCCTAACTAAAATAATAAATATTTTCCCAGTCACACGCGTATAGTGTTCCCTACATTTAATATTGTTAATCATACATTTTTAATATTTACAAAATAAAATTGCTGCTAGCATGCAAATCTCGTGGTTTAATATATACAAAATCAGTTGTACTTATCAAATACTGGGTATGGTTTGCCGTCATCTCGAGGTACATCTTAGATTTTTACTCCGTCATGATGAGCGGTCTTCTCTTTGATAGTCCTTGGTTCCTCATCGTGCTACCACGATCCATGTCTCGAACTGTGGTCTTCTTAGTTAAGTCTCTGGGCGTTTCCTGTAGAAATAACTGCAGGCACTTAGACGCGATTCTTGTAGGCTCCAGATCTCGGGGTTCGACGACCACTCGCGAACATACAGGCAAAAATGGGAAATCAGTTATTAAGCACTGTTTATGTACTTTCAAAGGAATCTACTGATGATAAAATCCACTACTGTCTTTAAATAGATTAATGCAAATAATGGCAAGTTTGTAGAAATTACTGTTTATTTTCCCATTAATGACACAGTCTATCACCACGAGTGTCCATGGAGTATGCAAACGCTAATTTTGTCAGGAATAATTCTTTAATTTTACTCACTCGTAAAATGCTTTGGATCGGTTATTATTGATTACTGGACGTAATTAACTGTCTCACTACCTCTAAACAACCTGGCGCGTTTGCCCTTTCAGTGATGATTGCACGATGAGCTGCAACCGACTGTTCTTCTTATTTAAAACAATGAATGTTGAGATAAGGCTTCTATTCACCAACACTGTACATTATCTGGTATCACACGGCTTATTTCGCGATATTTTGCATCGCACTGTTGTGTTTTACTTCTATGACACAACACTTCATAAACTGATATCCAAGTTCACTCCCAACGTGTGGGTACTGCGGCTACACAAATGACAATGAGATACTGTACCTAGGTCCTGGCTCTACTTATAGCCTCCGGACAAAATGATCAGGTGGGAGGTTAATTATGCCCCTGCTGAATTTGAAGGTTCGGTAATCGGAATCTTTCAGCGACGTGAAAACACTCAAATTATAGCTTGTGGCCTCTACTTTCCACTGATCACATATAAAACTAAAGCGATCAGTGGGTCATTCTCAATCTCAAAAGCGTCCTTTTAGGAAATCACGCGTCATGGTTCATCACGCAAGATCTCCCACTTTTTTCCACACGTTGTCAGATTTCAGCAATCATCTTTAATCTGCGTACTACTGTATGACAGGCGTCATTACCCATCCACTATTAAAGTATTGCATTTATATGCATCAACAGTTAGCATTAAATACATCAGTTCGAATGAGACCTGGCTCATAAATTTCCAAAAAATATTTCAGATGAAGGTGTTCTTCTTCTTCCTCTTTTTAATAAGTTATGGTGGAGTGCCACCAGTGAATGCGGTGTTGAATTAGTAGAGGGCATTTGTTTCTCAGGTGTTAACACGCCTTAACTCAGCCCACTCTCCGACAACCTGCATTTCCATGCGTAGCGTCATCCTTCCATCTCGCTCACACGAAAAGAGAACGCGATTTCAAGGTTCAGCAGTACTACGCTATCCCTTTCTCGTTACAGCGCAGAAAACTGCTCCCTTCGGGCTGGGATGTCGCAAATCACATCCCGGTTCGGCATGTAGACTGCTAATTACTACATTATATAGATTGTTGCGGAAAACGGCATATATGATTGACTAAAGCTCCTAATATGCCTATGGCATGGTGATGAACGGTCACAATATGTCTTTCGATTTCGGAGATCTTAATTGCAAACCAAATCCCATACCTCAAAATCGTCACTTTATTAAAGTTACCCTAAACCCCGCGCGTTTATCTGAGGCCTACTCGTTGCCATAGTTTCTCTCATGCCCTGCATTTCTAATCAAACGGTTCCTCATCCAATCAAATCGTACCTTCGGTTCCGGAGGTGTAAGTCCGAATGTGAACACATGATTTCATTACCCTAAGATTCGAATGTATGTAGCAGGATTTTATAGACTATGCCAGTATGGCATGCTGTATATCAGATACTACGCATTGAAAGGTTCCGCTTACCAAGACAGCTACTTCCCTACCTGGCATCCTGCAGATATTTGAGTGTCACGTGATCAGCTTGCGAAATCCTCAGCTGCAAAGCATGGCATTCTTGATCGTGCCCGTCAGCCCTAATATCAGAAGGTTAATAGTTTTGACGTTACGAGGCTCGATGAAACAATCTCTAGCCCTCAGTCCTGGACTAAAATAACTCGATGAACTAGTAAATGAATTCGAGGGTCTTCGTGCACGACGCAGACACGTTAACCCTACATCACGAGACTGGCGTATGAAGTCAGAAATTATTGTAGATTTTCTTATTTTCAAGTGGTTTAACGTCGCTCTAAAACGTCGAATGTTTTCTGTGACAGGGAAGAGGCTGAGAACGTAGAGGCCGTGTGATTCATTGAGGTACAGCCCCATTTTCACCCCTCTTGGAAATACAAAACCATGGAAACATATATTCAGGACTGTTGATAGTGGTATTCGAATCCATCACCTCCCGAATGCAAGCTCAGAAGTACTCGACCCAAACTGCGCAGCCATGTCCCTCGGTTTGTAGTACTCTATTCATAACATGAATTTCTTAGTATTTTAACTAAGTTTTTAAACAGTATGGTTTTAATGCAGACATAATCATTAAAAGAGTCACTTTCCTTAATGAGGTGTAAAAATTCAAAGCCTCAGAAGCGCAGGAATAAAGAAGTTTATCTTCTGTCTGGAAAAATTCATGAAGTCCAAGTTTTGCAGATAAGGAAGGCTCTCACAAACCTAGCGAGTGTATAACTTTCTTCCTTACATCGTGTTACACACTCCGATCAAAGTAATTTCTTAATGAGAACCTGAAGTAATTACTTTAATGAGAGCATATCCCACCTCTGCGATTGTCAACCTGGTCTTCTGAGCGAGATGAACTGCAAATTAAGAGGAGAAAGTACAGGTAATAGAATCTCCGATATATGTGTTCATTAACAAGCTCCATTTACTGCACATTCACATTTGCTAAATGACGGAAAGTAGCTCTAATAAAGAATGAAACGGTGAAGTAAAGTAAAAATGGACTGACTGTCAAAGCATGTAGAGGATAATGATCTAATTGTCTTTAACACCGAATTAGACTGCAGGCTTTTCTAAGCAGGTATGTTGTAAATGTTTATGCACTCAAAGCCTCAGACAAGGTTAAATGAAGTTGCTCCTAAGTAGGTATGCCAGTACTGATATGCTTCGTTATCCGAAGAATATTTCAAATTAATATTTAAGATTACTGTAAGTAATCCCGGTCTAGAAATCCAAGAGTAAGAGCCAAGAAATTCGTCGTACCGACCACAAGACACTTTGTAATCTGCATGCTTTCTGGCTGAGCAGTGGTCGTTTGGTAGGCATGACTCTTCGAGGCTGTAGTGCCATGGGATTTGGACTTTGGTTTTGGTAAATTAGAATGGATTGCATTTCTTCATTCTGGCAATATTAAAACAATTAGGTTCTAAGCAGATGATAGAAAATGTAATATTTTACGAACACAAAGTAAAATACAGACGAAAGACTTCTATACAACACAGAATTATCACATTAATCCATTGACTCTTTAAGCAGTAAGGATGTTCAAGAAAATTGCGCCAAAAAGTCTAACTGTGTACCAGGTAGTATGGTGAAAACGACCACGGCTTTTGTGACATATTTTGTAGTTATCCTTTCATCCTTTAATAAATCTATAACATAGGTTGTAATTAAGATTTCAACGTGATTTGTTTTCCTTTTTCATAAGTAATGCAAACAATTTAATGAAGGAACTACTTAAAGTTTCAGGTTTCTTCCGTTGATGAAAATCGCCAGCTAGCCTTTTTAGCTAGTGCGATCATTCGTGATAATTATACAGTCAGTCTTTTTCTTTTTTTTAAATTTTTGTCTTTTTGTAAAGGCAGGTATTGTTAAATCGCCAGTTGTTCCTATAAGGATTAAAGCCCTAGTTTGAGGACGGTGTTTGAATACTGTCTCAAAAATTAATTAAAATCTAAATTAGCTTATTTATTACTTAATCGTACAAACAGAGATGTTTTAGTGCTATATGTGGCAATGAACATGCTCGTTTATCAGTAATAAGCATTATATTAGTAATGTATCTATCATCAACTCATCAACAGCTGGCTGTTTTATCTAAATATACCACCATATCTTCCATACTTCTAGAATAACATATTTACTTCAAAAACATTTTATAGTTTTCCCATTGAATTTATCATGTAAATGACTTCATAAACAAATAATGTATGCCTTGTACGATAAATAATATGCATCCCCAAGTACACATTGTTATTTAATAAAATTGTATGTAGATTTTAAGATGCTTATTGGCACTCGTAAAGTCTAAAATGCTGTTTCGGGGACGGATCATACCACCTCAACTAAACACTTTACAATGCCAATACCGGACACTCGCTTCATTTGTTATGTGAATGACTGGCAACACGCTACGGGCAAAGCTGCTGTTCTGCAACCGTACTGCCTGCCAGGTAGTGAAGAAAAACCAAGCCAGAAATAACAGAAAATAAATTGGTCTCCGAGAAATCCAGTGCATGTAGAAAAAAGACCAAAATTGCATCTTTCAATGCTAATGGGAAATAGAGATGAACAAAGAGTAATGATTGCTCTCGTATCTGCTAAGCAGTCCGTAACTGTAGGACAAAATTAGTCCTTATTGGTTAATAACTTGTGCTAGAGAAAGGATGTGACGTTCTAGAAGGCTGACCTCTGGTATATTAGCTAGAGAAATTAAATGTATTTTTAAATAGAGTAAGTGTGTACTTGTAGATATATTAAGGAGCATATACGGTTCTGACTCGGTTTTTCCTTATTTTATTCTGTTGAGGAGTATATTAGGCCTATAAGCTATAGGCTATGAACTTAAGATGACATACTATAATACGTAAATGTACTCAAACACAAAGTAAAATACAAATGAAACAATTTCAATATAACAAAGAATTCATCATATTAATGTGTGCATGTTCAAGAAGAGTGAAGATACACAATAGATTTCATATAACGCGGTTTATTACTTTCAAATCCTATGTACATACAGTATTTGCCACACTCGCTAAACTCATACATTTTATGTTAACGTATGGGTAACCCGTTCCGATTTCCTATCCTTTCTTCTTGGAAATCTCTAAAAGATTACAGTATCATTTTCATTCTCGATAAACCATCCAACTAAATACTTCATTCCTTTTTGTAAGTGACAGATTAATCACCTTCAAGCTGTTGCTTTAAGATCACAAGCATATTTAACCTGATCAGAGCACCTAGAAACATGACGCGGTTGTGCAAAGAACTTGAGAGATATTTGACTTTTGCTGTTTCTACTCTTGAACATCAGTGACATAATTGATTATGTGTTGGAGTTACATGAATAATTACATGAATAATTCCACGAACTCGTTCTTTTCTTTTTTTCTTTTTTTCCTTTATAATCGGCGATTTGCTATGTAATTAACTGTTGCTTACCACAAGTTATTTACTGCGATATATTCTTATTCTTTATTATTATTATTTATTATTATTTTTCTCTAGATCACAGTAAACAAATACCAAATTGATCCGTTGAATGAGAAAAATAACAGCGTTCAACTTTAGCCACACACACAACTTCTACTAACTTTAAAACAAACATACATAGTTAATATACATACAAAGAAAGAAAAGAACACCACAGATTATAGGGAAAGACAAAAAGAAAAGAACACCACATAAAAACCTACTGTCCGGCCGAGTCATCACCCCTGGTGAGAATAAGGCCGCCCTCCCGACATTTACTGCGATATAATTAGAACCAAGCCGAGGGATTTAATAAGGGGAAAGTAAGGAGATGTATACATCAGCCCAAAAGGCAATAGGATTCTTGCTGAGCAACACCGTGCTTGATTAGACGCCCACTATGGAACATTACAATATTCAGCTGCATACTGACCGTCTGTTTCCCATGGAAAATGGACTTCGAATTTTCCATGGGAAATGTTCAGCTTCTTCAACGTCTTCTCTCATTAATTTATATGCACTAGGACGTTTGCATTGAATACCAATTTCCCTGTCAAATAAGATCCGAGAACCAATCACTCTTTTCTTCAAACTATTTTCTTGAATTGATACCATATTGGTAAGTTGTACATCGCAAATTATATTAAGTGGCCTGTAAATAAGCGATAAAAAATGCTCCTCACCCTACACTAGTTGAATTTGGATTGCTAAAATTCGGTGGCTGGAAATGGTTTGCATAAATCTTAGTGTTTCCCGGTCTCCAACGATTGTGTTACCTGAATAAATCGTCTAAACCCACCCTTTGTCGTAACGGAGTCTACTCAGCACAACAATAAGATTAAAATACAAGAACCCACTGTCGGCAGCCCTGAAGATGGTTTTCCGTGGTTTCCCATTTTCACACCAGGCAAATGCTGGGGCTGTACCTTAATTAAGGCCACGGCTGCTTCCTTCCCACTCCTAGCCCTTTCCTGTCCCGTCGTCACCATAAGACCTATCTGTGTCGGTGTGACGTAAAGCCAATAGCAAAAAAAAATTACAAGAAAACAACAATAGATAATTAAAGTTATGAGCTAATATAAAACAGACTTTTTTGTAATAATACACCTTCATTATAGATAGTTATGTCTTTCAGCGCTCAGTCTGCATGCCTTTGTGAATTTACTAAACATCTCTCTAACCCCCTATTTGTAAATGTTTCTGTGGTCTCGATTAGTTCAATACATCTTATCTTTTAAATCATTAGAAACTGAGTCTAACCGTCGTCGCCCTTAGCATTTATCTCCTCTTTCCGAGTACCGTCGAGTTCCCACGTGTTTGTACCAGTGATCATTCTCGTTACTTCCATGTCTGTTACTTCTAACTTATGAATAAGATATCCTGAGTTCACCTACTTTTCATTCCCGTACTGCAAATTCGGTCTGAAAACAAATTTGTGTAAAAGTTTAGTTCGATAATCAGCGAGTCACATGTTTGTAGACGGGAAATGGACAATTTTGGAAAGTAATGGTACTAAGCACACACCTGTAAAATATGCAATAATCTGGATTTAAAGCTTTATATAAAAGCTTGTTATATATCCAAGTTTAATGCACTATTACTGCGGTTTGAATCTGAAATTCATATCGTGTTCAAAATAATATACTCTACAAGTACTTAAGCCTGTTTTCGACAGCCAAGATTAGTATGTGAAATGTAATTGGAAATGTTAATACATTTTAAGAATAACTCAGTGGCGTGCATTGGGGTGAAGCAAAGGAAGCACTACTTCAGTGTCCGAAATTACCCTTAAATTCGTCATTTTGTATTTGGTAATATGCCATATTTCCTCTTGTTTGAGCGCCCAGTTTTCGCGCGAGTAGAAGCTCTGCTTCAGCTTGCTCTAGGGGTAACACAGAGAAGATAGCCCGACTCGTTGGCTGAACGGTCAGCGTACTGGCCTTCGGTTCAGAGGGTCCCGGGTTCGATTCCCGGCCGGGTCGGGGATTTTAACCTTAATTGGTTAATTCCAATGGCACGGAGGCTGGGTGTATGTGTCGTCTTCATCATCTTATCCTCATCAAGACGTGCAGTTCGCCTACGGGAGTCAAATAGAAAGACCTGCACCTGGCGAGCCGAACCCTTCCTGGGATATCCGGGCACTAAAAGCCATACGACATTTATTTTACAGAGAAGATATAGCGTGTACTCCTAAAAGTCCTACACCCGCAATGCATTGCGTTGTATTCAAAATCAATGCCGAGCAGTTCGAACTGAAGCATGCATCATCCCGTTTCCAAGACGTACTAGTTACTTTCGTCATCAAAAGATATCAGCAGGCAGCAGGCACAGTCTAAGGGCGAGAACCCGAGAACAAAACTGAATAAGGAGTGAGGAAATTTTCACTTCGAACCACATGAACAGGCCGCACCCTGTTACCCAACCACGGAGCGGACTACTGTAGTAGCAAGTGTATTCTGAGTGAGTGAACAATAGTGTTATCTGAAGTGTACAGTATACACTTTTAATTTGTGAGTGTGTGTTGTGTAAATCAATGGCCAATAGTAAGTGTTAGATTCAGGACCTAATATCCCGACCATTTTCAACGCGTTCGTTAAAAAAAATTATAAAAATGGTAGACCAACATCGGAACTCGCCAATTTAATTCAGAAGTATAAAACATTCAGTCGCCATTTTCTCGTACATTCGTATGAGAAGCATCATAGGCTTGCTGGTAGTATAGAATTAAATGCTGTTTTATACTGGAATTGTCTATTTTTGCGGAACACAAGCTGGATAAAAACTGGTTTCACGCATTCAGTTTCAAAATCTATAAGAGGTCATGAAACGACAGTGGGACACTTAAGGCATCCGTATGTCTAGCAACATTCGGAGAACTCATCTTTCCGTGGGCATCTCCTCAATGCGTGTCACCAGGCTGAGTGAAGTCTGAGGAAGAATGGGTGTCTGTAAGTATATTTACTCTGTTTATGTTAGTATGTCATGTTACTTCTGGTTTTTTATCGTAGTTCCTAATATAAGGCTAAGAATATGTTTCTCGTGTGTACACTATTAAAGAAGTGTGATTAGGTGGTTAAGTGTAAGAGAGGACCTTGAGTCCTAACTTCACCACTCCGATTAATATTATAATACTCCACGCTAATGGAATGGAGCAATGTATACACTTTCTTTATTTGAGCACTTTTCGTAGAATATTTTTTAATATTGTTGCGCTCACAACATTGATGTGAGCACAGATAGTGTTTTCTGACCATTTTGCTCTACTCATATCACCACATTCAGAAACTATAACAGCAATAGTCCGGTCTCCTACACTGTCGACTTTGCGAGTATAATTATTACTAACAAACTTCCCCTCATTCGTATTTATCTCAATGATTTTTCTGTCCTTCATTTCTTCTCAATCCGCTTATAATTACAAAAAATTCACCTTCTGCTAAAAAATATATAATACCTCTTATTTTTTAGAAAGGTAAAACATATTCCCACAACGTGGATTACAACTGCCCAAACTGAGTGATCACAATACAATGAGACAAGGGGCAAAGCTGGCTCAAACGAGCTTTGTAGTAGGAACAAGTAGGATGGATCATGACCTACTAACTTTACTTATTTCAAAAGAAAAAGTCCGACTTCTAGATAGGCTTTCGCGTCGCTGTCAACTGACAAATGATGAACTTTGAAGACAATATGACGCGTCGTCATTTAAATTATGTCGACCTTTCAACTACTCTTCAGCACACATTCTCAAGATTTAATGTCTTGACAGAAATGACTCAGTGTTGCCAACAATTGGTAGACATAATGACTAAGTTGCCTAAGTTGCCTAAGTTGCCTAATATGGGAGTCCATCAGTTGTCGGCATCCTCTCTTTATACCAATCTTAATTGGTTGTAGTTGTATTATTTTCAGAGTTTGAGTCTTATAGTATACTTAACGTTCCAAGGAGCTCACAAGTCGTAAGACATTTCATTTACGTACGTCATGGTCATTTTTTCGATCACTGATGTTACTCTTTCCTCAGACAATTTACTGTTTTCTATTTGTACAATTTTGCTATTTTTTAGGTTGATCTTGGGTTTTTCATGTGGCCGAGCAACTGATGACTAAACAAGCGATGTTTCCCATTAACAGCTAATACTGCACATACAAACTAGATATCCCGTGATATTAATCGTAGTAACCACGATTCGGCTGAGTCCGGAATAGCTTCCATACCCTTGAGTCAGACATATGCTATGGTCTGTTCTGTATAGTCTCCCTTCTTTCCTAATGCTGATAATATTGTATTTGGAAGTCCTTTGTTTTCCTACCTTCCTTTTTATTTGAACCTTGCCTTTAGTTAACTGACACACTCATTTATCGAGGAGTTGAACATGATATTCACATCAATAATAATAATAATAATAATAATAATAATAATAATAATAATAATAATAATAATAATAATAATAATAATAATAATATATGTGTTTGCTGCTAATTTCCACTTATAATGAATTTGACTGACACCGTGATTTCGGTATTAAGGTCCCGCAGGATTTCCTTAATGTGGCGGAAGCTACCATTCATAAATGTCATAAACCTCAGACTGTATCTAACTGACTGATTCACTAAGGTCTTCTACTTCGTCTTCTGTTAAGAGAGGTTTATAATCGCATTGCAACTTCCCTTTAAAACAAAAAAATTACGATCACCGTCCCTACTATTTTCAATGCTTAATATTTTAGCCGATATTATGTGATTTTTTACTATCTCTTCTAGTGCCTGAATTTTGTGGTAATTGAGCCTACGATTGTAAAGATGTTATAACTGAGAAGGCAGTAAAGGAAATGAATAGAAAACTTCGGAAAATAATTTCAAGGTTAGCTGATGAAATTTGCAGCCCACAAATGTGCAAACATTCTCCTTATGCTAGGCTACTTTAGTCGAAACTTTTACTAACCTATTGTTAAGAGGAACAGTTTGTAAAATAAATTCCTTGAGCCAGATGTCATCCGCCGTTAGCGATGCAGATAAATGCTAACCCGCAACACATGTTCGTTTCAGGTTGAATAGCTGTGCTGCGGGTCAGTATTTACCTGCCTAGGTATATACCATAGTTTACACCCGTTTATATCCTCCAGATTGCGTGTTACTAGATCAGAGCAATGACGCTGGGATCAAAAGAGACAGAAATACAGCTTCTTCCTCGAGGTATGTCATACAACAATTTCATTAATCGTTTCTTACAACGCCTGTTTTACTGAACGAATGATGGTACAGAAATATGAATAATGAACTGTAATTTTTTCAAGGAAAAATAATTTTGAAGATGTTATATTAATACGTAAATATACTAAATCCTTGTAAATGTAAATCATTTCCACGTAAATTTTCATGTGAAATTTAATATTTAGAAAATGAATTGTATGTCCCGTAAGTTAATATACAGGTGAATAGCTGACAGATATTCCTTATGTTCATGGAATTCATACAGTTCTTTGTCTTATGCTGTAGCTGAAGAAAAAGTAAAACGAAGTGTAGTAAACAGGACTGTACCAAATATTCCTTCTTCGACAATAAATTAATTATAGAGGTGTTATATTTTACAGAAACAATACTGTTATATTACTAGCAGTTTAACGTCTCAATAACACACAAGAAGTTTTCAGTGACATTAAGGTGAAAACACTATTATTCGGAAGGTATCAGCTATGACCTTAAAAATTACGGCATTTTTCCAGTGTGAAAATCGGGAAACCATGAAAAACCATCTTCAAGTCTGCCGCTGGTGGAATTGGAATCTACCATGTAGCGAATGAAGTATTACAGCCATCTAAATAATACAAATTACTCTGGAAGTTATGTTCAGTGCTGTCGCACTAGTGCAGTTGTTCAACAAATCGTCCCTCAACTTCAAAGTATCCCGCTCGAATCCCCAAGTTTTCAAGAATGCTTGGTGACAGGACGGTATCAGTCAATAAATACCGGCCAAAACTACACAGAACCGTCATAAACGAGAAAAGGTGGAAACAATAGTCTGCTTTCAAAAAATATGTATTCTCATTTTCTGCCCATTCTCTTCAAAAGAATTTAGAACTGGGTGTTAAAAGAAACAGAAATAACTATTTACAAAATAAGTTATATTTCCTCGGTTCCGTCTCATTCTTCTTCCCTTGTCAACGACTTACACAAAAATATCCAATTCTTCCTTTGTTTAGGAACAAAAGGAACAATCGATCATCTCATTGTAATAGTATGCATAACGCACTAACACTACATTTTCTCAGTATAATTAACGAATATCCTGGACCAAAATGTTTTATACAAGCCAACAGTCTGCAAATGTTCGGCAGTTCCTCTGAGGGACACTGATAAGAAACACAGGGCTTCAAGTTGTTACGTGTACACTGGAGCATAACTCAACTTCATGATTTTTCTTAATTTTACGTTCAACACTGCATCATAATAGAAAATAATTACGATTTCTATTAATAGCAAGAAATAATCGCAAGTTTCCAACTGGAAATAAGTACATTTGAAAACACTGCTCCGAAATGATTCCATTTGGTACCCACATGATCAAGTATGGCTTTGATCTTTTATTTACCGCCATTAATAGCCATATTCCATCCTTACCCGGATATTCGCTTCCTTAGAGGGATCAGTCCTTTTCTTTAGTTTCATTTCGTTATGGTATCATAGACAAAATGTCGTTCGAATTCAATCACCAATTATTAAGCTTCTGCATTTCTAGTAAAGTGGCTAACAGAATGCGTTGTATGGAGTATATATATTTATTACGAGTACATAGTAAAAGATAAAGTATACTTAATACCAACTAATATTGTGTAATGGAGAAAATAAATAAATAAAAGTCTGTTGAATTATAAAGAAAATAACGGAAGATGGTTTCTTAAAATATTTATTTACGATTTCAAGGCAGAAAGTGCAATGTTAATTACCAAAGATTTTGGCAGGTGAAATGTTTTGCCGAACTCGACGAGTTTTGGAGGTATCGTGCCCCTACTTCCGATTAACAAGTCTATTATTTCGATCCTTTTTAGGTTGTACGCTTCCCTTATTGAACGAAACTGTGAGCTCGTATATTCCCCTCTTCTCACGATCAACATCGTCACGTTGATTCGCGCAGAATTCGAAGCGGGTAGTTGGATCGATTATATATCCCAGATTGTCGTCTTTGTAGCCAATTATATATATCCTTCGAGTGCTCTCATTCTCTGTGAAACCACGGACCATTTCATGGATGGTGAATCCAGTTCCTATGAGGGCCTGGGTGATGGTGGTTCTTATTGGATGATGCCTAGTAATTCGCAGAGTTTTTTTCCGTGTTGGCAGGAACCAATGACGTGTGCAAGTGTCTCAACATCGTTGAGGCTTCGCCTACAACGGTTACAGTCCATGAACCTTCCGGGCACAGCACGAATTGCTGCTAAATTCCCCGTCATCTTAGTTCCATCTCTCCATTCGCTGTGTGATAATCTTTCGTAGTGGCTAACCCACTTGTCGGAAGCTGGATGTTATTTAAAAAGAACAACCTTTTTGAGGGCAATCGAACCACTTCTAAAATTCCAGGTCTCTTTGATATTTCCCTGATCTTTCGAGAGTTTAGAGAACCATCTTTGGGATTCACTAGGTGGTCATCAGTTAATAGATTGAGTCTTATTAGGCATGTTTTTCTTTCTTCTTCTAGGTTTCTTGTATTGGGGATGTAGACGTTTCGCTTTCTTCTTCTAGGTTTCTTGTACTGAGGATGTAGAGGTTCCGATATCTTTTCAGAATCCGCAGACCATTTACTTTCTGTAGGAATGCCTGCCATTGTGTGCAGCAAGTTCTTTTAATGACAATCAACGCGGGTTCACAAACTCTGCTGGCACTCATATCAACACTTCCATGTTGGACTCTATTCTGACATCGGCCAAACACCAAAAGGTCGACCGTAACCTTGTTTTCGTGGATATCACTAAGGCCTTTGACAAAGTAGGGTATAAACACTTCAAAAATCCCCTCTACTCCCTCTCCCTACCATCAAAACTGTCTGACCTAATAACGGCACTACAAACTAATAATACTACTCAAAGAGCATGGGCATCGTTGCAGAATGATTAACTTCGATTTATGTCTCATTTCCTTCTTGTAATGATAAGATTAGGGCAGTTAATCTGGAAGGGGTTGTGGAGTTTTCCAAATTTGTCTTAAGATGTTCGTGGCCAATGTTGCCGAAGGCTTTACTTACATCTAGAAAGACGACTGTTATATCGGACTTGGTTTCTTTGGCATTCTTTAAAATTGATTGTAAAAATGACGTATTTAGGTGGGTGCCTGGACTATTGGTAAAACCTCTTTTATGTTCATGGAAGGAGACGAATTCACGCAATTTCCGATCAAGTATTAGTTCGATTATGCTTCTAGTGACGGAATAAATGATGATAGGTCGCCAGTTTCGAGGATCTCTCTCGTCTCCTGATTTGTATATGCGGACGATACGAGGGTTCTTGAGACTTCGGGAAACAAAGGATGTTCTCGATATTATTGTAGTTTTCTTTTTTATAAACTTTCACCGTCACAGATAGGTCTTATGGCCGCGATGGGAAAGGAAAGGCCTAGAAATAGGAAGGAAGGGGCCGTGGCTTTAATTAAGGTAAAGCACCAGCATTTGCCTGGTGTGAAAATGGGAAACCACGAAATCTTATCTGTATATCTTGTACATTTCTGATGCATAATGACATGCATGCATATTTTAATCGTTTTTTAGTCCATAAAGATCCGAACCCTAGTTATTAGGCATCCCATTCATCATTATTGCATGCAGGACACTTGTAAGTAGAAACTACGGCGCCAGCGGGCCACCTGGTATACGTAATACATTTTTACATATTATGTTTATTTTGCAATTGGATTTACGTCACACCGACTCAGATAGGTCTTATAGCAACGATGGTATAGGATTGGGAACGTTGTAGTACTGGCCTTAGTTGCAGTACAGCCCCAGTGTCTGTGAGCTGTGCAAATAGGAATCCACGGAAATCCATCTTCAGGGCTGTTAACAGTGGAGTTCAAAACCTACTGTGTCTCGAATGAAATTTCACAATTACGTGACCCTAACCGCGTCGTCACTCACTCGAAGTATGTGTAATCAATGCAAGACTCAGCTTGGGTTCAGTGGCTCTTACAAATGCCCTACACAGTGTGCTTATCCGAGTACTGCTGGTGAACTCTCCTTCTCTTCCCACTTCATCCACATTAGGTTCGCGAGGCCCAGGGAGTCTTTCATTTTCACTCCTTTCGTCTCTCTTATCTTTCTTTTGCCGATACCTTCATTCTTCGAAGAGTCGGATCTCTTCCATTTCCCTTCCGATTTTCGTTAATAGAGGATGGTTGCCCAGTTATACTTCTTCATAGAACAATCATAACCACCACCATTTTACGCGGTGTTAGCCTCTAGGAAGGGTACATAAGACCTGCCTTTTCAAACGTGATCATTCAAGAATGCAGTCCTTTGTGAACTACAGTATGACGTCTGAGCTGTGAAGATGCTGCAGTATTCGTATATGGAATACATGAGTTACAGATCCGTTAACTCCATATATCTTCTGGAATAGAAAGTTGAAATCCGTTTATCTCTAACCTTAGATATAAAGCATATTTATTTTACAAAGTAAATCATATTCGTAATAAGCCTGGTATAATAGGAGTATTCCTAGAATGTTCTCAAAACTTTAGTAGTTCATTTTTAAACTTACGCTAATCACATTTTCAACGGCCACCTGTTCCACTCGCCACCCAAGAGAACAGAACCGTTTGCTGCAAATCCGAGCACTCACCGTAGCTTAGCGAGCGCTGGGAAGCTTTGAGGGACGGCTATATTCCAGGGGATTACGTTAGATACACATGAGATGGCGCTCTGGTGCTACTGATTAAAACGAGCGCACAGCAGATGGTGGACGATTTTAAACCTGCGCTTATAAAAATATTACTTTCGTGATTCCAGCCATCTGTTCCCGAGTACGCGATATGTTATCAATAAAACTCAGCAGTAGAGCTTTTCATGAACACGACTGGAGAAAATTAAAGAACTGAATATAACTCTCATTTTCTGGATAACGATATCAAAGATTGATGCAAAGACAGGAAGATTTTTATTTAATTTAATTTTAAATTTTCGAGTACCGCACGTACATACATACATGCACACATGTGTGTGTTCCTGGCCGTATCCAACCAGAGTGAATACTGTACAGACAGTGCCATTCCTATTTCTTTCACGAACTCAAACATGAGTGCTGAACCCAGTTCTTGTAACCTCCTGAGCTCAAGACCATTTCCCTTTGGCCATATTTCATAAAATGTATACTTCTCTAACAGTGTCCTGGTGGGTGGCAGTGAAGGGAGAAGCATACCACACCAACGTCAAAGAATTTCCAAAATATTGGAACGCAAAAATTTGCTCAATTTTCATTAATTTAATTTAAAAAATATAAATAAACATTAACAAATCCATTTTTAGACAGTGTCCTTCTAAAATAACGCCATGTCTCAGGAGGTTAAAGAGACAGTGATAGATAGTACAGTGGAGAACATTGTTCGTATGACAGATATACTGTATGTGATATGGCGCGTGAGTTCAAATCTGATGCACGATTTGTGAAACCCGGTTACACTCTTCTGAAGTTCTTCCCACGTATCTGCAACAATGGCCCAAATATCAACCCATTTCATTTCATCCCGTCTGTCATTCAGCAGCTGCAGGCGCTCCATTTCGTAAATTTATTTTTATTTACGTACCATTTGACGACATTTGGAACGGTCACAATCCAAACGCTCAAGGTCAACACTACGCTATTTGCAGTGACCCATATTCCACTTCAGGACGACTTTGAATCGAAGTTTCTGTCTTCGAACCTTTCTTCTCCCGTCCTGTAACTCACCATGCAAGATTTTAGGTAGCTCCTGGTCTTTCATCCGGATCGCATGTCTAGTCCACCGTAATTGATTTTGAGTGAACAGTTTCTCAATGCTTGCAGTTTGTCCTTCGAAGTACATCAGTACTTCGTACGTAATCATACGCAGGATTGATCTGAGGCATTTCAGGTGGAAAAGTTCTAATATCTTGATATGCCGTTGAGAGGTATACCAAGTTTGAGAAGTATACTGAAAAGTTGGTAGTCTAACAGCCTTGTAAACCGTCAGTTTTGTGCGTGTCTTCACGTAATTGGACGAGAAGGTGAGTCGACGAAGCTTCCCGAGCGTTGCTGCTGCTGTGCTGATTCCACAGTTAATTTCCACGTCCAACGGGTTTCAAGATGTTGGAGTGCTACCCAGATACTTGAATTTCTCCATAGACTTACGAGTTACGATTAGTTTTTATATGTTGTGATACATGCACAGGAGGGCGTATCTAGCTTGCCTTTACTTCAGTTTGTTATCATTGATTTTAAGTCCAAATCTGATGCACGATTTATGAAACCCGGTTACACTCTTCTGAAGTCCTTCCCACGTATCTGAAACAATGGCCTAAATATCGACCCATTTACATCAAACTACATTTTTCTACTAACTCGGAGTTTCCGCAGGTTGAATAGGCCACCATCAGATCGATACCAGTAGTGAACCCTGTCAGCATTTTTCAGTGCATCATTTACCACAGCTGTGAGGTAAATGGAAAACAGTGTTAGAGTAAGAAAACCCCTTTTTTAACTCCATAACTGACTTCTAACCCTTCTGAAAACGTACTACTGACATAGATTTTTCAAAGCATCTCTTCGTGAGAGGTCTGTGCCAACGTATCCATTTTTTGTGGACAGCCGATCTTGTGAAGCACCATACAAAGAACAACATGAGGTACACAGAAGCCTTCTTATGGTGCATGAAGCAGATACTCAGATCACGCTGTTGCTTCAGGCTTTTCTCCTGTTACTGACACAAGGAGAACACTGCATCAGTAATACTCGTAGCATGATATTTACGAAAGCGATATTGGTTTTCAGGGAGTATTGTTTCAGCAAATACTTTCAGCCAGTTGAGCACTACTCTTGCATAGATGTTTCCAAGTATGCTGAGCAAAGGTACGAGGAAGTGGGTCCAATATAAACGGGATTTTATTTTTACTTAAATTCATTTATTGAAAAACACAAGGCAAATGCAATTTACTTTTCCGCATAGTTTCCTGCTTTGCAAATGCATTTATCCCAGCGTATGGACAGCATTTTTATGCCCTCATTTTAAAAAGTACAAGGTCATGTCACCAGCCAGTTGCGCACGAAGTCTTCCACACTTTCGTCATCTTCAAATCGTTGTCCTCCTGGAGCTCCTTTAAGCGGACCGAACAAATGAAAATCACAGGACGATAAGTCCGGCCTCTAAGGAGGATGATCAAGTGTAGTCTAATGCATTTCCTTTACCTTGGAGAAAGAAAGAGCTGCAGTATAGGGCCGCGCATTATCGTGGAGCAGGATGACCTGTCAAATTGGTTGGTCTCGTCTTTTGCGGCGATATGCAACCCTCGCCTTGTTCAACAACTCGCAGTAGTAAGCAGCATTGATTGTTCGTCGCTCATGCAAGATATCAATCAGCAAAATGCCGCACTGATCGAAAAAACGGTTGCAAGAACCTTGCCAGCTGACATTCGAGTCTTGGCTTTCACTGGTGCTGCCTCTCCTTTCTTACGACACTCCTTACTGGCTTCTTTGGATTCGGTAGTGTAGTTCTGGACTCATGTTTGGTCACAGGTGACGATCCGACTCAAAAATGCATCACTTTCTTCCGCAAACCTTGCTGTAAACCTCTGACAGACCTCCAAACGTCTCAACTTCCATCTGGAACACACTTTACGGAACGGTGGGTCCCATAACTGATTCCGACTTGTTCTGCTATTTCTGACACTGTCGCCCGTCGATCGTTGTCAATAATGTCTTTAACTGCACGAACGTTTTAGTCCGAGGACGGCGATCGTGTTGCTGATTTTCCATACGTTCTCGTCCTTCCTTGAACTTTTTATACCAGGCAAACATAGGCATCCTCGACAATGTTTGATCATCAAACTGTGCAGTCAATCTCTGGAAATTTTTTGCCGCTGTAACTCTTTCACGATCAAGATATTGTATAATTATGCGTTGCGCAGTGAAGGGGTGCACCTGTTGCTCCCGCATCGTGAACGTCACTGACGAAACTACGGGAAATATCTAACAGGACACCCCCCCCCCCGACTCCTAACGGTCCCGCCGAAGCATAGCAGAAATGCGGGGCCAGTCCTGCCAATTGTTGATGTTCAGGAACAAAAATCTCGTTTATATTTGATCGACCTTGTATTCCACAATAGATGTTGTAGAAGGATGTATCGCACTTATTCTTGCAGATTGGGCATATGAGGGAAGATTTAAAGTCAGCTGGTACTGTCACTTTCTTCCACATGTCGTGGAAAGCTTGCCAAATGCGGATATGGAGCGCTTGGCCTCCATATTTCAGGATTTCTCCAAGTATACCAATTTCTCCGTAAGCTCTCTTTGCTGCATTTCGCTGTCTATATATTTTTTAAAAATTTGCTTCACGTTGCACCGCCGAAGATAGATCTTATGGCGATGATGGGATAGAAAAGAGCTAGCAGCGGGAAGGAAGCGGTCTTGGCATTAATTAAGGTATAACCCCAGCATTTGCCTGGTATGAAAATAGGAAACCACGGAAACACATCTTCAGGGCTGCCGACAGTGGGATTGGAAACCCACTATCTCCCGTATGCAAGTTCACAGCTTCACGCCCCTAACCACATGGCCAACTCGCTCGGTACAGTCTATAATGAAAGTATACATATTTATGTAATCATGTAATTATGTACGTATGTATGTACGAGTATGTATGTATGTATGTATGTATGTATGTATGTATGTATGTATGTATGTATGTATGTATGTATGTATGTATGTATGTATGTATGTATGTATGTATGTATGTATGTATGTATGTATGTATGTATGTATGTATGTATGTATGTATGTAGTTCAGATACATGACAGTAGTGCAGGTCTCAACTACATTTTAACTTTGCCATATCATGAATATGACCGTGGTATGGACGATCCCCCAGCACTCCAGGAATTATCAGCTGAAAAACCGCGAAATGTAGCAAAGAAGACTCCCAATGAATATGTTATAACAATAACAATAATAATAATAATAATAATAATAATAATAATAATAATAATAATAATAATAATAATATAGAAACTTAACAGAAACCATAAGAAAAACCCGATTGTAATTTTTGGGACATATTTACAGAATGGGTGATACCATATTAACAAAAAGGATTTTCAAGTACCTTTGGGACAAAAGAAGGCTATGGAAGGATAAATTTTTAGAAAGAGAGTAGAATATTGGAAGGAGCGGAAGAGGCAACAACAAAGTATGACGAGCTAAATTGGCACGTGCTCCTTAGCAGGCCTCATCGGAAATAATAATAATAATAATAATAATAATAATAATAATAATAATAATAATAATAATAATAATAATAATAATAATAATAATAATATAGAAACATAACAGAAACCATAAGAAAAACCCGATTGTAATTTTTGGGACATATTTACAGAATGGGTGATACCATATTAACAAAAAGGATTTTCAAGTACCTTTGGGACAAAAGAAGGCTATGGAAGTATAAATTTTTAGAAAGAGAGTAGAATATTGGAAGGAGCGGAAGAGGCAACAACAAAGTATGACGAACTAAAATGAAATTGGCACGTGGTCCTTAGCAGGCCTCATCGGAAATAATAATAATAATAATAATAATAATAATAATAATAATAATAATAATAATAATAATAATAATGTGCTGGATTCAAGTGAAGAAAGATTTAGAAAGGAATAATATAAGAGAAGAAGAAACTATGGACGGAGAAATTTTTAGAAAATGTTACTTCTGGTAACTCAGTTTCGATAAAATCCTCCGGGTAAATAATTATACTTAGGGGAAATCATCCAGCCATTCGGATTTAAGTATGGAAGGATTCCAAGGAAGACTGAACAAGAAGCCTGGTGCGAAGTGGTCCGAGGACAGAAGGAAACAGCATAGTTAGTGAAAGGATGAAAGAATATTGGAAGGAGTGGAAGAGAAAACAACAAAGTATGACGATTGAATTGAAATTGGCACGTGGTCCTTAGCAGGCCTCATCGGAAATAATAATAATAATAATAATAATAATAATAATAATAATAATAATAATAATAATAATAATAATAATAATAATAATAATAATAATAATAATAATGTGCTGGAAGAATTAGTATATAAGAAAACAAAAAATTGATCCGACAGACACTGACTCACACCACCTCGAATGTTAAGTTCTTAGGTGAAAATTCTGAATCTATTGATATTTAAACAGGGATCAGACAAAGAGATGGCTTTTCTCTAAAACTGTTCAATCTTGTGCTAGAGAAAGTAGTCCAAACCTGGGAAAAGGAAACAAACTATTTAAAAATAAAGTTCACATCAAATGTGGCCTTCGCAGATGATGTAGTAATTATACCCAACAATAGGCAGAAAGCAATTCAGTCCGTGGAAAAACTTCCTGCAATTTCATCTAAAACCGGACTCCAAAACTCGTATGAGAAACCCCGATACATAGAAGAATCACCCCAGTACTTAGACAAACAACTTCTGGTAACTCAGTTTCGATAAAATCCTCCGAGTAAATAATTATACTTAGGGGAAATCATCCAGCCATCCGGATTTAATTGTGAAGCAAACAGGAAGAGAATTTATAATTTACATAAAGCCTGTAGAATCACATGAAACAGGTACAACAAAGAGTATGAAATGAAATGGCGTATGGCTTTTAGTGCCGGGAGTGTCCGAGGACAAGTTGGGCTCGCCAGACGCAGGTCTTTTGAATTGACTCCCGTAGGCGACCTGCACGTCCTGATGAGGATGAAATGATGATGAAGACGACACATACACCCAGCCCCCGTGCCAGCGAAATTAACCAATTATGGTTAAAAAATTCCGACCCTCCCGGGAATCGAACCCGGGACCCCTGTGACCAAAGGCCAGCACGCTAACCACTTGGCCATGGAGGCGGATAACAAAAAATAAATATCTAGGAACGTTAAATTAAAACACTGTGACACTGTAATTTAGGAAAGTCTATGCCCCAGTAACCATAGAAGGAGTGTGGATGAAAAGGCCTCAAGAATTATACCACCAATCTGATAAAATATCACACACTATTTAAAAAAGACGACTGGACTTTTATGACGATGTTCGATGAATGGACAGTGGAAGACTTATTAACTATATATTTAATTATGCCTCCTCACTAAAAGTCAAGAATAATTGGAGAATTGAAGGAGACCTTCAAGAAATCAACATCATCATCATCATCTGTTTATCCTCCAGGTTCGGTTTTTCCCTCGGACTTAGCGAGGGATCCCACCTCTACCGCCTCAAGGGCAGTGTCCTGGAGCTTCAGACTCTTGGTCGGGGGATACAACTGGGGAGTACGACCAGTATCTCGCCCAGGCGGCCTCACCTGCTATGCTGAACAGGGGCCTTGTGGACGGATGGGAAGATTGGAAGGGAAAGGCAAGGAAGAGGGAAGGAAGCGGCCGTGGCCTTAAGTTAGGTACCATCCCGGCATTCGCCTGGAGGAGAAGTGGGAAACCACTGAAAACCACTTCCAGGATGGCTGAGGTGGGAATCCAACCCACCTCTACTCAGTTGACCTCCCGAGTCTGAGTGGACCCCGTTCCAGCTCTCGTACCACTTTTCAAATTTCGTGGCAGAGCCGGGAATCGAACCCGGACCTCCGGGGGTGGCAGCTAATCACTACACCACAGAGGCGGACAAGAAATCAACATAACAGGTGAAATTATATGAGATAGGTCTAGCTTTAGAACGTTGGTGAACAAACAGGATGAGAACCACCACTACATGGACGGAAGAATGAAAAAAAAAAATGTACAGCGAAGAGGTGATGAGATTCTGGGAAGAGGAGAAAGCAAATTCATCTGCTGAATTAGTTCAATTGCGCTACTTAGTTGGCAATAATAATAATAACAATAATAATAATAATAATAATAATAATAATAATAATAATAATAATAATAATAATAATAATAATAATAATAATAGTCCGCCTCTGTGGTGTAGTGGTTAGCGTGATTAGCTGCCACCCCCGGAGGTCCGGGTTCGATTCCCGGCTCTGCCACGAAATTTGAAAAGTGGTACGAGGGCTGGAACGGGGTCCACTCAGCCTCGGGAGGTCAATTGAGTAGAGGTGGGTTCGATTCCCCCCTCAGCCATCCTAGAAGTGTTTTTCCGTGGTTTCCCACTTCTCCTCCAAGCAAATGCCGGGATGGTACCTAACTTAAGGCCACGGCCGCTTCCTTCCCTCTTCCTTACCTGTCCCATCCAATCTTCCCATCCCTCCACAAGGCCCCTGTTCAGCATAGCAGGTGGGGCCCGCCTGGGCGAGGTACTGGTCATTCTCCCCAGTTGTATCCCCGATCAAGAGTCTGAAGCTCCAGGACACTGCCCTTGAGGCGGTAGAGGTGGGATCCCTCGCTGAGTCCGAGGGAAAAACCGACCCAGGAGGGTAAACAGATGATGATGATGATGATAATAATAATAATAATAATAATAATAATGGGGATTTTAACATTAAACGGTTAATTCCTTTCTCTCAGGAATGGATGTTTATGTTGTCCCCGACATTAGAGCAATTCATATACTACACAAAACACTAATCTCCGCGCACCAACGCGCTGTTTCTTTTACCTTCAATGTGCGTCCCTCCAACGACAGAGGAACTGTCTTACAAAGGCAGCACCAGGCTAGCAATAGACACACGAAATAATAAGAATAAGAATAAGAATTATTTAAAAAATAAATCATCCGTCCTTCAGTGAGGGTGGCCTTTATGGTCCGAAATACATAACTTACAGTATATAATTACCATAATGAAATAATATTTTTTCTGAAAAATTCATCGTAAGGAGATTATGATTTCAGGTATAGATGCAACTGTGTAATTTGTAGAAACTCTCTTATGATCTGCAATAAGATTTTTCTATGCCATAAATAAATAAATATATATAAATTTTGAAGGATAGTGGCTGTGTTCTTCGCCAGAGCACCTCTGGATCCAAACAGGAGGCCTCTGACAATCCATTGACCAAGAAGAATATTATATTTGGCTGATAGAAATGACAGGCATGGCGGATAAATTTCTTGTTTTTTAAGATTAACATCCTGTTGCAGGTCCCTCTCGAAGCGAATGGTAGGATCTAACACTCGCTGTATTCTCTTTGTTATTGATGGCTGTTATATCTACTCTTCTTATTGAGTATAATAATTTCGTGTGGCTATTTCTAGCCGAGTGCAGCCCTTGTAAGGCAGACCCTCCGATGAGGGTGGGCGGCATCTGCCATTTGTAGGTAACTGCGTGTTATTGTGGTGGAGGGTAGTGTTATGTGTGGTGTGTGAGTTGCAGGGATGTTGGGGACAGCACAAACATCCAGCCCCCGGGCCATTGGAATTAACCAATTAAGGTTAAAATCTCCGACCCGGCCGGGAATCGAACCCGGGACCCTGCGAACCGAAGGCCAGTACGCTGACCATTCAGCCAACGAGTCGGACTTCTTATTGAGTGGTCGGTCAAGACGCAGTGAATGAATGAAACCTCAGGCTATGTACCACTCCAGATGTGGAAGGATTTATTCGAATTCTCTCAACTTCTTGGCCAGAAATTTAACTACGTCATTTCAGGATAACCAAATTTCATTTCACCGCCTCGACTGTCAGGCACTTAAACAATAACGAAACAAACTGTATATACAGGAACTCTTAAAAAGTGATGTATAACATGATAATCTCTCGTCAATGTTACGAAAAGATATATTTTTCTTCTTTATTGGTAAAATGTATGAACAGAGCGCGTACTGCATGGTAACGCCATCTTCTCCTGCTCTTCTTCGCTCTATTGTACATGCAAATCTCAAGTGAATCAGCGTCTCGGAAAGTAAATTTTAGACTCCGGGAAGACGCTTTGAAAGGTAAAGCAGTAGTTACCTGTTTTACATGAGAAGCTTCTATGGAAATCTACTATTTCTTATTTTGTAGAGAACAAAATCGCTTTTCATCACCGTTAGCTGCGATATCTTCGAAGGTTTGTTATAAGGCTATTTTGTGAAGAAGCTGAATTGAAGAAAAGTCAATTCGACTTTGAAGAAATTCAATGAAATTATGTGTCCATATCGACCCTACTCTTAATCCTAGAAGGCTGCATAATAAACTAGCCATTTATGTAACATTTGTAGAGCTTGAAATTGGATTCAGCAATGTTAAATGCACAGTGCTCTATAATATTCTGTATGGTTATTTAAATTAACTGGGAAAAAATAGCAATTTTTCTATCAGGGAGGGAGTCAGTTGGGTGGAAATGTATTTAGTAGCTTGGCCTACGCCGACGATTTGGTCTTAATGTCAGGCTGTGCTGCAATCTTGGAGCTTGGGAAAAGGTGCAGTGAGTGTGACATGAATGTGGCCAAGACCTAAGTGATGTCAGTAGGGAAGAATCATAAGAGGATTGAATGCAAGGTACGAAATACGAATGATTCCAAGTACTTAGGAAATATATTCTCCCCGGATGGTAGAATGTTAGGTGAAACAGAATCAAAATATATCAAGTCTAATGCAGTAGGTTGCTATCAACGGTATCTAGTAAGAAAGACGTGAGTCCTCGGACGAAATTATTCTTACTTCGGTCTGTTTTCAGATCGACTTTGCGGTACGGGATTGAAAGCTGTGTGGACATGAAGATGTTGTTGAATGGTAATGACATATATGTTAAAGCGTAGTAAGAATCATGGATTCACAAACGAGAAACAAGGAAATGTTATATGAGGACCTCAGAGGTCAAGGGATCTAAGTGACTTTCTTGACAAAAAAATGAGTTAGGTACAAGAATGGAATGTGAAAATGTTAATCTTTTAGATGGTAAAAGGATTCAAGTGATTTCCTTGGCAGGTAATGCCACCTAGCGTCATACCCCTTGACTACTTAGTGGGTTGTAGTTCAAACTTGGAGCACTAGAGGGCCGATTTCACTAGGACTCATTTACCACTAACAATTGCAAAATGATTCTGTTAGTGAAAACAGGCATTTGGCAGTGTTATTGAAAAAACTTTTCACCCAGTTCCTGTTTTATGACAAGGAAGATTATTTTAACGTCGTATTTAATAACATTTTATAAACGTAAATACATCAACATTTGTTGAAAATGACCGGGAATGGGAAAGAAGTTCAACCTAACCTACAAGTTGCCAGTAAGTTTGTAAATACAATGCTAAGGTTTTATATTTGGCCTTTTATTGCATACTAGCTGTAGTACCCGGCGTTGCCCGGATAGTTTTTGAATGTTTACATTTAATATTTGTATTACCAGTTAGTTGAGTGTGAAGTGAATGCTTATAGAATTCTTTTTGAGATGTTGATTTTACGACTTATCATGTAGTTTTATAGTTATTTAGATGTATCTGACTTCAAGTTTTAGATTATTTAATTATCGAGTAAACATTAATCTCGGTCATTTTATACTATTTACTTTTAAGCCCTTCTCAGCTCCTGCCTCGATGGAGGCTGAACGTGGACTTAAACGCTATCCACAGCGTCACAGGTCGTATCAGCGACACATAAACAATGGATTTCGACATTAATATTGGTTATTTTCCTTATTTTTGCACGTCAGCCCCTCTCATTCCCAAACACCAGCGAGGGCTAGGTGTATCTGACCTCCACAGTAATGTTTTCTATATAGTAAGTCATGTGTATACCAAGTTTGATTGAGAGATATGCTAAAACATACACACATCCTTAAACTCTGTCCCTTTGGACGTTTTCAATTTTTTGCCAGTTCTTATCCGCCTGCCGAGTAGGACTGAGCTTTATCTTAAACGGCATCCAGAGTGTTACAGTTCATCTCAGCGACCCCGAAAAATATGGATTACACACAAATTTCGGTCATTTTCGGTTAATATTTACATTTCGCCCCTACTTTAGAGGCTAGGAGTCTCTTACCCCTAGGGTATATTTCTCCAGACAGTAGGTCCAGTATACACACATGCGTCCATTCTCTCTGTCATTTTCGAAATTTTATTTTTCACTTTTTCTCACCGCTATGCGAAAGGAGGCAGAAATTTGACTTCTAAAAAAATTGGAGCGTTACTATTCATCTCAGCGACCCCGAAAAGAATGGATTCGACACTATTTTCGATTATTTCTACACCTCATCCCGTCGTAGGTGTGCTAGGGTTGTCATACCTCCACGCACTTTGTCTCCTGATAATAAGTCATAAGTGACCAAGTTTGTTTGAAATTGTTCCCGTAGTCCGGAAACGTATGGATTCAACACTAATATCGGTCATTTTCAGTCTTAATTACATTTCGTACCCTTATCTAAGGATTCAAGGGGTGTCTTTCCCCCTTAGTATTTTTTTCAGGTAATAGGTAATATTTGTATTAAGTTCTGCTGACAGTTATACTGGAACGTAGAAAAAAACATCCTTAATCTCGGTCATTTGGATATTTTCTGTTCTTGACTCCTTCTCACCCGCCTGGCAATTGGGGATCAACTTGGACTTAAACGACAACCGGAGTGTCACTCCTCATTTAAGCGACACTTTAAACCATGGATGTGACATTATTTTCGATTATTTTATATCTAATTCCCTTCCTAACCACTCACCACAAAAGGGGCCTTAATTGGGACCTTAAAAGTCCAGAGTGCCACTATTCACCTCAACGACCCTAAAAACTGTGGATTCGACACTAATTACGATTATTTTTATATATCACTCCCCCTTGCCCCCCACCCTAGAGGGGGCTGAACTTGAAATTAAGAATTTCCCGGGATGTCACTGTTCATCTAAGCGACCCCGAAAAGTATGGATTCGACACTATTTTCGTTTATTTTTTTTTATGACCCCCCCTTGCCCCCCGCCCCTAATGGTTCCTGGGGTGACTTATCCCCACGTGGTTTGTCTCCTGATACTAAAAATCCGGAGTGTCGCTATTCACTTTGGCGACCCCGAAAACTACGTATTCGACACAATTTTCGATTACATGTATATATCACTTCCCCCTCGCCCCCACGCCAAAGGGTCTGAACTTGGACTTAAAAAAATTGGAGTGTCACTATTCATCTCAGCAACCCAAAAATGTATGTACTTTGATGATTTTCATATCTCAAGCCCCCCGCCCCCCCCCCCCCCTAATGGTTCCTGGGGTGTCTTATTCCCACGTGGTTTGTCTCCTGATAGTAAAAATCCGGAGTGTCAGTATTCATCTCAGCGACCCCGAAGAGTACTCGACATTCTTTTCGATTATTTTTATACATCACTCCCCCCTTGTCCCCCACCCTAAAGGGGGCTGAACTTGGAATTTAAAAATTCTCGGGATGTCACTATTCACCTAAGCGACCACGAAAAGTATGGACTCGACACTATTTTCGATTATGTGTATATATCACTCCCCCCTCGCCCCTACTCCAAAGGGGGCTGAACTTGGACTTTTAAAAAATTCGGAGTGTAACTATTCATCTCAGCGACCCCGAAAAGTATGGATTCGACACTATTTTCGTTTATTTTTATATATGACCCCCCTCGCCCCCCGCCCCTAAGGGTTCCTGGGGTGTCTTACCCCCACGTGGTTTGTCTCCTGATACCAAAAATCCGGAGTGTCGCTATTCACTTTGGCGACCCCGAAAACTATGTATTTGACACTATTTTCGATTATTTGTATATATCACTCCCCCCTCGCCCCCACCCTAAAAGGGGGCTGAACTTGGACTTTTAAAAAAATCGGAGTGTCACTATTCATCTCAGCGACCCCGAAAAGTGTGGATTCGACACTATTTTCGTTTATTTTTATTTATGACCCCCCTCGCCCCCCGTCCCTAAGGGTTCCTGGCGTGTCTCACCCTCACGTGGTTTGTCACCTGATACTGAAAATCCGGATTGTCGCTATTCACATTGGCGACCCCGAAAACTATGTATTCGACATTATTTTCGATTATTTGTATATATCACTCCCCCCTCGCCCCCACCTCAAAGGGGGCTGAACTTGGACTTTAAAAAAGTTGGAGTGTCACTATTCATCTCAGCGACCCCGAAAAGTATGGATTCGACACTATTTTCATTTATTTTTATATATGACCCCCCTCGCCCCCACGCCCCTAAGGGTTCCTGGGATGTCTTACCCCCACGTGGTTTGTCTCCTGATACCAAAAATCCGGAGTGTCGCTATTCACTTTGGCGACCCCGAAAACTATGTATTCGACATTATTTTCGATTATTTATATATATCACTCCCCCCCTCGCCCCCACCCCAAAGGGGCTGAACTTGGACTTTAAAAAAATTGGAGTGTCAATATTCATCTCAGCGACCCCGAAAAGTGTGGATTCGACACTATTTTCATTTATTTTTATATATGACCCCCCTCGCCTCCCGCCGCTAAGGGTTTCTGGGGTGTCTTACCCCCACGTGGTTTGTCTCCTGATACCAAAAATCCGGAGTGTCGCTATTCACTTTGGCGACCCCGAAAACTATGTATTTGACACTATTTTCGATTATTTGTATATATCACTCCCCCCTCACCCCCACCCCAAAGGGGGCTGAACTTGGACTTTTAAAAATATCGGAGTGTCACTATTCATCTCAGCGACCCCGAAAAGTGTGGATTCGACACTATTTTCATTTATTTTTATTTATGACCCCCCTCGCCCCCCGCCCCTAAGGGTTCCTGGCGTGTCTTACCCCCACGTAGTTTGTCTCCTGATACTGAAAATCCGGAGTGTCGCTATTCACTTTGGCGACCCCGAAAACTATGTATTCGACATTATTTTCGATTATTTGTATATATCACTCCCCCCTCGCCCCCACCCCAAAGGGGGGCTAAACTTGGACTTTTAAAAAATTGGAGTGTCACTATTCATCCCAGCGACCCCGAAAAGTATGGATTTGACACTATTTTCATTTATTTTTATATATGACCCCCCTCGCCCCCCCGCCCCCAGGGGTGTTAGGGGTGTCTTACCCCCACACGGTTTGTCTCCTGATACCAAGTCATAAGTGTATCAAATTTGGTTGAAATCGCTCCAATGGTTTGGGAGGAGATGTGGTACAAACCCACCCACCCACCCACATACATACAATGACTTTTATATATATATAGATTTTGTTAACAATATATTTATTCAGTAGAATCATATGTGTATATATTATGTATTATAAAGCGCTGTGTACACAATTATAAAACAATAATTGTTTTTCGTATCCTATGTCTGAGGAATATAATGGACACAGTTATGGATATACCAATGATGGCAATATCAATTGTACAGGTAATAGCAGTGATGCTGCACTGTTTGTAGATAGTCATATGGACTCTGATAATGACAGGGATTATAATCCTTACGATGACGATGAAACCAGTGAGTCTTATTCAGGAAAACTATAGAGTAATCTTTTATTAATCTGAAGCAGGATAACTCATTTTTTAACGTTTCAAAATGATTGATTTAGGTATACTTATTATGTTTAGATAACACAGAAGAAGGAGAAGAAGAAAGATCTGAAGATTTACCGGCCAATGCTATGCCCTCTGAACCTCAGCGAGGGCAAAAGAGGGTAAGAAGAGAGCAAACCTGGAAATGTCAACAGGAAAATAAATTGATGAACACAGGACAGGCTAAAAAGTTACATGAATACCATCACCAGTGTAGGTTCAATTGTAATGAAAATATTTCCGATGAGCAGAGGGTAGTAATATTTAAGAGTATCGGACCCAGGACGGCTCTGTGATTTTTGGTAAGTGCACAGAAGGCTATTTTAAATGTTATGAGTTGACCACAGCGCAGAATAGATATGACAGACTTGAATTGCATTCTAATAGCATATTGGCCGTTTTCCAGGTGAGAAATGCCAGAGAATGCCACAGAGAGTGAGTAAAAGCTACCAGGAATAATATTCTTGAATACAGAACTATCATGAAGACGTTAAGCAACCTTACGACCAGTGGTTTGTGGACTAATGTGTCACGTTCAGTAATTGGTCACCTAGTGGAGACCGATGGGCAATGAACGCTGCTTGAGGAGGTTAAGCAGGATCGATTAACGAATCTGCCACAAGATTTTGCGGGACGATTTTCACTTGCCTCGGAGTGGGTGGCATGTGCACCTACGTATGTTCAAAAGTGGACACGATAATGCAGTATGGAGTGACCATCTAGCACGCTATCAACAGGAAGGCGACCACTTCATTTCGAGAATCATCGCTATCGATTAATTTTGGGCCAGTCCGTATGTATCAGAGCTCAAACGCCAGCGAGCAGACTAGCGACATCCACCACGACGGCAAAAGTTCCTTCAAAATCCTTTCCCCGTAAAATTGATGTTAAAGTTGATGTGTGACGCAAGTTCGTTAAGTTGTTTCAAGTCAGCATTTATGTTTTGCACTGTTTATGACAATGCACTTATTTTGCAGTGGCTATACAGGGTGAAGCGTAATTCGCGCACTCGGGCGTCGCAGCGCGACTCCTCACATGCCAGCAATAAAAAAATGTCTCTTACAAAATTTCGTCTTGCGAGTATATCCGGCAGAAAAACGACGTTGAAGAGTGGCAATCTGGCAACACTGTAACCACATGTAGGGTAACTACCTCTGTCAGCGTCAAGTAGTCGTACTGTACAGTTGGTGCAGTGGATAGAGTTTTGGGTTAGCATGCAAGAGGTCGAGTGGTCGATCCTGGGTTGAGGCGTTTGTTTTCTATTTCGTAAATGTAGTCCAGGTGGTATGGTATCTGACATCTTAATCGTCAACAGCGATTGCAGTGGGTCCTCTAGAAACCATTTGCACCTACATACTACGATCCTAGAAATGGACGAACAATCGTTTTCATTGGTCAGCTTTGAAAGGCGCCCTTTCCACGTCGTGGGCGTGAATTTATTCGCACCACTTCATCTACTAGATGCCAAACCTGTTTGTTTCAGCTGTCTATTTCTTGTTAGTCTAACCAGGTATTTGTTGTTTCAGCGTTACAAAATGTTGTAAATGTAGGATACATGTGACCTCAGAAACGGTGTCTAACTGTGTTACAGTAGGTAATGTCAGATGGAAATTAGCAAATAAAAAATGCGCCTCAATCCAGGATCGAACCATCGACCTCCTGCATGCCAACCCAAAACTGTACCCACTGCACCAACTTTACAACACGACGCGGACGTGCTGACAGTGGTAGTTGCCCTACATATGGTTACAGTGTTGCCAGATTGCTACTCTTCAACGTCCGTTTTCTACCGGATATACTCGCAAGACGAAATTTTGTAAGAGACATTTTTTTATTGCTGGCATGTGAGGAGTCGCGCTGCGACGCCCGAATGCGCGAATTACGTTTCACCCTGTATATATATATATATATGAAGGCCATCTGCGTATAATTGGTAACTACATTATTTTAGTGTAGATTAGTTATCACTGATGTACAACGGAGAAAGTTGTGGTCCCAAAACACTACTTTATTGGGTGCCTGCTTTAATACTGTATCCTTCGTGAAGTTTGCTCTGGTTAAGTGGTAGATACCAGCCTGCACACCGTGGATGAGAGGTCAGATCAAATTAGTGAGATCTTCATCTTCAAGCCTACCGGTGAATATCAGACAATTGGACCCTAAATTTGTGTAGGTTTTTGACAAAAACCAGAAATAAATGTTCAGTAGCCTTAAAGGCAAAGTCTCAGTTGTACCAAGAGAAGGAAGATAGTGTAGTGGTTTGTCATGACACAAGCAATGTACTGAATCAGCACAGTGGAGTTGTCGACCTTCCTAGCTGCTGACTAGTAGCAGGGAAGGGGGGAGGGGAGGTGCTGGCTTGTGCCACCACAGAGAGACTTACTGGCATAGATGCTAGTTCAGGCAGGTGACACATGCCATCACGTATCCAGGAAGTGAGGTAGTTTAAACCTAGGGTTGCCGCATTTGCCTACTTTGCTCGTTTAATTTTACGTTTAATCCAGCTGGCCCAGAGGCCAGTGGACTGACTTTCCCTTCTTCTCTTTATTTTGTGCTGTTATGCCCACCAGTGTGGGGTATCATTGTATCTTTATAATGTATTGTCTATGACATCTGGTTTCCTTGTTCTTTGTTTTTGCTGTAACTGTCGTAGTTTTGCATGTTTTTTTTTCTTTTTTCCAATTGAGAATTGCTATTTTTCTCCGTTAAGATCGATTATGTTGTGTAACTGTAAGATCCGGAGAAAAGTAAAGGTTTACTTACTTACAATTAGACCCTAAGGTCAAGAAGGAAAGTCTCTCCGAGTTTCACGGCAGAATGTAAGAAGACACCGCAGAGCTGTTCCCTGGACACCAACTGCATTGCACCGGTGACAGAGACAATCATTCGTCTCTCATTTCTGGTGAAGACGACGCAGCAGTCTCCCTCATCGAATGGCAGTACAACCAGCAGCAGGACATCTAGAAGAAACATGCCTTGGCCAAGCAGAAAATACTTATCCAGATCAAGGCACATGACAGCGAACAGGACCAGGCTAACGATTACTGCGGCGGAATCGCCCCGTCATTCATAGTAACGGTCGATTCCGTGCAGGCCTCTCACTGAAGTTGTTTGCGCCAATCGAAGTGGACAAGCGGCTGGGGCAAGGCTTGAACTTGCTGAGATCCACGCTTCGGGACAAGATCAACGCAACGGAGCAGCGACCGGTGAAACAACCACTATGAATCCAGGGCAAGCCAGAGGCAGCGAGGCAATCTGTTCCAAGTGGAGTGGACGTGGATGACAGTGTAGCACCGGATGAGGAGGAAACCGTGCTCACCGAACCGGAGGAAGGAGGCACGACGTGTGAATCAGCTAAGCCGAGATATAATTTATGCCCTAGGGTGTATTGGCGAGAAGTGATAAGTTGTTTTAAGTTATAGGGGGATATTGATGCAACTTAGGTCATTGGTATAACTGAAAGCGATTTTTCAGCTTATGAGGTTAGCTCATGCATTATAGGTTAGATTATGTTTATCGCTTGTAAAGTACATTTCATATGCTTCAATTTGTTCAGGGAACTTCTAGTTGTATGTACAGTATGTTGACTCAAGAGAACTCTGGTTTAAGGTTACGTTATGCTTATATTTGTGAACAATTTTGTGTATTCCAAGTTGCTCAGAAAACTTCCAGTTGTATGTGTGTTGACGCAAGTGAACTCTGGAACCTTGATGTACCGAGGATATCTGTATAGTATTCTAGGTCTTTCTATACTGTATATCATTAGGTAATACACTGTAATTAAAAACTTGTTTCGAGATAATTCTAGAATGAGAACTTACCAAGGACTTCTGGATGTTAATTGTCTGATGTTTCAGGTTTATTATTATTATTATTATTATTATTATTATTATTATTATTATTATTATTATTATTATTATTATTATTATTATTATTATTATTATGGGGTAATAAACCAGAATATGTATAAAGAATGTTGAAGTAAGGCAGTAGTTCAGTTCAGGAAGCTCTGTTGTTGTTGTTGTTGTTGTTGTTGTTGTTGTTGTTGTTAAGTAACGAGTTGTAGATCAGTTGTATCGATACCGCTCGGTGAATCAATCGTGTTTTCTTGTGTATTTCGTATGATTTCGGTTCAATTTAGTGATACAGTGGAGTTTAGTGAATTCAAATGAAGTTATGTTATTGTAGCAAGTTGTTGTAGAACAGTCGTATCTATGTTGCTCGGTTGATCAATTGTGATTTCCTGTGTATTGTGTACGAACTATGTAGTGAGTTGTAGTAGTGTTGTTATGTTGGTATTGTGAAAACATCGGAGTTGATCTGTGCGAGTTTAACATCGATATCGCTCTACGGATCAATTGCCAGTTGAGAATTACGATGTACATACTTCTACGTGTTATTATATTGTATGTGTTTATTGAAAATATATACGAGTAGTCATCAATAGGTACATCGTTGCAGCCACGTTATCCATTTACTCATCAAATGTTGCCAAGAACTATAAATGTAATGAATTTCATTTTTATAGTTGCGTTAGGAAAAGCTAGGTTAATATACTGATCGTTGAGGGAGGAAATAAAGAAGCCGGGTGACAAACGCCGAATTCCGCTGCATACGAACCTCAGAGATGACATCGTCAGTATCGTCCTTACGGAGAACCGGAAGGGTATATCGTCGTTGCCGGGACAAAACCTCCTATGTGATAATATTTTTGGAGATATACTGACCCGCAGCACATACATTATGAAGAGCGAGAATGCCTTGACAATATTCACGCAATATTGCACCTTAGATGACAGAACCTTACCGGCCAAAGTTCTAAGCTAAAATATTTCACATAGGAGGTTTCGTCCCCGCAGCGACGATATCTTAGCAGTGTTAATAATGGTAATGTTTAAGAAACAGTTTTCCGAATGTCTTCAAGACATTGTTGTCTTGACGATTTTAAAGTTGCTTACATAGTTGGAGTAAATTTGTACTGCCATATTTTGTGCTAACTATGATTTTTCAAATAGGTGCTGTAATTTGTTATCATTAACTGGTTATAATAAAACACAAACAAATGAAGTTATTTTAAATCTGTTATGTTGAAACCTTAAAATAATATGTTCTATAACTAAAGTTTCATTTGAATATCTTCAAGTTATAAGAGAAATATTTAACTTTCAGGTAACGAGTTCTAAATTTGCATTGAGCCACGTCCACGTCTGCGTCTTTAATGATTTAAAAATTCATTAATCATACGTAGAATTAGACTTTTTTCGTGTTCACGTGACTTAAATTGAATATGAAAATATGATTTTTTCACCTCAAAACCAAAAACTGATAATATTGGCATATAATCCCCTCCGGCTCCCGATCATGCCAGATTGTGTTTCATCATCTGCGTGTTCACTAACAAGCGACATGCCACTGACCTACTCTATATACTCTCATATATTTAGTTACTAGGATTACTTGATTCAAGAACGAGAAAAAATCCAAAGAAAAGCGGCTCGATTTGTTCTGGGCGATTTCCGACAAAAGAGTAGCATTGGACTGGGAGGAATTGGGAGAAAAGAGACGAGCTGCTCGACTAAGTTGTATGTTCCGAGTTGTCAGTGGAGAGATGGCGTGGAATGACATCAGTAGACGAATAAGTTTGAGTGGTGTCTTTAAAAGTAGGAAAGATCACAATATGAAGATAAAGTTGGAATTCAAGAGGACAAATTGGGGCAAATATTCGTTTATAAGGAGAGTTAGGGGCTGGAATAACTTACCAAGGGAGTTGTTCAATAAATTTCCAATTTCTTTACAATCATTTAAGAAAAGGGTAGTAAAAAACAGATAGGGAATTTGCCACCTGGGTGACTGTCCTAAATGCAGATCAGCATTGATTGATTGATTGACTGATTGATTGATTGATTGATTGATTGATTGATTGATTGATTGATTGATTGATTGATTGATTGATTGATTGATTGATTGATTGATTGATTGATTGATTGATTGATTGATTGATTGATTGATTGATTGATTGATTGAATGATTGATTGATTGATTGATACACTCATCATTATAATGATATAGGAAAGTATCCTAAATGCTCTACCTTACGCCTGAAAACTTAAGTCACATTCTCGAAATGAGCCCTTGGTCTCTCGAGAACAACGTTGACACGACTAGCGTACCGACTTCTTTAACCGAGACAGGCACAGGGAAGCTGCGAGCTGTGGAAAATAAATTAAATATGCCATCATGTGTGCTTCAATAAGTATCGAGTGATGCCTTTGTTACAAAATAAATTAATTTAAATCGTATTTCCGTTCAAGTAACATGTGAATTCTCCGCACATGTGTCACATAAAAACATATTGAGATTGCAAAGGATCAGCGGGAACTGTTTGAAATGTTACACCAGAAGAATAATTCGGACTAATCACAGCTCACGTAAAGGGTTTCCGGCTTGTGGTGGAGTTCAAACGTATCGATGCAATGAAACAGGGCCACAGGCCGCACAACCACGCAGTTATTTGGTTCCTAAATGCTCTTAATGGATTGGTATCAAAGTAGCATTTGGTTGATTCTAATTTCGGGTTGTTTCTGATATTGAACATTAAAGTTCTATTAGTGCACTCCGTTTGATTATACAACTATAGTGGTCTTCAAAGCTACACATATACGTTCATTAGAATCACTTAAATGTGTAAATCTTTACCATTAACTAATGAGGTTGACTCCTGAATCCGTAAATTTCAGTTTCAGAGCTGCGGTTAAAACAATCTTCGATATAAAGAAAATTGGAAACTCTCGCTAGGAACAGCTTTGCACCTCTTTTAATTTAAGATAAGAGCAGTCGTCTGCCATGCAATCAGTAAGATATTGCTCTGCCTTACGCCTGCAAACTTAAGTCACATTCTTGAAACGAGCCCTTGGTCTCTCGAGAACAACGTTGACACGACTAGCGTACCGACTTCTTTAACCGAGACAGGGACAGGAAAGCTGCAAGCATTGATCAGCACTTCTACTTCTGCCCTTAATTCAAGCGAATGAAAGAAGCCTAACTTTGCAATGCAGCAAGTCTTCACCAGGACCACGGCTCACGGCTTCCACTACAGGATCTGTGGCCAGTCATCGTCTCAGTGCTTCTACACTCTCTGTGGGTAGCGATGTGAAGAGTATCTCGTACTACTCTGTGTAGCAAGGACTAATTGACTAGTAGACTGTGCAGATAACAGGAACTTTATGTAATTACTAGCTGTAGTACCTTGCTGGCCCCGGGTTCGATTCCCGGCCAGGACAGGGATTTTTTACCTGGACCTGAGGGCTGGTTCGAGTCCACTCACCTACGTGATCAGAATTGAGGAGCTATCTGACGGTGAGATAGCGGCCCGGTCTAGAAAGCCAAGAAAAACGGCCGAGAGGATTGGCCGTGCTGACAACACGACACCTCGTAATCTGCAGGCATTCGGGCTGCGCAGCGGTCACTTGGTAGGCCAAGGTCCTTCAAGGGCTGTAGTGCCAAGGGTTGTTTTTTTCAGTACCCTGCGTTGCTCGGATAGTTGTTAAATGTTTACCTTCAAGATTTGTATTACCAGTTAGTTATGTGTGAAATTAATTTTTTTAGCATTCCTTTTTGAGATTTTGACTAATATTTCACGATCTATTATGTAGTTCTAGAGTTATTTGGATGTGTTTGATTTCAAGTTTTAGATTATTTAATTTTTGAGTAGAACGTTGTCCACGTGCAAGCACGAATAGAATGAGAAGTATTTGATCCTTTCAAAAAGAAAGTGATAGCTATATATATTTACCCATCGTGCTATAGATATGATGTGCATGATTTCCACTGTTATTGCGACTGTCACCAATCAGCCTTGAGTCCCCAAAAGCAGTGGACTCAACACTACTAATCTCGTTCATATTAGACTGTTTGCTTTTAAGCCCCTCACAGTCCCCCGTCTCAATAGAGGCTGATTGTGGACGTAAACGCTACCCAGAGCGTCAAAATTAGTGTCAGCACCACATTAGACATTAATATTAGTGGGGGGGGGGGGGTGCGGTGACGTTTCATCTCCATAGTAATTTATTTCCCATATGGTGAGTCATGTATGTACCAAGTTTCATTGAGTGGTGGTGACTATAGACCTATTCTGTAACATACCCACATTCATCCATAGTCTCGGTTATGTTTACATTCATTTTCATCCGTTTTAAACCTCCATACTAATTGCGGCTGAAGTATGACTTGATCATGCAGAGTGTCACAGTTCGACTCAGCGACCTCGTAAACAATGTATTCGACATCAATATCAGTCATTTTTGTTTTTTTTAATGTTCCTAGGAGTGCTAGGGGTGTTTTACCGAAACAGTATTTTTTTCAGCTAGTGAGTCATATGTGTACCAATTTTATATGAGGTCTATGCTGAAGGAAACACACATACATCAGTAATTTCGGTTATTTTGAACACATCTTCTCCACCTCTTCCAATGACGGCTGAACAACGACATCCGGGTTGTCATTATTCACGTCAGTGACTCCGAAAGCTATGGACTGTGCATTAATATTATATTAATTGTAATTATTAATATTTTTACATTTCACCCGCCTTTCTGTGCTTTTTGATCATTCATCACCGCCCCTAGGGTTGCTACGGGTATCTTATCATCCTACAACATTTCTTCTGTATAGTAAGTCATGTGTGTACCAAGTTTGATTGAGAGGTATGCCAATATTTACACACACACGTCCTTAAACTCGGTCGAATTGGACAATTTCTTTTCTTCACCTATCCTCATCCCCTGGCAGACTGGGACAACTTTATCTTGAATGGCAACCAGAGTGTCACCGTTCAACTTAGCGACCCCGAAAACTATGGATTAGACACAAATATCGGCCTTTTCCGGTTAATTTTTACACTTCCCCCCCATTTCAGGGTCTAGGCGTCTCTTACCCCTAAGGTATTTTTTCCAGATAGCAAGTCCAATTTGGGTTGAGAGCTATGCTTGAACATACACACACACATATATTTACCTCGGTAATTTTGGAAATTTTGATTTTCACCTTTTCTCACCCCTATGCGAAAGGAGGCTGACCTTGGACTTGTAAAAAGTCCGGAGTGTCAATATTCATCTCAGCGACCCAGAAAAGAATGGATTCGGCACTATTTTCGATTATTTCTACATTTCACACCGTCGTAGGGGTAATAGGGTTGTCATACCTCCACGCAGTTTGCCTCCTGATTGTAAGTCATAAGTGTACCAAATTTGATTTAAATGACTTCCGTAGTCCCGAAAAGTACTGTAAGGGTTAAAAATTAATATCGGTCGTTTTTAGTTATCATTATATTTCGCCCCCTTCCCTAGGGCTTCTAGGGGTGTCTTTCCCCCACGGTGTATTTTTCAGATAGCCGGTAATATTTGTACCAAGTTCAGTTGACAGGTATACTGCAACGCGCACACAAATATCCATAATCTCGGTCGTTTGGACGTTCTCTTTTATTCACTCCTTCTCACCTGCCTGCCAATTGACGCTCGACTTGTACTTAAACGACATCCGGAGTGTCACTACTCATTTCATTGAACCAGAAAACTATGGATCTGACACAATTTTCGATTATTTTATATGTCACCCCCTCCAAAACCTACCCTTAGGGGTGCTAAAGTTGTCATACCCCCACGCGGTTTAAGTTCTGATAGTAAGTTAAGTCATAAGTGCACCAGGTTTGATTGGAATTGCTCCAGTAGTCCCCAAAACTACTGATTCGACAATATAATTGTTCCTTTTTAGTTATTTATATAATATGTATTTATTTAATCCCTTCCCCTAGTGGTTCTAGGCGTGTCCTATTGTAAACAGTACTTCCTCCATATAATTTTTGGTTGATAATTCGCTGGAACATACGGATGCTACATTCATTGGACAATTTCCTTTTCGCCCTTTCTCAACCCCTATGTGAAAGGGGTCTTTACTTACACTTTAACAAATACGAAAGTCACTATTCATTTCAGTGACCTCGGAAAGTATGGATTCGACACTATTTTCGTCTGTTTGTATATCCTTCGCCCCGTATTGTCATTATTTATCTCAGCAACCCCGAAAATTGGGGATTTGACACCGTTTTCGATTACTTCTATATATCAATTCCCCTCGCCCCCACCCCAAAGGGTCTGAACTTGAACGTATACAAATTCTGGAGTGAAACTAATTGTCTCAGCGTCCCCGAAAACTACGGATTCGACACTCTTTTCGATTATTTATCAGTCTCCCCTCGCCCCCACCCCAAAGGGAGCTGAACTTGGACTTTTGAAAATCCGAAGTGTTACTATTCATCTCAACGACTCCGAAAATTATGGATTCGCCACTATTTTCGAATATTTTTAATTCCAGCACCCTCAACCCAACTCTACCCCTAAAGATTCTAGGTGTGCCTTGCCACCTTGCGGTTAGTCTCATGATGGTAAGCCATAAGTATACCAAGTTTGGTACAAATCATTTGAGTAGTCCTAAAAACTATAGATTCGACTATATTATTGGTGTTTTTTCACATTTCACGCCTTCTCATAGGGTTTCTAGGGGTGTCTTGATCCCACACCACTTTTTACAGATAGTAAGTAATGTTGTTGTTTGAGTCATCAGACTGGTTTGATGCAGCTCTCCATGCCACCCTATCATGTGCTAAACTTGTCATTTCTACGTACCTACTGCATCTTACATCTGCTCTAATCTGTTGTTATATTCATACCTTGGTCTACCCCTACCCTTCTTACCACCTACACTTCCTTCAAAAACCAACTGAACAAGTCCTAGGTGTCTTAAGATGTGTCCTATCATTCTATCTCTTCTTCTCGTCAAATTTAGCCAAGTCGATCTCCTCTCGCCAAATCGATTCAGTATCTCTTCATTTGTGATTCGATCTATCCATCTCACCTTCAGCATTCTTCTGTAACACCACATTTCAAAAGCTTCTATTCTCTTTCTTTCTGAGCCAGTTATCGTCCATGTTTCACTTCCATACAATGCCACTCTCCACACGAAAATCTTCAAAAACATCTTTCTAATTCCTATATCAATGTTTGAAGTGTGCAAATTTCTTTTCTCAAGAAAGCTCTTCCTTGCTTGTGCTAATCTGCATTTTATGCCCTCCTTACTTCTGCCATCGTTATCAAATTCAGTTGTCAGCTAGGCTAGAATATAACACATATACATCCTTAATCTCGGTCATTTTGGTCATTTTTTTCACCCTTTCTCACCCCTATAGTAAAAGGGGGCTGAACTTGGACTTTAAAAATGTCAGAGTGTTACTATTCATCTCAGCGACCTCGAAAAATATGGAGTCAACACTATTTTCGATTATTTTTATATATATCACTCTCCCCTCGACCTCACCCGAAATGGTGCTGAACTTGGACTTTAAAAAATCCAGTGTTTTACTAATCATCTCAGCGACCGCGAAAAGTAAGGATTCGACACTATTTTCGATTCATTTTTATATCTCGCTACCCCTTTACCACCCACCCCCCATTAAGGGGATGAACTTGGACTTATAAAAAATCCGGAGTGTCATTATTCATCTCAGCGACCCAGAAAGGTAATGATTCGATACTATTTTCGACTGTTCTTATATATCACTACATCCCCCTCGCCCCCATCTCAAAACGGGGCTGATCTTGGACTTATAAGAAATCCGTAGTTAAACTAATTATACCAGCATCCCCTAAACTACCGATTCGACACTATTTTCGAGTGTTTCATATATCACTCTCTCCTCGCCCCAACCTCAAACAGGGCTGAATTTGAATTTTAAGAAATCCGGAATGTTCATCTCAGTTACGCCGAAAACTATGGATTCGACACTATTTTCGATTAATGTTTATATCTCACTCCCCCATTCACCCCGCACAATAAAGGCGCTGAACTTGGACTTATAAAAATGCGGAGTGTTTCTATTCATCTCAGCGATCCCGAAAAGTATGAATTCGACAGTATTTTCGATTATTTGTATATGTCACCCCACTCGCCCTGTCCTTCAAAGAGGCTGAACTTAGACTTATAAAAATCCGGAGTGTCACTATTGATCTCAGCGATCCCGCGAACTATGGATGCGACACTATTTTCGATAACATTTAGGTCCCATTGCTGTCTCAGTCTCATTTTATACCATGCTGCTAGATTTAGAATATTAAACTAGTAGTATTTCTTGTAATATTTTATTTCCATTTAATTGGTTGTTGTACACTTGTTGTTGTTGTTGTTGTTGTATAGTTATATTTTAACTTTACTTTATTATCACTTGTAATGCTAAGCTAGAAGATAGCTCAACCAATAGTATTGTAAGCAGTAGTGTTAAACACTGGAAACACATAAGTTGTGTGCTGGATTTAGAATGTTAAACTAGTAGTATTTCTTGTCGTATTTTCTTTCTATGGAATTGCTTGCTATACTTTAGTCATAACGAGTAGAAGTGAAAGTTGTACCCAGTTGGCTAGTATAGGGACTGTGATGAATCGTCCGCTAGGGGCAGCACCGTTGCTCTCTGAGGGTTGGTATCCGTAATTGTAATATGGTTATGTTCGGTAGTGTAGTTCTGTGAAGGCAAAACTTAATTGTCGTGCATTATTGTTAAGTGAAAGTGAAGATCGTGTGATTTGATGATGGTGTTCTTTTATTTAGTGTAAATATAGTGCTGAGTTTATAAAGCTTACAAAAATACCGACGAGGAAAAATGCTTACGGTACTTGCTTCGTTCCAGGATGTAAGTCAGGCTACAAAACCTACGAAAGGTAAACACTTCTTCAAACCACCTAAAAATGAAACAGAATTTTCATAATGGGAAAAGGCGATTCCCAGAGAGGACAAAAAGCTTTCTGATAAGTATTTTGTGAGCGATTCACATTTTTCTCTTTATTGTTAAATCAGATTCATTTATAATTACAAGGCGAACAGGTAGAAATTCCTAGAGATAGATGGAAACTGAAATTTGGCGCTGTCCCTCATGTATTCCCCCAATTTGCCACAATATCAAACGAAACAAGTAAACAAACAAAATCACCCCGTAAAAGACAGCCTCCGAAGACGGAGGAAGGTTCAAGAAACAAATCACACAGGCCTCACCGCAAATTAAATTTCGATGCTTTTTCCAAGAGTGCTAAAAGAAATGAAATAGATTCAGCACTGCTAAAAAGTCGATAAGTTCACTTAGAAACAAACTAAAGAAACATGGACGTAATGTGACTATCCGTAATAGATTGAAAATAGTTAATGCTATGATTTTGTTGCTAGAAAGACAACTAAGAGATTCCAAATTACAGTCAAAATATTCAAATGAGCCGACATTAAAAGAAAGCAAACGGTGATTATTGACACCATGCTAAAAAATGTCAGCTAAGGAATAAGAAAGAGATGAGATATGATAATTATAATGAATTCCTTTTAGATAGTCTCTTATTTAAAATTAAATCACCTAAGGGCTACAGACTGTTTATGGCATGACATGCTTCCCCTTCCTTCGAAGACTCACCTGCGAAAATTACTGAAAGGTCTTAAGTGCCCTTACGGGGTGAACACCCATGCCATTAGAGCTATTGAGAACAATTTCTGCGATGAGAAGTATGAAAACAATCGCACGGGAAGTCTCATATTTGACGAAGTAAACCTAAGCGAAAAGGTTCAGTTCAATTTCAACTCATTAAATTTGATGGATTCGTTAATTTAGGAGAACACACCCAAGGACACGGGAAAAATAAACTCTCAAGTCATGCATTAGTGTTCATGTTTGTGCCCCTATTGCATAATTGGGTTCAACCGGTTGCTGTGTATGCAAGCCAAAATTCCACACCTGGTGATATTTTGTCACGAATTTTAATCCAGGTGGTCTTACAATTGGAGCAAAATGGCGCCATAATTATAGGTTTCACCTCAGACGGAAGTCAGTCTAATAGAAAGGTGTGGAAATTTTTAGGAATAAATAAAAAAGAAGGGAAGGTCGTTTGCCCTGTTTCTAATCCTTTTTATTCTAGTGGGAGACTTTGGGCTTTTTCAGATGCTGTACATATAATTAAGTACATCAGAAATAATTTTCACGACAAAAGGCGGGTCTATTACAGTAATGAAGTTGTGGATTTTAAATTCTATTGACAAGTTTTGAAATTGATAACTGACATAAATTTTCAGGTTTGAAAGTTTACCACAAGCTAACATCTGCACATATAGACCCCCACTTCATTTCAGCGCATGAACGTACGACTTGCGTTTCAGTTATTTAGTAATTATGTTGCAAATGGCATAAAGTTCTTTAGACAGAAACTCGGAGGGATTTGAAGACAGCGAACCGACAGAAACGTTCACAAGGGAATTAAACATCCTAATTGATGTATTCTACACCAGCAAGGGCTCTTTAAAAAGGGCATAAAATCTTAATAAAATGGAGAGATAACCCCAGTGGGAAGAATAATACGTTTCCTTCAGATATAACTTTTGAATCCCTAAGAGTTACAATTGAGAGCACCATACAAGTGTCGGAGTATTTATGGAATAATGAATTCCGATAAATGCTCACAGCCAAATTTAATCAAAATCCACTAGAACGGCACTTTGGTATACTACGCTCGTTGTGACGACCACCCTTCAACAATAGATATTCTGAATTTACACGTGTTGCAGTTTATTTATATCCCAACCAAACTTGCCCTGTCATCGGGTAGTAATTGCGAGTCCAAATTTGAACTGATATTGACATCATTCGTCAATCAAATGAGAACACTGGCTAAAAAGATAGAAGAGACAAATAAGGCTGTATTAGAAAATGCACAAAATAAAATAAGACAAGCACTAGACTTCACTGAGAATATGGATGACCTCTTACCGGACTGGGAGAACAATATTTAGGTCTAATTACCAGTGATAACCGCAGTCTTGCAAAGGCGTGTTTGATTTATTATCTAGGAGGATATATAGTAGGCAATGTATCCAAGGTCACAAAATGTCAAATGTGTCAGCCTGCTTCAAGGAAAGCCTACAGAAGAAATGCTTGCCGCAGCCCTCACATTTATTAGGGACTATAGCAATAAATACAGCACTGACAGTACTTTCCTCAACCATCCTTCAAGAGCAGTTTATAATGAGTTCGTGCAAGTTGAAAGTGTAGTGGAACAAAAACTCTCATGTGAACACAGTCTATGGGGGCAATATATTTTACGAGTGTTCGGACAGTTTGCACAGTATCACTATTAATTCAAAAGAATTAGGATGTGCGATGACCATGTTGCGGACATTATCCCTAAACTTTCTTTCTTTCTTTCTTAATCTATTTACCCTCCAGGATCGGTTTTTCCTTCGGACTCAGCGAGGGATCCCACCTCCACCGCCTCAAGGGCAGTGTCCTGAAGCTTCAGACTTCGGGCCGGGGATACAACTGGGGAGCATGACCAGTACCTCGCCCAGGCGGCCTCACCTGCTATGCTGAACAGGGGATTGGTGAGGGATGGGAAGATTGGGAGGGATAGACAAGGAAGAGGGAAGGAAGCGGCCGTGGCCTTAAGTTAGGTACCATCCCGGCATTTGCCTGGAGGAGAAGTGGGGAAATCACGGAAAACCACTTCCAGGATGGCTGAGGTGGGAATCGAACCCACCTCTACTCAGTTGACCTCCCGAGGCTGAGTGCACCCCGTTCCAGCCCTCGTACCACTTTTCAAATTTTGTGGCAGAGCCGGGAATCGAACCCGGGCCTCCGCGGGTGGCAGCTAATCACACTAACCACTACACCACAGAGACTGACATCCCTAAACTTGTGTTACATACATTATATGAAGTGTCGATTTTATTTCGTAACAAGACAGATGAGAAAAGAACTGAAAACTTCTAAGATCACAAAGTCTACCCGGAAGTTATCTAAACTCTCCGACAACTGGCTTCTGGAATGGTGAGTAAAAGCTCACTGCTGGAAGAGCGGCCTAGCGGAGATATCGACGAATTAGAAGAGAGATCACACTTCTACCTTCTACTCGCTATGCTCTAGTTGTTGTAGTGGTGTTGTTCGGTAGTAAGGTTTTAGCTTTACTTCATTATCACTTGTAATATTAAGCTCAACCGATAGTACTCTAAGCCGTAATGTTAAGCGCTGGATATACTTAAGAATATTAAACTATAAATATGTCTGGTAATATTTTATTTCCATGGAATTGCTCTTTGTACTTTTGTTGTTGTACTTTTGTTGTTGTACTTTTGTTGTTGTACCTTTGTTGTTGTACTTTTCTTTTGTTGTTGTTGTTGTTGTTGGTGGGTAATTATACTGTATATTAACTTTACCTTATTATCACATTATTGTAAGTGATCATTGCCACAGAGATATTTCCCAATTGTATTGTATTTTTTAATAATAATAATAATAATAATAATTGTACCGGGCGGTACACCCCTACACCGTTTATTTAAAAGTTGCGCCAGTTGAAACTCCTCTTCTGGAGGAAGGTTGAACTTTATCTACTCTATTAATTCTCTAATTTCTCAGAAGATGTCACTACCTGGAAATTTTTGAGTTTGTGAACTGTGTCATTTTCGACGTACTTTTGTTTTGCTTGTATTAAGAAGTGTGAACTTTCTCTTCTAGAGGACACTACTGAAGATCTACAATAGTGCAACCTAGTGCGGAGTCAAAGAACTATTTTGTTGGAGAAAATTTAATTTCAAAAGTTTGTTCTTTGTTAAATTTCTTTCTGTCATTGTTTAAGTTGGCGATATTTACCCCTTTTTTCCCCTTGTTATGAATGTATCCAATCCCGAAATTCTTCTATTAATTTCTGGCCAATCAGGGGGATCTTCCCCCAACTTGTATCTGTTGCGGGGTCCTACCCAATAAAATCTTTGTGGGAGGGTGTTTTCTTTCCCCTAACGCCTAGAATCTTCCACGAGAGGATATAAACTGCTGATTTTTGGGTCTCCGGGCCACTTCTGTTCCATCTTTCAGTGTGTAAAGTTCATAGCAGGAGGCGGGAAGCGCCTCTTTCCTCGGCAGCGGTCAACAATAAGGTAATGGCCGATTAATAACTTCTTTCTTTGCTAGCTCAGCAGTTTAACTTTCGGGGCGGGTTCTAAGCGTTCAACCATGTAACCTTTTCCTAAAAATGTAAAAACAACTGGTATCTATTCTATTTTCAAACGACATATTGGGATAGAGAGTGCTTAACCCTCTCGAGCTCCCACTCACATCGTCTTGAGGTGAACTTATTTTTCTCAACCAATTCTTCCGTAATGTAATGTAAATTGCTATTAAGTCACCTCTGTAGTATGGGATTAGCCCTTGTATCAACGGCCTAGTGCCAAGTAGGTCTTAATCAAGTGTATTAGGAGTGCAAGTTCGCCTCCTCTCAAATTGTTTTAGAGGTCATTTAATTAACCTGCTTTTCGTTTAATAGACCTCAGTAGATTGGGTATTTTACCCCTGTGTTTATGTCCGTTCAGGACAGCTTGAAGGTGAAGTTTGGTGTGGCCTTTGAGAGGCTTAAATTTTGAGCGCGAGTGGCTCTTTTGCAAATGGTGTGTCATATGCCTCGTGGAGGCTTTTCTATGTAATTCGGAGCCAGGAGCTCCTCGATATGAATGGCGTTTTCTGCCCCTCTGTTAAAACTTGTGTTTGTGGTAAAACTGAGCTGATCGCTGAAGTCAGGGCGTGAAGCCCAAAACCTGTAAATATTGTAACTCCCCTTGTTTTGCTACGTTGTACCTGCCATGTTTGTTGTTTCTTTGTTTTTGAAAAGAAAATATAACCTTGTTAAATTCTAAATTAATTTTCATGCACTATAATTTCGTAGCTTGAAACCCATTCACGCCCGCACCTTCTTACACCTCTACCTGCCGCTAAAACACGGTAACAAGTGGTAGCAGAGCGTGGTTGAATGGGTCTCAATTTAGCCCCTTTTGACGGCTAAACATTGTTTGTTCCGAACTCTAACTATTTTCCCAGTTGCTGGAATTTTTTGAGTTTTTCAAAATTGTTCTGTCATCATGCCCGGCCCTCGCGATGTTCTCCTCCTTAACTATTTGCGCAAAGAGGAGTTGATATACGAGTTAACTATCAGAAATGTGCAATCTGGAGGCACGGTTGCAATCGACACCAACAAGCTTAGAGAGTCCCTTGATTTACCCATTTCCATCCCCAATTTGGGAGAGAAAGAAATTGATGATTCTCTTTCCACGATCGTCGAGAATATTACTGGGCTAGCATCTGTAGTCAGCTTTTTTGATGAAAACGATCCGTCTCCTAATCAAATTAAGCGTGTGCAAGGCAGGCTGTATCACTTTGCAAATAGAGTTAATGATCTGTTGTCTCTAAAGGTGAATGACGTTCAGAGGAAGGAAGCTAATACGCTCCTTGAAACTATTTCTGAATTGTCTAGTAAAGTCACTCAATTGTTAACTGGGGAAGTTCCTCCCAAATCTGATCAGCCCACCATAGTGAATGCAGGTAGTGAGGAAGCGCCTCCCAAGGGAGAAGTCAATAGGATAACCGTTGCTGCTCAAACTATCCCGGCCCCATTGGACACTGAATCTGAACGCCGTGCATCGTTGAGTAACATCCGTTCTGAATTAACTTCTTTGCCATTGAAACCTTTAACGACTATGTCACCTGGGTTCAGCAGCTTGCCTCATCCATTGGCAATGTTGCTTAGAGGTATCTCTAAGTTTTCCGTCAACACCACCAGTGATGTAATTTCATTTTTAAGATTTCTAGTGGAATTTCAGGATCATGCCCTTGTTTTTTCTCTGTCTCCATGTCAAATCTTGCAAATTATCTATCCGTATGCTATTGGTATTCTCTCCGACAAAATAGTAAGAGCCATAGCTGAACAGTCATCCATCGAAGATTTTCATGCACATCTACTTGCTAATTTTATTCCTGCCCGCGCAAGGTCATCTCTGATTCAGAAATACTATTATCGAGTACAGAGGTTGGATGAAAACTTGGCTGATTTCATACAAGACATTAAGTTTTATACCAGGGTGTTTGCTCTTCACTTCCCTGAGGACCAAATTGTACAAGCTATTGTGGAAGGTATTTCACCATCCTATAGGTCATATTTGTGTTTCGCGGCGTGCCCGCAAACTTTCTCGGAACTTGAAGCATTGGCAGTCTCAGCGGAAGGAGTTAGATACGCCGATTCTTTGCGTGTCGCGAAAGAACCCCCGCCTTCCTTTAGTAACACTCGGCCTCCACCTCGCCGACCAGTCAATCCCCGTAAATGTTATGCTTGCGGGTCGCCTGACCATCTGCGGAATAAGTGTCCTCTGATCAAGTCAAGTGGGACAAGGAATGGAGCAGGGTCATCACAAGGCTGTTTTAAGTGTGGGGCCTTCTCACATATCGCCAAGAATTGCCCAAACTCAAATAGCACCCCCTCCTGCTCAACTTCTGGTGCAAATTCCAGCTATGCCAATAATAAAAAGTGACTAGTGGCGTCGGCTGAGCCGACTAATCCATCTTCCCGAGACTCAGCCCATAGTAAACAGGTTGTAAATGCAGAGAACGACCAGCCTTCAAATTCATCTTTTGAATGCCCTAAAGAGTGTCTTAGGATTGCGGCGGATACCCCCGCACCTGTTCCTTTTCTTAAGATTGAGTTAAATAACGAGCCTATAACAGCTCTCTTAGATTCAGGCAGTGTTTGTTCCATTATTTCGGCTGATTGGTATTCTAAATTGAAATCTGTTTGTAAACTCCCTGACTATGACTCATCTCCTGTTAAATATGTTTCGGCTAATTCATCTCCATTAGAAATTCTAGGTTCCTTACATGTCAAAATTCGTGTTTTTAAATTTACATGGAAAATCAAATTGTTTGTGGCCAAGCATTTGTCTTGCCCCATCATACTGGGAGCGGACTTCATGTCTCACACGGGCCTTGTGCTCGATCTTCAGAGGAAGTCGTGCACATTCAAATTTGCCTCTAATTGTAAAATCCCTCTATTAAAGTGTAATTCTGCATCATGTTCATCTATTTCGCCTACCCAGGATGAGATGTTGTTAGACCTTAGACATCTACCTGAGGAGCAGGCTGATAGTATTCGCAAATTGTGTCAGTCGTTTCCCGAGGTGTTCTCTGATACTCTTGGTGTTACTGACCTTATTGAATACAAAATTGAGGTCACGGATTCGATTCCTGTTCGCTTTCCTCCTTATAGGCTGTCTCCTCCTAAAATGAAGGCTCTGAAGGAAATCATCGATCAGATGTTGAAGGACGGTATTATTAGGCCCTCTAAGTCAGCGTATTCTTCGCCTATTTTTCTAGTACCGAAACCCCAAGGAGGCTTCAGGCCTGTCATTGATTACAGGGCTCTCAGTCGGAAGGTGGTGTTACAATCTGTGCCCCTTCCCGACCTTCATTCTTGTTTTTCATGGTTTCGTAAGGCCAAGTTCTTCACCATCTTGGACTTAAATCAGGCCTATAATCAAATTCCCCTTGCCGAAGAGTCTAAACACCTTACAGCGTTTGCCACGGACTGGAATTTATATGAATACAACCGCGTGCCTTTCGGGCTCCCCACGGGAGCAGCTGTGCTTACTAGGCTGCTAGATAGGGTCTTCTCCGACATCAAATTCGAGTACTTATATCACTACTTAGATGATGTCGTCGTATTTTCAGAGACTTTTGAAGAACATCTAGATCATCTGCGAGAAGTTCTTGATCGCCTTCGTAAGGCTGGGTTAACTGTTAAGTTGTCCAAGGTTGCCTTTGCTAAGCCCTCTATGTCATTCCTAGGGCATATTGTGTCACCCGATGGTGTAGCAGTCGATCATTCTAGAACACAGGCCATCCGTGATTTTAAACCTCCCAAGGACATTAAAGGTATCGCCAGGTTCATTGGTATGGTGAATTTCTTCAGAAAGTTTATTCCTAACTTTGCTAATAGGGCGACGCCCTTAAACCTTCTTCGTAGGAAAGGCATCAAATTCGAGTGGGGACCTTCTCAACAAGCCGCTTTTGAAGATCTGAAATTAGCTCTCTGTAATGCCCCTGTCCTTGCTATGCCTGATTTCTCGAAGAAATTCATTGTCCAAACCGACGCATCGTCGTCAGCAGTAGCGGCAGTCCTTCTTCAAGAGACTGAACTAGGGAGGCGACCCATCGCCTATGCGTCTAGGACATTGTCGGCTCAAGAAGCCAAGTATTCCATCTATGAGCTCGAAGGTTTGGCAGTCTTATTTGCCTTAGAAAAGTTCCGTCTCTATCTGGAACACGTCAAATTCGACCTGGAGACAGATAATCAAGCCTTAAGCTGGGTCTTAGGTAGGCCGCGTCGTACTGGTCGTATAGCCCGCTGGGCTATTCGTATTTCCGCCTTCCAGTTTGATGTTAGACATATCAGAGGTACCGAAAATGTTGTTGCTGATGGACTCAGCCGTATGTTTCATAAGGACGTCGAGACCCACGAACCGGTCGACAGTTCATCACCTTCCGCGTCCATGCTATCTGAGGTTAATGCCATCCTAACAGATGCTCCCATGCTCTTTAGGGATATTGAGAAATACCAACGTGAAGATCCGACGCTGGGTCCGATAATGGAAACCCTTTCTTCTGGGGAACATGTCGTCCCTTATGTTCTGAGGAATGGTGTTTTATGTTGCCCATCGAGGCATGATAAGATGATGAAGGTTGTTGTTCCAGCAGTTCTTGTACCTATGATCTTCAAGTATTATCATGAGACCCCATTAGGAGGGCATCTGGGTATCTTTAAAACTCGTGAAAAGATTCGTGAAATGTTCATATGGAAAGGTATGGACGGTGAAATTCGGGAACTTGTAAAAGCTTGTAAATCTTGTTTGATCAGTAAACCCACCATGTCCACTAAAGTAGGCCTTTTGTCTTCTCATCAAGCGTCGCGCCCTATGGAACGCCTGTATATTGATTATGTAGGACCCTTCCCCCAGTCGAAGGGAAATGCCAACAAATTCATCTTTGTATGTGTAGATGGTTTTACCAGATTTTCTTGGTTATTTCCGACTAAGCTAGCTACCGCTCAGTCCACCATTACCTGTCTAAATTCTATTTTTGCTTCTTTTGGTCCGTGCCAATATATTGTATCTGATAATGCTAAGGCGTTCACATCAAATCTTTTTCGTAAATTCTGTTTTGACTTGTCAATCTCTCATGTAACTACTTCTGCTTATTACCCTCAACCATCTCTGGCTGAACGGGTTAATCGTAATCTCAGGTCAGCACTGATTGCCTATCATCATGAAGATCATTCCAGGTGGGACACGTCCCTGCATTGGATAGCTTTTGCTTTGAATTCGGCGGTTCATGAATCTCACAAGTTTACTCCAGCTTCTTTGATGTTTAAGTTTGTTCCCAACTCGCCGCTCTCTAACCTCTGGTCTCTGAATGACATTCTACCCGAGACAATAGATCCGGACAGCATTAAAGATCTTTGGAAGAAGGCTAAAGCCAATCTTAAAGTGTCTCATGAAAAGGTTAGGGAAAGGTATGATCGTGGACGGAGACCCACCCCTTTGAAGGTAGGCGACCAAGTAATGGTCAAGAATTTTGTTCCCGCGGGCAAGCTTGCCCCCAGATTTCATGGGCCTTGTATCATTCTCGATTTTCTTACGCCGGTTACCTTATTGTTAAGTAATCCAGCCACCGAGAGGATATTTAGAGTTCACCTGTCCCAGGTGAAACCGGTGTAATTTCTGTGTTAACTTGCTTCATATTATTTTGAAAGGATATGAAGGTTATATTTTTTTTGAGTTTCACTTTTAAGGCATTCTGCACTACCTATAATATTTTGTTTCTGATGTAAGCATTTTTGTAAAACCTGTCCCGACCCGTTAAACTGCCATTCTGTCCTTGCCACGGCCATTACCACGCTCCCGTCTCCTGCTCCACCTTACACTGTGGCTTCATAATAGTAAATGCCATGGATATCTACACGCCGCTGGCCCCTCAACCTCTCCACAAGCCTGTACCCTCAAAGAAGATGATAGTCCAACACAATTCTGCCGCCTAGCTTTAATGTTTCAGCGCCCCCGCAGCCGCGCAGCGCCGTGCAGCGACTGGGGAGGGGGATGGGCCCCCTCCTCTCCAGCGAGGACGACATGTGCACGGCGAGCCGGAGCTCTCCTCCCGGCCAAGGCTGATGTGCGGCGCACGACCTGCTACATGCCCGCAGCCTGCATCTGTTCACCGCGGGCGCGGCGTACTTCAACAACCCTGCTCCCCTCATAGTGCGGGCGAGCGGTATCTCAGGGTACTTGAGGGGTCCGAGCGGCCTCCTTTGGACGCAAGCGGCAACGGCCGGTCTGGCCACCTCACTTCTTCAACATCAACTACATGGACAGTTACTATAAGAGATAACTACACTTGGGAATTCAACAGCAATATTTGGTGGACATTGCAAATTTTTCCTTCACTTTTAAGTATTAAAAGCTTATCTTCAGAAATTCAACTTCTATAAACATAAAGACTTTACTTCACCTGCAACAACAAAATTTTGGAACCGGATTAAGAAATTTCTCAAATACTTCTGCAAGTTATCTTAATCTCAACATCAAAACTTGGAACTTAATTTCAAACAAAAGTTTATGTTCTTCTGTGTTACCCCTTGGAGGAACTTTTGGGGGGGGGGAGGTCTGTACCGGGCGGTACACCCCTACACCGTTTATTTAAAAGTTGCGCCAGTTGAAACTCCTCTTCTGGAGGAAGGTTGAACTTTATCTACTCTATTAATTCTCTAATTTCTCAGAAGATGTCACTACCTGGAAATTTTTGAGTTTGTGAACTGTGTCATTTTCGACGTACTTTTGTTTTGCTTGTATTAAGAAGTGTGAACTTTCTCTTCTAGAGGACACTACTGAAGATCTACAATAGTGCAACCTAGTGCGGAGTCAAAGAACTATTTTGTTGGAGAAAATTTAATTTCAAAAGTTTGTTCTTTGTTAAATTTCTTTCTGTCATTGTTTAAGTTGGCAATATTTACCCCTTTTTTCCCCTTGTTATGAATGTATCCAATCCCGAAATTCTTCTATTAATTTCTGGCCAATCAGGGGGATCTTCCCCCAACTTGTATCTGTTGCGGGGTCCTACCCAATAAAATCTTTGTGGGAGGGTGTTTTCTTTCCCCTAACGCCTAGAATCTTCCACGAGAGGATATAAACTGCTGATTTTTGGGTCTCCGGGCCACTTCTGTTCCATCTTTCAGTGTGTAAAGTTCATAGCAGGAGGCGGGAAGCGCCTCTTTCCTCGGCAGCGGTCAACAATAAGGTAATGGCCGATTAATAACTTCTTTCTTTGCTAGCTCAGCAGTTTAACTTTCGGGGCGGGTTCTAAGCGTTCAACCATGTAACCTTTTCCTAAAAATGTAAAAACAACTGGTATCTATTCTATTTTCAAACGACATATTGGGATAGAGAGTGCTTAACCCTCTCGAGCTCCCACTCACATCGTCTTGAGGTGAACTTATTTTTCTCAACCAATTCTTCCGTAATGTAATGTAAATTGCTATTAAGTCACCTCTGTAGTATGGGATTAGCCCTTGTATCAACGGCCTAGTGCCAAGTAGGTCTTAATCAAGTGTATTAGGAGTGCAAGTTCGCCTCCTCTCAAATTGTTTTAGAGGTCATTTAATTAACCTGCTTTTCGTTTAATAGACCTCAGTAGATTGGGTATTTTACCCCTGTGTTTATGTCCGTTCAGGACAGCTTGAAGGTGAAGTTTGGTGTGGCCTTTGAGAGGCTTAAATTTTGAGCGCGAGTGGCTCTTTTGCAAATGGTGTGTCATATGCCTCGTGGAGGCTTTTCTATGTAATTCGGAGCCAGGAGCTCCTCGATATGAATGGGGTTTTCTTCCCCTCTGTTAAAACTTGTGTTTGTGGTAAAACTGAGCTGATCGCTGAAGTCAGGGCGTGAAGCCCAAAACCTGTAAATATTGTAACTCCCCTTGTTTTGCTACGTTGTACCTGCCATGTTTGTTGTTTCTTTGTTTTTGAAAAGAAAATATAACCTTGTTAAATTCTAAATTAATTTTCATGCACTATAATTTCGTAGCTTGAAACCCATTCACGCCCGCACCTTCTTACACCTCTACCTGCCGCTAAAACACGGTAACAATAATAATAATAATAATAATAATAATAATAATAATAATAATAATAATAATAATAATAATAATAATAATAATAAATTGATGTTAAGGTACATAAACTACTGAAGTATGGAGGATACTATGTAATGAGATTTGAAGCACGAGTAGTCAGAATAATATTCTGAGGGATTCATTAAGTTGACTTAAATGTCCGGAATGTGGGTTAGGATATTCTTATATATACTCACTTCTCAGAATGTACAGAGCGTCTTAGACACTATAGACGTTTTAATGGGTAGTTATTATTGTCACTAATGTCTTAGAAGAGACTCTTTAATTCAATTTCACACTTTTATTTCACCAAAATCACTAATTCACTTATATTTACTCCCTAAAATAATAATAATAATAATAATAATAATAATAATAATAGTAATAATAATAATAATAATAACAATAATAATAAGATCACGTAGCAATCTCTCGGAAAAACAGTTCTGAGATTATGAATGTTAAGGTTAAAAAAGCCCGGCGAGTTGGCCGTGCGGTTAGGGGCGCGCAGCTGTGAGCTTGCTTCCGGAAGATAGTGGGTTCGAAGCTGACAGTCGGCAGCCCTGAAGATGGTTTTCCTTGGTTTCTCATTTTCACACCAGGCAAATGCTGAGGCTGTACCTTTATTAAGGCTATGGCCGCTTCCTTCTGTTACGCTGAGCGTTGACACATTTAAACAGATATGTACTTTCAAGTGCTTGCAGTAATCACTAAGCATAAACCGACCAAGTTCGATGTAAAGTAAGCAAAGGGACTCAAGAAATACTTGCCGGTGCGGGGGGGGGGGAAGAGGCCTCAGCAGAGCAATGCGCAGGGAAGGGCGTAAAGTGAGGTAACAGTAATATTCAGATGTCGTGTCTAGAATAACCAGATAGCAGTGATCACATCCCAAATCAAGTGGTGATTTCAATTATGGGGCCTTTCCCCAGAGGAATTATCGCGGTAGGGACACGTGGAAAGGGGGGGGGGCAAAGGAGAACACCAAAGAAAACTCCCACAAGCACAGGTTTCAAAAAAATGAACACATATATTAAAACAACTCCAAGAAATAACAATTGTTTACACTATAAGGATGGGAACTTCGACCATTTGATACACCATTAAAATGGGAAATTGTACAAATTATCAACAGGTTTTCTCTCTTTTTTTTTTAGTGTACGTATCTTTAAGGGGTAATCACCAAACCACAATAGAGCTTGGGAGCACCAAGCCCGAAACCAGAATAAATTTTTATACCAATGTTCACGTGAATGCCGCAAAAGTAGCAAGGAATTATGAAAACAGGAACAAGAAAATTAACATTAGTTAAAAGGAATTTTTCCAGTGCTCACAACGGCACGTGGTAAAAGAACAGGCTATCCCCCTAAAACTAAGGCACACCTTCTTTCTTTTTAAAGCAAGTAGACACCAGAATAATCGAAAGGTACACACCAAATGAAGTGTAAAAATTTAGCAGAGCACCAAGGTATAAATTTATTAATATGTTACTAGAAGTATGAAAGGTAGACGAAAAGAAGGAAAAGTCGGGAAAGAGATTCAAGCAGGGAAAGGGGATTGACCAGGGTACGATGTCCACTCCAAACGAGAGGAAAGGTTCCAGTATAACTGTTCAAAACTTGAAGCCCAGCACGCTTCCTCCTTCATATTTCCATCACCAAGTCAAAGTCAATAATTTGGCACCGTGAAATTCCGCTGTGTCCTGAAGGGACGATAGTTCGATATCCAAGCGTTATTGAAGCCCATATGATGAATGAGAGTGCGAAATTAAAATGAATGGTAAATAATTACAGTAAAAGTCTGCTCACCCAACACGTAATGGAGAACCAAGTAAAGTCCAAATGCACTCGGACCAGCCGGTGCAGGGCTAGAGCTCCCACTGCCGATTACAACACCAAGTCACAACCTGATCGCCGGACAGGAGAAAGCGGCGAGTATATATACACGGAGCGAGGCGAGCTCGAGAACACACTAGAACTAGGTGACGTCACGGAGATTGCGCGTGGCGGTGTAGCAGATGAAGCAGTGGTGAGACAGCATAGCAAGCAGAAGGTTCATAGAGTAGCGCAATATAGTGTGCATTAAATCAAGACGGAGAAGCAGCCATAAGGTAGGCGAAGTTGAGCTCGTAACATACTCCCACCACAAGGAGAAATCCGAAGGATTGGTGTCCAAAGTTGACAAGACGGCAAATGAGAGCAGAAGATGGTGAAAGCAGTACCGGTGGTCCAAAGCGATGCGGACGAAGATGAAGAGTGGCGGAGATCCAACTGCGGCGGAAACGATGACAGGCAAAAAGGCAGAACCGACGAAAACATGAAGACAGTAGAAGCACCAGGTCCCACGAAGTCTGAAGGAAGCGCGGTCTCAGGGCCAGACAGGAAGACGCAGCATCATAGGAAAGAAGAAATAAAGAGAATAAGTCACCAAAGAAAATAAGAGAAGAATAAGGGGGAAAAGGACGGGGGGGAAAGGAGAGGGCAAGAAAACAAACAGGATGATTTAAATGATCTAACCAAATTATCTAGTGCTCTGCATAACAATATGACAGTAAAAAAATTTTCAATATTTATCAATAATATACCCCAAAGGGATAACAAGACAAAACTTAGTTAAAAGAGGGGGAGGATCAGGCATGAAATTTTCGGCAGTGGGAGAAGAGCTGGGTGAGCAGAGACAAGAGAAAGAAAAAAAATTAAGAAATATGAAGGAAGGAGAGTAATGGAGAGCAAATTAATATCGTAAAACCAAGAAAATACAAAAGGAATAAAAGAACCGATCAATACCCCTCTCTCGCCCCACAGAAAAAGGGGGAACGTAGGGATTAGGTATGGAAGGGCTTTAGTCGAGAGAAATGAGCCTTTCGGAGATCAGTAGGGGATTCCACAGACTGAAGCTGAACAGTATTGGGCGAGGGAAAAGAAAGAATACGAAAGGGACCCAGCCAACGAGGGGAGAGTTTAGCCGAAATATTCTGAGGTGCAGAGCTAAGTGGATGATTTTTAAGAAGAACTAAATCAAACAATTTGAATTTAGAAGGTAAGGCACGAGAATTACACAGATTTTTATGAACTTTACTGGCCTGAAGGAGCTTTTGATAAGCGGAATACAATTGGGAGTGATTAAGACGATCGGAGGGTGTATCCAAAGCGAGGGGAAATCCCAGGTAAGGGCAAGGGGGGTATTCAACTCACGGCCAAGAAAGAGTTTAGCCGATGTACAACCAGTAGAAGAATTGATGGTGGAGTTGAGGGCGAGCACAAAAGAAGGGAGTTCGGTATCCCATGATTTCTGGTTATGGGAGTGAAAAATAGATAGAAATGTTTTAAGGTTACGGTGGTAGCGTTCGACGGTATTTGCTTGAGGGTGATAGGGGGAAGTACAAACCTTTTTTATGCCAAGAGAAAAACAAAAATTATAGAACTGTCTAGAGGTGAAAATCGAAGCATTATCAGAAATGAGAACTTTAGGGAGGCCAATGATAGGAAAAATGTAATTGAACAAAAGATTAATAACAATTTGTGAAGAGATATTTCTCAAAGGACGAACAATAAGAAATTTAGAAAACCCATCTAACAGAGTAAAGATGTATGAATTGGACTTAGAGGATTTAACAATAGGCCCAACAATGTCAATGTAATACTTTTCAGACGAGTAAGTGGCAGGAGAAGCGGCATAGGAGCCGTAAGGAAGGTGATTTAACGGTTTATGTTTCTGACAAGAAGGGCAAGATCGAACCCACGAAAAAATGTCTTTACGCATCTGCGGCCAAAAAAATTGGGAGGCAAGGCGAGCGTAGGTCTTAGCTCTCCCAAAGTGGCCGCCGATAGGCGAATCATGAAAATATTGAAATACCATAGACCGGAGAGTGGAAGGAAGAACCAGACGAGGAGTAGCCTTAGGAGTAGGTTTAAAAAGAAGGAGTTGGTGGTGGACCCGAAAAGGGCCAGAATAATCAGGAGAAGTAATTTCTTGGGAAATTTGTTGACAATAGGGGTCATGCTGTTGATGGTGCAAGCAAGATTGAAAAGAGAGGGGAAATTTAGTTAAGGAAGAGACGGAAATAACAGAGTTAATAGGAAGGGAATCAAGTTCGGAAGGTTGAAGCTGGTGGTCATCAAAGAGACGAGAAAGAGCATCGGCGACAGAGTTATTATAACCAGAAACGAATTTTAAAGAGAACTTGAAACGAGACAGGCGGAGTAACCAACGATCAGTACGACCAATTTTGGGGGCATTATGTAAGAGCCAAGAAAGAGCCTGGTTATCAGTGCTGACAATAAACTCGCGATGGTCGAGATATTCAGAAAAGTGTTCTATTGAGAGAATAAGAGCCAGGGCTTCCTTTTCGTAAGTAGAATACTTTTGTTCAGCAGGGGATAACAGGCGACTAAAGTAGGCCACGGGGAGCGTACGGTCATTAATAGTTTGTTGAAGGACAGCACCAATGGCAATGTCAGAGGCATCGGTAGATAATTCAAAGGTAAAATTAAAATCAGGAATTTGTAAGAGGGGAGCATGAGATAGTTTCGATTTAAGAAGATCAAAGGCCATTTGTTGCTGAGGGGACCAGTGAAATTTGACCCCTTTTCTTTTGAGTTTATTCAATGGATCAGCAATAGATGAAAAATTTGGGATGTATTTGGCATAGAAGCCAACCATTCCCAAAAAGGATCGTAAATGTTTCAAGTTCGTAGGAGGGGGTATCTTATTAATGGCAGAGACACGATCAGGATCAACAGCAATGCCATCAGAACTCAATATGTGGCCAAGAAATTTAATCGAAGTTTGGGCGATCAAAACTTTAGAAGGATTAACGGTGAGGCCGACATTGCGAAGACGAGTAAGGACTTCGCGTACATGAGACAAATGTGAGTCAAAATCCGGAGAAAAAACTAAGATATCATCAACAAAAGGAAAAAGATACTTATACTTAATGTCAGCAAAAAGGGAGTCAACAAAACGCTGCATTATTTGGGAGCCAAGATTAAGGCCAAAGGGAACTTTTTTAAATTGATAGAGCCCAGTAGGAGTAATGAATGCCGTATACCGAGAACTGAGGTCATCTAAGGGAAGTTGATTGTAAGCAGAATTGAGGTCGAAAATTGAAAAAAATTTGGAACCGGAAAAATGTTGGAATGCCGAATTTAATTTAGGCATCGGATAGGCGTCATAGACGATTTTCTCATTAAGCTTCCTATAATCCACAATAAATCTCGCAGAACCATCAGGCTTGGCGACCACAAAGGCAGGTGAGGCATAATCGGAAGATGATGGAATAATAGTATTATCTTTAAGCATTGTTTGAATCAATTGATTTAAAGTGTTCATCCGAGGAGGGCTAAGAAAATAGGGGGAAGAACGGACAGGGGTAGAATCCACTAGATCAATATGTGCAAAAAAATTCTTAACCGTGCCCAAATTAGGGGTAATAACGTCAGAGAACTCAGTGAGCAAAGCTTGAACCTGGTCAGAATGAATAGAGTTAATAGCAGGAAGTAGAGAATGTGAACGAGAGGGAAAATCAGAGATATTAATCAACGGAACAGACTTGTGCGAAAAGGAAACTTTGGACTGGGCAGAGTCAAGAAGAAGACCAGTATGTGAAAAGAAATCATAACCTAAGATAACCGGGAAGGACAAGTCCTCCACAATCTGAAAAGTGAAAGGCCAAGAAAGATGCTGGAGTTTAATATGTAACAAGATACTACCCAAAATTTTCAAGGGTTGATTAGAGACTGAAAGACATCTAAGGGGAGATGGAAGATATTGCAGATGAGGATTATTGTGAAGTAAATCGCTATAAAATCGGGAACTAATGAGTGACACTGTCGCCCCAGAATCTAGGAGCGCAACAGAGGGAAGATTATTAACTGTGAGCATAACATGACAACTCGGGGGTGAGAGAGAAATAGAATTATGAAGGGATTGGGAAGATGGGGATACGGAGGTAAGCTGGGAGGAATGAGGCAGATTTTCCCTATGTGAACGCCTACTGCCTAAGGACGCGGGTGGAAGGCGTTTCCCGAAGGCAAATTAGTACATTGACGGGCAATATGGCCCGGTAATTTACAACGATAACAGGTTATAGGAGGACGGACACTAAGGGTAGGTACGGCAGACAAAGAAGAACGTAAAGGAGGAACAGTGATCGGTGGGGGAGAGACGGAAGCATAGTAGGAACGATCCCCGAGAGAATGTATCGTATGTTGTTGAGCAAGATTGTAGAGTTGAAAAAGGGAAACGGGGGGGGGGGGGTAAGAACATTAAAAAGCATGCGGAATGATGGAGCGGCATAAAACTGAATAATAGATATCAGTTCGGAAGTATTATATGAAACATTCAAAACGTCACTGTAAGTGATGATAAAGTCCAAATAGTCGTGCGCGGGTTCATTGGGTAGCTGATGGCGTCTGATGAACTCTGTACTTAGTTTGTAACGGACTTCTAGGGGCAAGAAATAATTGTGTATCGCATGTCTCAATTCATACCAATTTGTAAAATTCGACATATTATCCAACCAAAATGTGGAGAAAAAACCCGTAGTTTTGGTGGATAAGAGACCAATTAATTGGGGAAAGGAGGCAACTTTTATATTTAAGAACTTACGAACCGAAAACAGCCAAATGGTAAGATTTCGGGGATCTGTTGCGGATAATTGGGGAACTTGTAATAACGACTGCGTAATGATTTGTACATTAAGTGCACTATCAACAGAGGGGGTAGTAGGTACTGGGGGTTGAGAATAAGGAGGGGGCGACGGGGCCATGTGATGTAGTAAAACGGAAGGTTTAGTATCATCGGATTGCAAATGAGGTGTATGGGTTGAGGAAGACGGGTATAGGGAAGGAGAAGATGGGGTAGACGAAAAGGAAATGAGATTCGGTACAGGAGGGTTAGGTAATGATAAATTTGGTGTTAGCGGAGAAGATAGTACGGAAGAGTCATCCCCTAAAGGGAAATTATCGGAAAAACAAGCCATGAATGAAAGCACACAAAGGAATGAAGCAGTCAAAATAGGGAGTACTCTGCTACCATTTTGTTACGCTGAGCGTTGACACATTTAAACAGATATGTACTTTCAAGTGCTTGCAGTAATCACTAAGCATAAACCGACCAAGTTCGATGTAAAGTAAGCAAAGGGACTCAAGAAATACTTGCCGGTGCGGGGGGGGGAAGAGGCCTCAGCAGAGCAATGCGCAGGGAAGGGCGTAAAGTGAGGTAACAGTAATATTCAGATGTCGTGTCTAGAATAACCAGATAGCAGTGATCACATCCCAAATCAAGTGGTGATTTCAATTATGGGGCCTTTCCCCAGAGGAATTATCGCGGTAGGGACACGTGGAAAGGGGGGGGGGGGGGCAAAGGAGAACACCAAAGAAAACTCCCACAAGCACAGGTTTCAAAAAAATGAACACATATATTAAAACAACTCCAAGAAATAACAATTGTTTACACTATAAGGATGGGAACTTCGACCATTTGATACACCATTAAAATGGGAAATTGTACAAATTATCAACAGGTTTTCTCTCTTTTTTTTTTAGTGTACGTATCTTTAAGGGGTAATCACCAAACCACAATAGAGCTTGGGAGCACCAAGCCCGAAACCTGAATAAATTTTTATACCAATGTTCACGCGAATGCCGCAAAAGTAGCAAGGAATTATGAAAACAGGAACAAGAAAATTAACATTAGTTAAAAAGGAATTTTTCCAGTGCTCACAACGGCACGTGGTAAAAGAACAGGCTATCCCCCTAAAACTAAGGCACACCTTCTTTCTTTTTAAAGCAAGTAGACACCAGAATAATCGAAAGGTACACACCAAATGAAGTGTAAAAATTTAGCAGAGCACCAAGGTATAAATTTATTAATATGTTACTAGAAGTATGAAAGGTAGACGAAAAGAAGGAAAAGTCGGGAAAGAGATTCAAGCAGGGAAAGGGGATTGACCAGGGTACGATGTCCACTCCAAACGAGAGGAAAGGTTCCAGTATAACTGTTCAAAACTTGAAGCCCAGCACGCTTCCTCCTTCATATTTCCATCATCAAGTCAAAGTCAATAATTTGGCACCGTGAAATTCCGCTGTGTCCTGAAGGGACGATAGTTCGATATCCAAGCGTTATTGAAGCCCATATGATGAATGAGAGTGCGAAATTAAAATGAATGGTAAATAATTACAGTAAAAGTCTGCTCACCCAACACGTAATGGAGAACCAAGTAAAGTCCAAATGCACTCGGACCAGCCGGTGCAGGGCTAGAGCTCCCACTGCCGATTACAACACCAAGTCACACCTGATCGCCGGACAGGAGAAAGCGGCGAGTATATATACACGGAGCGAGGCGAGCTCGAGAACACACTAGAACTAGGTGACGTCACGGAGATTGCGCGTGGCGGTGTAGCAGATGAAGCAGTGGTGAGACAGCATAGCAAGCAGAAGGTTCATAGAGTAGCGCAATATAGTGTGCATTAAATCAAGACGGAGAAGCAGCCATAAGGTAGGCGAAGTTGAGCTCGTAACACTTCCCACTCCTAGCCCTTTCCTATCCCATCGTCGTCAAAAGACCTATCTGTGTCGGTGCGAAGTAAAGCAACTAACAAAAAAAGTTAAAAAGGCGTAAGCGTGGCCTCAGACCACTACATGTATGTTCAGTCTTCAGCCCTAAGGCTGGCTGGACCCTCGACAGCTCTGCCATCAGCTGTCATAGATGGCCTAGGCCAGGGATGGCGAACCTTTTCCAACTAGTGTGCCATTTTACGTCTGGTTTATTTTTCTCAACTGTATACTGTGCCACTTGTTCCAAATTCTAATTCCAAATTATGTTTCATAATATGTTATTACACGTACACCGTAAAATAATACATTCATTGCATATTCCGTGGTCGTATTTTGCCAATACCGCAAAAATACATTTTTTTAATATGTAAGTTTTAAAAAATACCTGACATTATTTTTGTTTAAATATAATAAGCGCCCATTGTAACACACTTTGTCATTGAGTATTATTGGATATAGAAATCAAAAACACTAATATTGCCGAAGGACGTTAAGTGAAATGTCGTTCTCAACTTTAGTGTGAAACTTGCAGCTGTATCGCAGTAGCCGTGTTATTTATTCTTAACTTGTTGTCTTCGATAACACACAGGAAGCACTTAGGTCTGAACTAAGACTGTTTCTAACAGTTGACTTCACACGTTCATTGCATAAAATAGCTGTTCGCAGGCCTATGATGAACCAAACAAAGTAACTAACGCTGTAGCAAGTTTATTCATGTCCGAAAACATCTGTGGGAGGCTGTTCCGCTGTTCAAGTATTAAGTTCTCTGGCTTTTGGAAAGTCAACAGCGCACTCGATTTTCACCAATTCTTCACCAAGTTGTAGGAATTTGTTCACCGATGTACTGCTTTCTTGAAATTCAGTCAACTCCATTTCTAAACTATTAATATCTAACCACTCCAAGAATTGGCCTTAATAGCACCCATTTGTGCAATGTGAGTTTTTGAAATAAAGTGCGATAGTTTCTCCAAATCTCGAAGTTGAGATAATCTCTTGGCAACTATTTGTCTTACAAAATTCGAAATAATAAACAGTTACACACTACGAATAATTACACGATGCTGGCAACCACACACAAGCCAAACTTTGCTAATTGTCTGATGTGGGTGAGGGAATGGTTCGTCGGACGCATCTGACATTTATCTCACTTGACTTCCGGACCTATCAGTGTTGAAGTGTTGCCATAATGTACGTCCGAATGAAACTAGAATTTAGATTTTCGGTATATATTTCTTAAACCTGCAACACTGTAACTATACCATGAATGAGATATGTATAGTCTATAGTACAAGACGTACATAGAAACGTTAATATGTGCATGTGGTGTGCCACCGAAATCATGTTCGCGTGTCACCTAGTGACACGCGTGGCATAGGTTCGCCATCCCTGGCCTAGGCATTACTGAAGAGGCATACTACATGTCTATAATTAAATTGAAACCGGTCCCTGCAAACTCCAACAAGACCCCCAAAAATATAATTAGTCTTTGACAATGATAAACTCCGATAAAAACTCACGGAGTTCCAGGAAAAGGCTCGACCGATCGACTGTGACTTTAACAACACAAAAAAACCGCCTGACTGAGGCTGCAAAAGAAGTTGCTGAAATCAAAAGAAGCAAGAAACATGTCTAGTGGAATGATACCTGTGTTTCAGTTCTCAAGAAAAGTCTCGACGCATGGAAAAAATATTATTCAACAAAATCGCAAACTAACTTGGAAACAGACAAAGCCCAACGGGCCTAGAGAGCTAAAGTGATCCGAGCTAAGAAACCTAAATATGAAAAGTCACTTGTTGGGAAGATCGGCCAAGACTTTAAGAGAAATGAAACCAGAGAGTACTATAGAAAGTTCTAAAGGAAACTTACGGACTATGAACCTCCGTCGCTATGCCTTCAGCGAAAGGACGGTACGTTGGCGACCTCAAGCGAACAAAACTGTACCATCCTCACCGACTACTTTAAGAACTTACTAAATTGCGATCAACCCAAAAATCCCAATTCCGAAGAACCCATACTCAGATGCCCAGATTCGAGACCACCCGACAAAGACGAAATTAAGCGTCACATTGCCTGGCTCATAAACAACAAAGCGCCTGGCAGAACTTTGGAAATATGTCCCTGAAGAAGCAGTTGAAATCTTGCAGAAACAAATAGAACAAATTTGGTGAGAAGCCACCCTGACTGACACAAAATCCAAATTAAAGTTCCTAGGATGCCTATCAGATTTCTTCGAGGTCGAAACAGGAGTCAGACAAGGTGATGGGCTCTCTTCGATGCTCGAAAAGATCATTAAGACCTGGCTAACAAAATTATTAGATGCTGATTATAGTCCTCTGAGAATGGGAACAAAATCTAAGGGGATCATGATCGACTGTCTAGCGTTTCTGTCAAACGATGTGGAAACTGTTAGGATGAAAAATCGACCTTCTAAAAGAAATCGCTGAACAAACTGGCTTTTTGAAAAAAATGAAGTAATGGCTAACATCAAAGATGCCCCAGCAAAACTCCAGCCAAAATACGGGAGGAGCAACCGAGTAGAAAAATTTAAGTATCTGGGTGAGATAATAATGAAAAAATGGACTGGACAAAGAAGCATTTCAGGAACAAGTACACGTACTTGGAATAGCCTATCAAATGTTGCGCTCAATCTACATCAAAAAATACCTGTATCCAAATACTAAACTACATCATTATGAAACTGTTCTGAAGCCAGTAGTTATGTATGCAGCCGAAACCCTATGCCTAAACGCTAATAAAGGACTCCTCAAAGAAGTGGAGGAAAAAGAGCGCAAAATCATCAGAAGTATCATGGGATCCAATTACAAGAATAGCACCCACTATAAAAATAATCCAACAAGGAAGTCCACAGTAAAATAGAGAAAATTATAGAAACAATCCGTAAGAGACGGGCACGATATTACGGTCATCTCAAACGAATGGACGGAAACAGCATGACTAAACAGATCTTTCACTTTTTTTACTCGAAACCCAAAAACAATGCCCTGGTTTATGAACATCAAAGAAGACCTCCAAATGCTGCACATAAAACCCGAAGACGCCTTCAATAGATATATTCTGCAAGAAGATACTGATGAATGGGCTAAACCGAGAAAAGCAACCGATAAAAAAGACAAGGTACCAACTGGGCATAGGAACGCAAGCTGGCCCACTCACAGAGAATGAGGGAATTCTGGGCTCAAAAGAAAGCAAAGCAAACTGCTAAATGTAACAAGACTTAACGTGGTCCTAGATGCCCCAACGAAAAATATATACAAAATAATAATACTCATAATACTAATAATCATAATAATAATACATTTACTAATGGAAATGACATTATCGAAAATACACCAGGAAATTGCGTAAAGGAAAACTACCGGTGAAGTAGCCAGCCCGTTAAATGATCATTAAACAACCCCTATATTCTTCCTTTCTTCTTTCTTAATCTGAGTACCCTCCAGGGTTGGCTTTTCCCTCGGACTCAGCGAGGGATCCCACCTCTACCGCCTCAAGGGCAGTGTCCTGGAGCTTTAGACTCTGGGTCGGGGGATACAACTGGGGACGATGACCAGTACCTCGCCCAGGCGGCCTCACCTGCTATGCTGAACAGGGGCCTGGGTGGGGATGGGAAGATTGGAAGGGACAGACAAGGAAGAGGGAATGAAGCGGCCGTGGCCTTAAGTTAGGTACCGTCCCGGCATTTGCCTGGAGCAGAATTGGGAAACCACGGAAAATCACTTCCAGTTGACATCCCGAGGCACAGTGGACCCAGTTCCAGCACTCGTACTACTTTTCAAATTTCGTGGTAGAGCCGCGAATCGAACCCGGGCCTCCGGGGTATGGCAGCTAACCACTGCACCGCAGAGACGGACTTGTTAGACAGATGTAATTGTCAGATTTAAACGTCATTACCCCAAATAAAGTTGCCCGAAACGCGGTGATAGTATTAGCATATTAGAAAGCCACTTTTTGTATTAAAGGAACTAAGCCTAATGCTACTTAATTTAGTGGTAAAACAGTGGAGGTATTATACCCTGTTTGTTCCACCATCACGGCGGAACGGCTGAATAAATCACGATCAAACTTCACTTCTAGAGTATATTCATCCCGGAGAAGGTTTTGGTATGTATATTACTTAAAAATCTCTGAACAGATGGGAGGTTTATAGGAAAACTACAACAGTTTCCTTCCATTTCCTCTATTTCCTCTATTTCCATACTATTGATTATCTGTAAAATCCGTGGACTGTTTGTAAAACGCCCCTTCATTGTTAACACCTTTTGTTATGTACATAATTTCACTTACTCTTTAAATGACGGATAAAATTACTAATTTCTGCGGGTCTCATGCTCTGCATTGTGTGACTGACTGACTAACCTACAGGTTACCATGGCAACGTCTCTGGTTGCGAGCAGGGAAGTAACGTATTGCCATTTTCGTCATCATTCCTGTAAACTCGTGGTTGTTCCTTGCGTAGAAAGCGAGAGAGACGTCAAGCTGTCATTCTCTGGGATATTGGCGGAATACCATTGGAGGTTACAATCGTCCTCGATTAGCAGTAAGAGGCGCTGTTAATATTTGAACAGTACCGCGGAGTGTAGCCAATTATTTCACAGCGTAAGATGATTTCTGGCATTTGCTATAATATTTACTGTATTTCTATTCTAATTCTGTTCTCCGCTTTAATTTCTTGCCTTGGATTAGGCTTAAACTTAGGCTTAAGTAATAACACCGTATGTCATCTTGTTATATGTTTACATAAGAATCCCTGCACCTAAATTTCTCTTCTGTTACCGCCTTCTTATTTCGTAACTCATACCATCACAATTTATTGGAGAATTGTATTTTCCAATAGGCTACATCCACTTGGTATTTACATATTTGTCCTATAAAGCTGTCCTCAGCTATAATCCTATTTTCTGCGTTCTTAACTGTATTACTTTCTTCCTTAATTACTCCGTATTTTTGCGAGTGGTAATCCCAAAACCTTGACACTCTGTTCTGCGAGGAAAAGTTCCAAGCTATTCAAATGTATAACTTCTGGTCCCGAAAATATCGAAATATGGATGCATTTTAATGACGATGGCTAAACGGTACGTCGTATTACAAAACAGATAGCACAATCGCCGTTCAATTTGCAGAGAACTACAACTTTGGTGCCGGCCCCGCGGTGTATGGATAGCATGCCTGCCTCTTACCCGGAGGCCCCGGGTTCGATTCCCGGCCAGATCAGGGATTTTTACCTGGACCTGAGGGCTGGTTCGAGGTTCACTCAGCCTACGTGATTAGAATTGAGGAGCTATCTCACGGTGAGATAGCGGCCCCGGTCTAGAAAGCCAGGAATAATGGCCGAAAGGATTCGTCGTGCTGACCACACGACACCTCGTAATCTGTAGGCTTTCGGGCTGAGCAGCGGTTGCTTGGTAGACCAAGGCCCTTCAAGGGCTGTAGTGCCATGGGGGTTTACAACTTTGGTCCTATGACTTATCGTCGTGTCTTGATTGTTGATACATTAGATACCGCTGCATTTCTCGATTATAGTCAAATATCTCCTACTCGATTGTGACTACATTAGGAAAAGGGGCCTGTCATTATAACGAATACTCCCCATGTCTACTGCGAATGGCTGTTTCCAAATGAGCCTGCCGTTATAGTAGAAACTCCAGAACTCGATTGTATCTTAGAAGTGAAGCTTCCACGGTGTGAAGAATTATTTAATTTATTTTCCGGGTTGAACCGTGTTGTGCTTGTACGCATATCACGTACAGTTTGCCGACGTTTCGAATACATTGCAGTATACTTTGTCAAGGCGACTGAGATACCCCTACTCGATCCGAGGTAATCAGTCTCCCAGGCAGAAATTACACTACTAGAGTGGCCTTGATCTTGGCCTTTTATATCCTAGCCTTTCTGGCTGACGTAAGCCCTGGCTGTCTCGCGAGGCTTCTGGAAAGTATATGTCACAGCCAGGTAGTGGGGGCTTGCCCGCGCTGTTATGTAATGGGGTTGCGGCCCGTGTGTTTATGTTGTGGTCTGTATGTCTTAAACTATGAATGATAGGCATCCAAGAATTACTGATTTTGTATCCTTCTTCTAAATTTATGTTATTCGGATGTTTCTTGATTTCGATAGCCTCGCGGATTTTCCTTTCCAGATTCCAAGGGATAGCTGCTAGGATCTTGGTCTTGTCAAATGATATTCCGTGCCTAGTTTCGTAGGAATGCTTGGCTACTGCTGAAATATCTGTGTTTTGGTTCTTGGTGTGACGGATATGTTCTTTTAGGCGGGTGGAGATCAGACGTTTTGTCTCACCTACATAACAAGCTCCGCAGCTACATTCAATGTGATACACTCCAGGGGCCTGTAATTCTATTGTGTCTTTTACTGGTGGTAGATAACGGGCTAGCTTACGGTGAGGTTTATAGATAGTTGTTATGTTGTATTTGTCCAGTATCTTGCCGATCCTGTCTGTAGTGTTTTTAATGTATGGCAGTATCGCTGTTTTCTGGCGGGTCAGTTCTTCTTTCCCGTTGTTTTTTCCTGCGGCGGTCTTTTCTTTCTTCTCTTCTGATTTTTTAAGGACTCGTCGGATGTTATTGAGCGAGTAGCCATTTTTCCTAAGGGTTTCCGTGAGATGTTCTTTTTCTTCCTCGAGGTGCTCTGCGTCAGATATCGCTATGGCCCTGTTCACTAGTGATGTTAGGACAGCCTCCTGTTGTGATGGGTGATGATGAGACGAGGCTTGTAGGTACCTGTCTGTGTGAGTGGGTTTCCTGTATACTGCGCGACTCAGCGTCCCATTGGGGTTACGTATTACTAGCACATCCAGGAACGGTAGTTTTCCGTCTACTTCTATTTCCATGGTGAACTGAATATTTACGTGTATGGAGTTGAGATGGTCGAGAAATAGCTGTAGGTTATTGCTCCCGTGAGGCCAGATTACAAAAGTGTCGTCCACAAAACGGAGAAAACATTTCGGTTTCAGGGCAGATGTAGCTAAGGCTTTCTGTTCGAAGTGTTCCATATACATGTTTGCTATTATTGGAGAGAGTGGCGACCCCATCGCGGCCCCTTCTGTCTGTTCGTAGAACTCCCCGTTGAAATAGAAATAAGTGGCGCTAAGGCATTCTTTAGCTAGTGTTGACAGGTCTTCTGGAAGTTTCTGATCTAATAGCGGAAATACTTCTGTTAGCGGCACCTTGGTGAAAAGTGACGTGACGTCAAAGCTTACTAATAGGTCCGTACTTTCAGTTGATTGGTCCTTAAGGAGCTGGATGAAATGTCGGGAGTCCTTCACGTAGGTTTCAGTGTTTCCTGTATGTGGCTGAAGTAGTCCAGCTAAGTAACGGGCGATCTCGTGCGTGGGAGAGCCTATAGCGCTCACGATAGGTCGCAGAGGTATGCCTTCTTTGTGGATTTTAGGCAGGCCATACAATTTTGGAGGTATCGGGTCCGAGGATATCAGTTTCTTCTGTATTTCGGCTCGGATACTGGAATTTTTTACTAGTGTGTGGAGTTTGTTCTTAATGCGGTTGGTAGGGTTCCTAATTTTCCTGTATGTACAATCGGTGAAATAAATTATCAAGGGAATTGTTCGATAAATGTCGAAGTTCTATGAAAATGTTTAAAAAACAGCTTCGTAAACAATTGATAGGGAATCTGCCACCTGGGCGACAGCCCTAAATGCAGTTGATTGATCGATTTTGATTTTGGATGATTGATTGATTGATTGATTGATTGATTGATTGATTGATTGATTGATTGATTGATTGATTGATTGATTGATTGATTGATTGATTGATTGATTGATTGATTGATTGATTGATTGATTGATTGATTGATTGATTGATTGATTGATTGATTGATTGATTGATTGATTGATTGATTGGTTGATTGATTGATTGATTGATTGATTGATTGATTGATTGATTGATTGATTGATTGATTGATTGATTGATTGATTGATTGATTGATTGATTGATTGATTGATTGATTGATTGATTGATTGATTGATTAAGACATGCATCAGTTCAGTTCTTTCGTTCATTCATTCATTCATTCATCCACATTGGAATGTTCTCACCTTATGTGATGAATTTCCGTAAATGTAGGCTGAGAGCATTCAATTCATTCAATCTTTCACCACTCATTTAGTAATGAATTCTCTCTCCCCAGTTGTTGGTTATCCGTGATTGAGAGAGAGGAGTGTTTATTCATTCAGGCATACATGAATCCAATCCAATCATGCAATTAATTCAGCCAATCATTAATTCATTGATTCATACAGTCATTCAATTAGGCCTAATTCATAATGTCTTTTGTAAGCTAAGGATAAATCTGTGCGGACTCGTGACATAAATACTTGCACTCATACAAATTAATAACGTTACATGTTGTGCTTTATTATAAAACACTGTTAACTGTTAATACTTAGGAATTGCACTGCAGACAACTGCTAAATCCTTCAGTATTCACACACAAGAGAGGTCAGCAACAGATATCAAAGCCATATACAACACGCAAAGCATAACCAATCTCTCTATCAGCACGGCAATGTCATTATTCAACAAAGCGATAGCTCCCATCGTAACTTATGGAATTCACATCATATGGGAAAACCTTACAACACTGAGAAGGTCAAAGCAAAGTTGAAAAGAGCAATGGGGATAGGAAAAACAGCACACTCGCGACTATGAGAGAAGACTACTTTGTTGAGGATATCAGAGCACATCATCTGCGGTCGACAAGGCCATACCAAGAGCTTGTATATATCAGAAACGGAAACAGGGAAGAGCCAGGGAGATAGAGAACACGGAACAACGGACAGGAACAACTACAGCTGTTTCTACAGCATCTGAATAAACTTAGTATTAATACCAATATTCAGTTCACTATGGAGACAGAAAACGAAGAAAAACTCCTTTTCTTAGATGTTCTGAGATGTTCTGGTAATGAAGACGGCCGATTTCAACTTGGGACACATAGTGAACCGCAAGCTGACCCACACAGACCGCAATCTTCAGAAGACGTCCAACCACCGCCCATGACAAAACTATGCAGTGAATAAGATGCTAGCCGACCGTGCAAGGAGAATTTGTCATCCTCAGCACGTAAACGAGGAGTGAACGTTACACTGCGGCAGTGCCAGTTCCCATGTTCATGCGCAAATCAAAGTCTATCTCTCACGAATTTTTCAGTTTCTATCCTGGCCTGCTCTCCTGCAGTCACTGCACCAATAGTCCTGCCTTCCTGCAACAATGTAACTGCACAAACAATTTCCATATTGTTGTAAACAAGATAAGGTTTACAAGAACACAACTTATTTATTTGCTTCACACAGAATTCTACAGTATGTACAGGAATAAAACATAAAATTGTCTTGAAGCAAAGTAGATGATTAATCTGGAGAGAGTTTCTGTTTCTATACACTATGTACACTCTGAATGTATTTACGCTCGCTGCTATCTTGAAAAGATAGTTCTTGGGAAAGATATAGTTCGTGATAGTTGGAAACTATCATTTGCACTAGCATAGATTAGCTAAGAGAGTTCCTTCTAACTTGAAGTGTCTGAGTTCATAAGCTTGTACTAAATGAAAGCTATGTTCACAATTAGAGAATCTAATGTGTGTGTCGGAGCTTGAGTGAGCTTGGGGATGTGTGGCATACAACATCGGGGCTCGACATGGATGAAGGAACGGGAAAGTGGAGTAGTGACCTGAGGTGAAACCTCATACTACCAGAATTCCGTCCACCTGGTCGAGACACATTTTTAAGAGGAGTAGCCTCCGTGTTCGACGTTCAGTGTATTCTGGAGCAGGACACTGGGGAGAATCCTAATGAGTGACAGACAGGGAGCTCCTTATATACTGCACACGACGTAACAGACACGCGCACTGAAGACTGCGCGTCGAGTCTCGAATGATCCACGCTTGCGTGCGTGCGGCTGGCTGGCGCTGAGCGAAGAGAGCGGAGGACATACAGCACCCTCCCCTCCTAAATACGCTGATACGGCGTGAAGCGGCGGCGGCGCTGGCGGCGGCTACGATGCTGGGCAGGAGCTTCTGACGTTTCTGTTGTATTGTCCGGAGCTGTGACTGGGCGGAGTGGCGCTGCATCGTCCTGAGAGGAACCCATGGTTATTAAATGGTCTAAAGCTCGTTCAGCAATAGATTTATCTGGTTTAACAAGAGAATCAATAGCCGGATATGGACGGTAGCGCAGGCGTATCTGGTCCTGGTGGCGGCAAATGCGTTTCTCAGCAGTCTGAATCTCGTAGAGACGATGGCCCAAAGATCGGCGGATGACACCAGGTAACCAGAGCGGGTTTGACTTGAATGTCCTTATGTAGACCCTGTCGTTGACGGTGAACTTTGTTGGCGAGGTCTTAGGCTGGGCCGGAAGAGGCTGCAACAGAGAAAGTAAAGTTCTGTGAGGTCGTCCATGGAGCTTTTGTGCGGGAGTGACATTATCAGCGCCGGGCAGAGTTCTGTAGTTGCTTAAGAGTTGTAACAATGCTTGGTCTTTAGTTAAGCCTGAAGAGACAGCTTTTTCATACTTTTCTTAAAAGTTTGTACAAAGCGTTCAGCTTCACCATTAGATTGAGGGTGAAAAAGCGGTGCTAGGATATGGCGAATGCCATTATATGTGCAGAAGTTCTTAAAAGCAGTAGCTGTAAATTGCGGTCCATTGTTAGAAATTAGGACTTAAGCCTTCAGTTGTAAATATTTTCTGAAGAGCACGAATGGTAGCTTTTGTAGTAGTAGTCGAATGCATATCCACTACATAGGGAAAGTTCGATAGAGAATCTATGACGATGAGCCACATGGAATTGAGGAAAGGACCTGCGAAATCGATGTGAACTCGTTCCCATGGAGAAGTAGCAGGAGGCCATGAAGCTAGATCAGAAGACGGGGCGTTCTGATTAATTTGACATTGTTCACAATGGCGGATGAGCTTTTCGATGGCGGCATCAATACCAGGCCAGTAGCAGTGTTGACGTGCCAGTTGCTTAGTGCGGGATATACCCCAATGACTTTGGTGTAACAAGTCGAGAACTTGTGTCTGTAGACTAAATGGGATAACCACTCGGAAGGTGGTGCCGGTTTTGAGGAGTATAACTCCGGCACGAGTCGTAAGACGATGCTAAATACGATGATAAGGCGCAAGGTGGGCAGGAAGTTTGTTCTGAAGGGGCCAACCATTGCGGATGTAAGTACGTACCGTAGCAAGTGTACTGTCCTTATCCGTAGCTTTAGCAATGCAGGTAGCGTCAGTAGGAAAGGTGGATACGGTGTCTTCGAGTTCTATGTCTAACTGAAGACATTCGGATTCTTGAGAATCGAAGGCGGTATCAGGACCGACTGGTAAGCGAGAGAGGGCATCAGCATTACAATGCTGGGATGTGGCACGATAGGCGATCTGATAGGAATAATCAGAAAGGAACATGGACCATCTTTGAAGCTTTCTGAGGGAATGCTCAGGGATCTTATTACCAGGATGGAATAAGTGTACTAGAGGCTTGTGATCAGTAATGATCAGGAAATGGTTGCCATAGAGATATTCATTGAAACGGCGAATACCAAAGATGATTGCTAAAGCTTCTTTTTCTATCTGGGAGTACCGACGTTGATGCTCATTAAGTGTCTTCGAAGCAAAGGCGATGGGGCGTTCTTGTCCGTGACGATCCTTCTGGGAGAGAACGGCACCGACGCCGTAATCTGATGCGTCAGTAGCTAGCGTGATGAGCTTGCCAGGCTGAAAATGAGTGAGTTTAACAGCTTGAACAAGGGCTTTGTTGATCGTTTGCCAGGCCTGTTGGCATTGCAGAGACCACTGAAATTTAACACCTTTTTTGCGTAAGGCGTTTAATGGAGCTGCAAAGGAAGCGAAGCGGGGAATGAACTTGTTATAGTAGTTCGCTTTGCCTAGGAAGGATTGGAGCTGCTTGATGTTCTGTGGTACAGGCATGTTTACAATCGCCGAGACATTCCGTTCACTAGGTTGAATGCCGTTTTTATCGAGGATGTGTCCCAGGTAGTGAACTTGCGGCTGAAAGAAAGTGCATTTAGCGAGATTCGCTCGTAGGCCATTGTCTTTCAACTTCGTGAGAAGGAGGCGCAGATTATGGAGATGTTCTTGATGATCTGCGCCGGTCACAATAATATCATCAAGGTAGTTAGCACAACCGGGAATGGAGGCGGTGAGTTGAGCTAAATAGCGCTGAAAAATAGCAACTGAGGAAGAGACGTCGAACGGGAGACGCTGGAGCTGGAGCAGTCCGATAGGAGTGTTGAGTGTGAGAAATTGCTTGGATTCTTTGTCTAAAAGTAGCTGTATATAGACTTCTTTAAGATCCACTCTAGAGAAGAATTGTCCACCAGCTAGACGACGTAATAAGTCCTCTGGACGGGGAATTGGAAATATATCTGTGTCGATTTGTGCGTTGATCGTAGATCGGAAATCACCACAAAGTCGCACATTGCCATCAGGTTTCTTGATTACAACTAGTGGAGTGGCCCATTGACTGGAATTGACTGGTACCACTATTCCAGCTTCTACCCATCTTTCTAACTCCTTAGTGACCTGGTCTTGAAGTGCCAGGGGTACTGGACGTGCTTTGAAAAAGCGCGGCTTAGCTCCTGATTTCAGCTGTATGTGAGCTGTATAGTTTTTGGCGGTTCCGAGCGTAGAGTCGAAGACTTCAGGAAACTGCTCGAGGAGAGCCGTAATATCAGAAGTAGGTTGCAACGTAGATACTACGTTGATGTTGTCATGAATCTGGAAGCCGAATAAATTAAAGAGATCCATGCCCATAATGTTCGATGCGGTGTAGTTGTTGACTACGAGTAGTGGAATGACCTTCCGAACTCCTTTATAACTGGCTGGAAGCGTGATTTGGCCTTTCATGTCAATCTTCCGTTTGTTAAATGTAACAAGCTGGATGTCAGCTGGAGAGCATGAAGGTGAACCTAAGTCGCGATATGTAGCCAGGTTAATGATAGAGACAGGTGAACAGTGTCTAACTGAAAATCGACAGAGCGATCAGAGAATGATAGAGGAACGATGATCTTGTGAGAATTTTTGGTGGGAAGGATAAGATTTATCTGATCAACTTCCATGTCCTGTCGGGGCTGTATATGCTTCGGGCGCGCTGCAGGAGTCTTAGCAGGGCGGAGCGAACTCTGACATACAGCCTTGATGTGTCCTACTTTATTACATCGTTCACAAGTGGCTTTGAAAAAACGACATGCACGACGTTCATGATGTTTGAAACATCCTCTGCAGGAAGGCAGGAGTTGCGACTTGCTCTTAGAAGTAGGCTTCCTTGGAGAAGAACGAGAGGGAACCGGGCCAGAATGCTTGGCAGAGAGCGACTTGGCTGCGCGATTCAAGGTAGCAGAGGACTGGCGGGCTGGAGTAGAGACTTGAGCGACTTCGTGTTTAGAAGCTATTTCTGCCGCAGTCTTGGTAGTAAGTTCGTATACCGTAGCAATACGCTGGACGTCTTCTAAAGAAGGGTTACTCTTCTTGACAGCGTCAAAACGAGCTTTGTCCTCAGGAGTATGCAGAATGACCATATCCCGAATGAGGGAATCGGTATAGGGCGTATCACAACCGTCCTTGGAACATATAAACTGGCAGGGTTTAGCTAGACCTCGCAATTCCGCTATCCATTCAGCATGAGTCTGATGCAGTTGCTTCCTGCTCTGAAAAAATTTGTAGCGAGCGGCCACTATATGCGGGGCTTTAGCATAGTGTTCAGTGATACGGGCCAAGAGCTGTGCGAATGGCACTTCAGAGAGTTGCTCCTCTGGACTTAATTGTTGTAGTAATTCGCACGTAGCATTGCCAACCGAACTGAGAAATAGTGCACGTTGACGCTTGTCATCTGTGACGGAATGGTATATGAAATGTTGCTGTAGGCGGGCGAAATAGACTGACCATTCTTCCTTAGCCGGATCAAAAGCAGAGAACGGAGGAATTGCTGAGGGCTGTGTAGAAACAGAAAGAGTTTGCATAGCTGTGAGCAATGCCGCTTGTTGTTGCTGCATGAATTGCTGTTGTTGCTGCTGTAGAGCTTGCAATACGGCAGCTAGCTGCTCGGCTGTAGCCATGTTGAGATGCGTGAGAGAAAAGAACTTGTCTAGCAGCGTGTACTGAGCTCGCTGTAGGCGAGACCTTCACCGGAACAGCAGGGAGTGTGTGAGAGAGCAAGCAAGCTGAAGCGTGCCGAACAGGTGCTGCGAGCAAGAGAGAGCCTTGGAATGTCGGCTGACTGTCCGTAGTTCGAAGGAGGCTAATAGTTGCACTGTAGAAAAGGCTAACTGCTGGTAGAGGCCGTACAGGTTCCATTGTGGAGTGGTGATAGTTACGGAGTATAGTTTCACTGTGCCAATGAGTGGACGATATCCTGTAAGAGTTCGTTGCCCTGTCGCGAATGAGTTGACGACAGAATGTAATCAGTTTTGTACCTCGTTTCGAATGAGTGGGCGACACACTGACCACTGTTTGACTTCGTCGCCAATGTGTTGGTGGCAGATGGCACGTAGTTTTTTTACCTCGTCGCCAATGAGTTGTGTTGTAAACAAGATAAGGTTTACAAGAACACAACTTATGTATTTGCTTCACACAGAATTCTACAGTATGTACAGGAATAAAACATAAAATTGTCTTGAAGCAAAGTAGATGATTAATCTGGAGAGAATTTGTGTTTCTATACACTATGTACACTCTGAATGTATTTACACTCACTGCTATCTTGAAAAGATAGTTCTTGGGAAAGATATAGTTCGTGATAGTTGGAAACTATAATTTGCACTAGCATAGATTAGCTAAGAGAGTTCCTTCTAACTTGAAGTGTCTGAGTTCATAAGCTTGTACTAAATGAAAGCTATGTTCACAATTAGAGAATCTAATGTGTGTGCCGGAGCTTGAGTGAGCTTGGGGATCTGTGGCATACAACATCGGGGCTCGACATGGATGAAGGAACGGGAAAGTGGAGTAGTGACCTGAGGTGAAACCTCATACTACCAGATGATGGTACTGTGCCATATCATATCACGGTCCAAATTAATTGATTTAACACTGTGGTATATTTTGAATTTAACGCTAAGGAACGTTGGGTGACCGTGATCATAAACATGTCGAATCCGCAGTACGCAGGGTGCTGCGTTTCCCCTCAGATGAAACAAGGCAGGATGCCACACTTTCACTCCCGTGAACCCCGTGATTGCCGCGGGTACGCTGGTACTCGACAAAGAGAGCGAAGGATTTGGAAGCGGGGAACTACCGTATGGCACCAGGCCAGGACTGGAATCACCTGTATATGATCTGTATTTAAGACGTGGTATAATAAAACCATGACAAGTTCTGCCGATATTTTTGGAGTAGAATGAGCCATTAAAAATGTTTAACTGTGCCTGTTTTTTTATTACCAACTCTTTTGAAATATTCGTTGTGAACTACAAATGGAAGCGCGGTGTATCCCGGGGACGAACTATTGGACGCGTCACTACCCTCAGACTATAAAATAAGAAAGCGTCAGTGTAACGCCCTCAACAGCTCAGTGACATTCGAGGAGTGCGTACTTTCCGCGAGGACGTTATCAGCAAAACCTATTGTATCAGTGATAGATGAGACTTAGATTTGTTTAATCTCACCCGAGTAACATTTGCTCAGTTAATAAATGTTTAAATACGAGTTCGTGCTGTTTAATAATCTCTAGTGCGGCTAATGACGGCTAACCGCTGTGAAGGACTAGACCGGAACCAGATAAACACCCCTTAATTTGGTAACTATCATTTGACCGGACTAATTTATCAATAGGGGATATTGCTAATTGTATCCTTACAAGGGTTACGCCAGTGTATTCGTGCACGAACCAAGCGGTGAATAGAATTGGGACTGACAAACGTTACCAGGTTTCAGGGACACATCTGGGTACGGGACCGAAGGCAGAAAATCATGGACGCAGGAGAACCGAAACAGCAGGCTTCTAGATTCGTCGACAGCAACGCTATCATGAGCTAAATTATACCAATGGAGCGGTTCCGACAGCACCGCTGATGGCAGACATGGAGATAAAGATAAGTTGAACTGTTTTAAGCATGAAATGTAGTGATCAGATTCATACTCGTTAAATGTAAATAGTAATTATAATGTAAGCCAGAGTGGCATTTGTTTGTTTTCATTTACTTTGTAAATAATGTTTGGGCGTGGATGCATACTATACCCCAGTCTTATTTCAGTGTTATTAGAGTTGGTATACGTGAGTTCTGCCAGTATGTGTTATAGTGTTTCTTTTTTATGTTAGGACATTTCCACTCGTGCCATGCAGATGTCATATTCATCTATGCAAATTGGAGGTCACTGAACCTCATGAGGATAGAGCGGGAAGTTAGAGATGAGTAGCGAGGAATTTGCGCGTCGCGCTGAAGGCCCTGAGTGAAATTTTACGCATAGTCCCGTTATTTGAGAGAGTAGTAGTACAGAGACGGTTGCTTGAGCCACGCAGTCAAAGACTGTAATTTATCTCTGGTTGCTTGAGCCACGCAGACAAAGATTGTAATTTTTCCCTCGCCAGCCAGCTGATCATCTGCTTTGGAAACATGTGGCCAGGAATAGCTCGGTGTATTGTGACACAGCCTGTTAGGGGAATATCGCAGGTCTTCAAAGCGATTCCCGCTCACTCCAATGCAGCAAGGGTAATATTCATGTCTTTCTTTTTCAGATGGGGTATTTGTGTGCTCATTGTTTATATGTGTCCTATGTGTGTGATATTGTTATCGATTATTTGTTCGTTAGTATTTCACAGCCCGTTGGCTGCAATTGAATTGTGAGGTCTCGAAACCTCTGTCATATGCCCACATTCCGGATATCGTGTATTAGAATCAGTGCTTTTTGGAGGGTAAACTTAGGAACAGTCCCAAACAAAGTGTTATTTATTATATGTTTATATCCGACAAATTTGGAATTAGTGTAATTAGGCCAACATTGAATCGATCAGTATATATTCATGAAAGAGACGGTTTTTAATCGCAGCCTGCGGGCCACTCGCAGTTGACTTATCTTTATTTCCGTTACAAATAGGTATATTTCATGTTTCGGAGGTTATTGAACTTTATGTATAATTTGGCGTTGTCATTGGGGTAAGGTTCTTTTGAATTTTAACTTTATGTTTTTGATTAAATAAATTATGTTTCTACACCCTTTACCTTGCTGAGTTCTCATTCACGAATAGATATTTAGATCCTGTCGCGGTCTTGTATGATAAGTTCTGTTGTCCATATTTGTTTTACGGACGTACCACGCAACGTCTCCGCTGTGCTAGGGCGTCAGGAACAGGGGAAAGGTGCAGTACATATATCACAGCCCCGCACTGTATTTATTACAACATATTATTTATTTTGTACAGAATTTGTGAAACACAGCCATTTCCAGGTTTGAAAAAACATCCAGGGAAAATTTGTGAGTCATACAGAGAATTCTCAAAGTCATAACTGCGGGCGTCGTCGGAAAATAGCCAAGTGTTTACATAGCGCAGAGAATCTCTCGCTCGTGACTGAACAGATATGCCTGAACGAGCTTGTATTAATCAAGACAGAGTGGGGATGAAGAATTCTACATATACAAGTGTTAGTGTCAATGCATAAAGGGGTATAGTATCAAAGTATAATACCATGTGTTGATGGTGAGAGCCACCAATTTGTGTTGATACATTAACACTGTGAAGGGCAATCCATCTGTAGACATGCATTGTAACTCTTCGTCATCGGGCTCACTACAAATGGTAGTGCAGTACTCACTGTCGTTTCCCACTGCTTTTGTTCTAGGATTATTGATTGTACATAGGGAGTCTTCCAGCCGCTGTGTTTTGTGTGTGAATTGTATGTTTTGTGTATTGATGAACTGCTCATGCACAGATATTTTCAGAGTATAGAATTATAGATAGTCTATTTAAAATTAGTGGAGAAGTTATTGGAGAACCTAGGTGCAGTTTCTACCTGTTTAATCGTTTTCAGAGGGTTGGGTAAGGCCCGGAGCAGATGTACTAGTACGCAGCTTTATGTAGACGCCCTGGGAGAGAGAATTGTTATGCTCTATCAAAATTTGAGTGATCCATTTGGGTGAACTCTGGCGCCAAAATTCCGGAAATTTCACTTAATTATTCCATTTATTTTATTGTATGCGTGAGGCTGGAGTACTTTATTTATATTTTATTTATTCATATTATGTTACAATATATTTGTTGTTCACTAGAAGTATAATAGTATTCACAGAAAACTGGAAGCAAATGCAACTACGTTAAAAGTGTTGGAGTATGATACCTTGTCCTTCGCAGGGTCCTCAGTAAGGCATGTTCACGAGTTCACCTTATATACCCTATCAGGAAGTTTCTTCACTGGAAATTAAAATGAGAAACTTTTGAAATTGGTTTCTTCACTTCCTCTTTCTATTACAGACGCGCCCTTTGGTAAATTGTTAACAATCTCCAACTTATGTACAGCTCACCACAAAAAAAATGCCATTCCCCACTTGTAATGAGTAAAGAGTATAATTCACAGCGGTGGAACGAACGCATATTTTATAATAAAACCGGTAAGTTAATATTTTGTATCAGTTATTTATCCACTTGAACTAAACTGAAACATTGTATCTTTTCGATTAAAGGCACCTTGACGGAAAACCTGCATATTTTAAAGCCTACGTCATTTCATAGCTGAGATTATTTCAAGACTACTAAACATTGCTGTCCTTTTTACATCAACTGAGGCAAAATAAAACTATGTATCTCCCCTACCCTTTAGTTCATCAACAGAGTTGCAAATAGTGACAAATCACATTAAAAATAACATTTCTGCCACATCTTAAGGTGAAATTTTTACGCGGAATGCCACCTTGAGCTACAAGGATGTATTTGTCTTGTTAAGGAACAAGGAAATTGTTAACATTGTTCTTGCCCAGCTCAGGTAGTAGACCCTGTTGTTTCCTTCACAGTTATAATTTCAGTGGCTTAGTGAACATCAAGATGCCAAAAGTGCAATGAAAGGTCAAAATTTAATACTTAAGTGGAAGACATTGGAGAATAATATTTTAGTACCGACAGAAAAATATTTTTCTGTAAATGGTGTAAAATTAAAGTAACATCATGAAAACTATTTCGGACACTGCGATACCATTAAACATAAGAACAGCATCGCTCGGTAAACTGCTCAGCGCAAGAGGCAGTTACATTTGTTCAGTGCGGCTAAGCCTTCCACGTATTCCAAACTGTCAGTTTCCTCAAAATATATCTGTGAAGTGATGGCATTAAGTGGCATTGTTCGTAATAAAGCGAACAACGAGCACTTCAGGAACTGTATGGGTAAGTACACAACGCACACGATTCCATACGAAACGACACCGAGGAGAGACAACCCACCTACTACTACTACTACTACTACTACTATGTTTTATTTCAAAATATTGACTTAAAAATATATTATTTGCAAAACATTCGTGTTATAGTTTAATATGAAATTATTTATGTTTCTTTTTTTCTCAGTCACGATAACTGGGCCAAAATTTTGCCTCTTCAAACACAGGTCTATTCTGATTTTGCAATAATTAACCGTTTGAAGATGATGGTCATTATTATGTAGGTTTTTACCGAATATGCCCATAGTTAACCCTGTTAAAACCAAAGTATTGGGCAAAGGGTTAGTCCTATCGCAAAATGAAGCCAGGATTTGTAGGCCTACTTAAATTGTTTTCTAAAAAACAAGTGATATGTATTTTCTTTGTAACTCTATTAGCTCTCTGAGAAATTACGCTTTAAAGTGTGAAAGTACACGTTCCAGAGCACCAGGCAGTCGAGCGCTGTTCGGCTGGGTTTTTGGTCCAGGTGAATCTAAATCTGCCGCCTGGGCAACAACCCTAAGTGCAGATCAGTCGCGACCAATTGATTGATTGATTGATTGATTGATTGATTGATTGATTGATTGATTGATTGATTGATTGATATAACCAAATGTAATAATATTGTAGGCCTTACGTCCCACTAACTACTTCGGTTTTCGGAGACGCCGAAGTGCCAGAATTTTGTCCCGCAGGAGTTCTTTTACGTGCCCGGCATAACCAAATCTAAACTGCACCTTGGCGTAGTCATAGATTGTTCGGAAATCTACAACTACAAGTTACTGAAATAATCCGTCAACGAAAATTAAGACATCATCATGCTAAAGAAATTTTGGGCACTGATAAGATAGTTAAGGTACATCCCAGGCGGCAATTGTGTGATCTTACTCAGATGTGTGTACTGTAATGCTAGAATCCCCGTTCCACTCAGCGTAACCGGGACTATGATTGCGTTGTAAATCTGCAGTCTTGTTTCGATGCTTATCTATTTACCACCTTTTTTTCCAGCGCCATTTATGGTGGTACAGTACTTTGATATTCAGAAGTTTCTACTTTCTGAAGTGTTCTTCCATCCGAGACTATATCAAGTCGTTATTCCTGTCCGGTCTTTCTTGAGACCCACATTATTTTCCTTTTACCTCTGTTTACTATAATTCCCTTCCTCTTCAGCCCGTCATACCCGAACCACCACCTTTGCGCCATCTGACCACTTTCAGCGCGAATTTAAGTCAGTTTTACTTCAGTGCCACAAAGTTTTGGCGCCACAGTTAGATATGAATTTTTGTTTTCAGGTTGGCACCATATGAAAACTTCAGAGAACAATTTCCCTTCCCACTTTTCAAAATGCAGACTGACAAATGAGAAATTAAATTATCATCTGTTGTGGTAAAAGATTGTATTCTACCGCTCATAGAAATTTGAATTGAACATATTTAAGAATATGCATTTAAAACACATTAAAAACTAAATGCTTTCATTGGAGGATTTCTTACAATAGGAGGCGCACAGTATTTTTTCTTTCACAGCACATTTCTTATTTAGTTCTCCATCTCTATCTTCTTACTTTCAGTTCTGCTTCTCTTTTTACTTTACGTATAACTTAGTATTATAGTATATAGTATTTACATACTGTATATATAGCCTAGTCCGACTCTGTGGTGTAGTGGTTAGCGTGATTAGCTGCCACCCCCGGAGGTCCGGGTTCGATTCCCGGCTCTGCCACGAAATTTGAAAAGTGGTACGAGGGCTGGAACGGGGTCCACTCAGCCTCGGGAGGTCAACTGAGTAGAGGTGGGTTCGATTCCCACCTCAGCCATCCTGGAAGTGGTTTTCCGTGGTTTCCCACTTCTCCTCCAGGCGAATGCCGGGATGGTACCTAACTTAAGGCCACGGCCGCTTCCTTCCCTCTTCCTTGCCTATCCCTTCCAATCTTCCCATCCCTCCACAAGGCCCCTGTTCAGCATAGCAGGTGAGGCCGCCTGGGCGAGGTACTGGTCATACTCCCCAGTTGTATCCCCCGACCAAGAGTCTGAAGCTCGAGGACACTGCCCTTGAGGCGGTAGAGGTGGGATCCCTCGCTAAGTCCGAGGGAAAAACCGAACCTGGAGGGTAAACAGATGATGATGATGATGATGATATATAGCCTACATTCCACTAATGTTAATGTGACTGAATATTATTTAATGCTGTAATGTTTTATAAATAACAGGATGTGAGCTGTAAAATGCCTCGCATAAGAAAAACTTGCGAAGTGCTTGGCGGGTATGTATCTCATATTTTTAAATAGTCATAAATGATCCACTACATGGCAATAATCTAAGTTTTAGCTGCCCGCACTGACCCGTTCGCTATAGAAAAACAGATGCAATCCGTGCGTTCAATACCATACTGTTGTACCATTCCATTATAAAACTCTGTCCGACTGCAAAGTAGTTGCTTACATTTGGGAGTGTACAATGTGATCTGTAATTAGTGATGTCCGTCTCCATGGCTAAATGGTTAGCGTGCTGGCCTTTGGCCACAGGGGTCCCGGGTTCGATTCCCGGCAAGGTCAGGAATTTTAACCATAATTGGTTAATGTCGCTGGCACGGGGGCTGGGTGTATGTGTCGTCTTCATCATCATTTCATCCTCATCACGACGCGCAGGTCGCCTACGAGAGTTAAATCAAAAGACCTGCATCTGACGAACCGAACATGTCCTTGGACACTCCCGGCACTAAAAGCCATACGCCATTTCATCTTTTTGTAATTAGTGAATGCTTGAGACTGTTAATTTGTGTTTGTTTCTTGCGCGAATTAACTCACGGTGTTTGAGATTTTACACCAGACTGAATTACCGTCTTCATCACGTGGAGTAAATGAGGAGGAAAGAGAAACTGCAAACATTATTTTTAATTTTGATCAAGAAACTTGAAGATGCCACCGTCACTGAAATCCGGAGGATGAAGAACTGGTGCGAATGTCTTCCGAGGAAACTACTACTAATACGTGTACTACTACTACTACTACTACTACTACTACTACTACTAATAATAATAATAATAATAATAATGTTATTGGCTTTACGCCCACTAACTATGTTTACGGTTTTCGGAGACGCCGAAATTTAGTCCCGCAGGAGTTCTTTTACGTGCCACTAAATCGATCGACACGGGTCTGACGAATTTGAGCACACATCAAACACCACCGAACTGAGCCAGGATCGAACCAGTCAAGTTGGGATCAGAAACTCCGTTTGGGCCACTCAGCCCAGCTGGAAACTACTGATGTCAGGCCTGTTTATAAGAATTTGAACGATGACGTAGCTAAGGACTATGTTCCATTCGATTCCGCGAAGAATGTAATTAAAACTAAAATCAAAAGATGATCATTGAAAACAAAAATGCATCACTTTAGGAGAGTCAGAGAGGGCAACTAGCTATTTTGTTATCAGACATGTTATGAACAAGGAACAAGACAGGAGAAACTCAGGAGTCATATCGGAGCACGTGTGGTTTCATTTTTTAAAATAATGAAATTGATATTGATAAGAATGGTTTTACGTCCACTAATTACATTTCGATGTTTTTCGGAGACGCCGAACAACCGGAAGTTTGTCAAGCAGGAGTTCTTTTATGTGCCAGTATCTCAACCGACACGACGCAGACGTATTTGACCACATTCAAATACCATCGGACTGAGCCAGGATAGAACCTGCCAAATTGGACTCAGAAGGCCAGCGCTCTATCGCCTCTGGTCTAATTTTCAAAAGGCAAGGGCTAATCAAATGCCTGGTTACGATATTGATATAATGCGGTGGGCGTTCACCAGAGCTAGAATGCTCGGATTGAATGACTTTAAAGATGGATCGAACTAGGTTTGGAATTTCAAGGCAGTTCATATTATTGCTATTTTCAAAGTTACGCACTTTGTAACTCAAATAAAATCATCCTCAATCGCAAGAAGAGATTGAGGATTCTGTGACTGAATTTGGTATTTAATTCACTGATAAGATCGTTCTTAATTATTTGTCGGCAGAAATTCTGAATACCAACCAATCTGGATTTAATTATGATATTCGCAGAGACCGTACACTATCGAGCATCGGTGAACCAGACACGGTGGTCGGAGTGAAATCAGCGTTCGGAATATCGCATTCGCACACAATTTAGAACATTGTATCCATGGAAGGAAATGAAATGGCGTATGGCTGTTAGTGCCTGGAGTGTCCGAAGACATGTTCAGCTCGCCAGGTGCAGGTCTTCTGATTTGTCACCCGTAGGGGACCTGCGCATCGTAGTGAGGATGAAATAATGATGAAGACGACGCAAACACTCAGCCTCCGTGCCAGCGAAATTGATCAATGATGGTTAAAATTTCTCACCCTGCCGGGAATCGAACCCGGAACCCCTGTGACAAAGGCCAGCACGCTAAACATTTAGCCGTGGAGCCGGACTCCTTGGAATGTAAACTTCTCTTTCCACTTCTTATTGTCTTACGTGCGCCAAGTGAAACATTTGGTCTACTTGTGCAACAGAACATGATCGAACCTCCTAACATATACAACTTGTTCAAAATCAGTAAAAGTGGGCATTAGCGGTATAACCGTCTCTCTCGCAATATTGGAACAAATTCTTGTCTGGTTCCAGATTCATTTTCGCTCTTTCGACAAAATCTGTTCGTAACTCTGGATAAACTCATAAAGGTAACAATCATTCCACCTGGAGCAACTTACCTTGTTGAAGGTTACTTTTTCGTCAGTGGAAGAAGTTCGCCAAACGTTTTTGGTGAGCGAGTTTTACTCGACAACATTGATAGCGACCTCCAGAGCAGTAACGCTACCATCAACCTTCATGCGCTTATTGATAATCAGTTCATTGCCCCCATATTGAATAATATGGTTAAGCTTGCCTGGAAAAAAGCTGCATTTCCAGTTGAATGTAATGTCATTGATATTCCTGACAATGCTATCTGAGACATTGAAGATTCAAGTTGCTCAACTCCTAAATACACAAATGCACCATTTATCAAATGTGCTTGTCGTTTACAATTGTACTTCTTATTCTTCTTATTCTTTAGCTGTTTACCCTCCAGGGTTGGCTTTTTTCCCTCGGACTCAGCAAGGGATCCCATTTCTAACGCCTCGAGTGCAGTGTCCTGGGGCTTCAGACTCTGTGTCGGGGATACAACTGGGGAGGATGACCAGTACCTCGCCCAGGCGGCCTCACCTGTTATGGTGAACAGCGGCTTATGGGGGTATGGGAAGATTGGAAGGGATAGACAAGGCCGTTATTCTTGGATTTCTAGACCGGGTCCGCCACTTCACCGTCAGACAGCTCCTCAACTTTAATCACGTAGGCGGAGTGAACTCGAACGAGCCCTCAGATCCCGGTAAAGAATCCCTGACCTGGCCGGGAATCGAACCCGAGACCTCCGAGTAAGAAACACGCACGCTACCCTTACACCGCGGGCCGGCCGTGGGTAAAAGCATTCGTATAATAAATTGCACCAATCTTGTAACAGTGAGTTGTTCCTCTTATAAGTTCCTTTTTCTGCCGGCTCCTTGATCTAGGAGTAGTGTGCCTGCCACTTGGAGGACACGGGTTTGATTCCCAGCCAGAACACTGACGTTTACCTGGATCTAAGGGATGGTTCGAGGTCCACTCAGCCTATGGGATTACAAACGAAGAGCTATCTGACGATGAGATAGCGGTCCCGGTCTAGAAAGCGAAGAACAACGGTCGAGGGGATGCATTGCTCTGACCATGCGTCACCTTGGAATCTGCAGGGTTTCGGGCTGTGCAGCGGTTGCTTGGTAAGCTAAGGGTCATCAGTGCTGTATTGCAATGGGGTCCAGTTTAGTTCCTTTCTCAACCACCTCCACTATATCCGTCACATAAATGCTGTCACACCACCTTAGCCAACATTCACTTGTCCCGCAAAGTCTGCTTGAGTAATACCAACCTTACTAAAAATAATACCAATCTATTAAGAAAGAATGATTCTGACGCAAACACATTCTCCTCTACTAGTGACCGAAGGAGTAAACAGCAACGCTGGCCAAATGCATTACACCCCTACATACTACGGGATTCAAACCCACTAATTTCCTAATTCAACCATAACTTGAACTGCCTGTTCAGAATAGTCATCCCACTCGCTGTGGGTAACAGAAATCTTAGAAAGTTCTACTCCGGGCCATTATTTACCCACACATAGGCTAAAATTGCATAAAAATTACGAAATAAAATTAGTCCTATTGAATTCTCCCTCCACAATCAAGTTATGATATAAAAATATTAATATGCTCCTTACAATAGCTCACTAGTGAAGATAACTAACATTCATGTTGTTGTAAAGCCAGAATATAATGAAATTGAGATGAAGCAATGTTTTCTGGTTTGTTCTCGTCTCTGGACATGATCCACTTTGTTCCACAGCTGAAGGGCATAACGTATTTATGGGAGCTTTCTGTACCGAGGTCCAGTGGTAGATGGGGCCTTTATCTATTAAAGCCACCCGGCCATTGCACTGCTAGGTTTTAACTGGATTAAAGCGGAAGTAGTTTGAATGTTCTTGGTGACGGACAAAATGCTAGCCTATCAGCAAGGCCTGTCCGTCTCTCCGGACTGAGTGGCTCAGACGGTTGAGGCGCTGGCTTTCTGACCCCGACTTGGCAGGTTCGATCCTGGCTCAGTCCGGTGTTATTTGAAGTTACTCAAATACGTCAGCCTCTTGTCAGTAGATTTACTGGCACGTGAACGAACTCCTGCGGGACACAATTCTGGCACCTCAGTTGTGAGCAACTGCAAAATGACCTTGATAATGTTGTGAGGTGTACAGTAGGCAATGATACGATGATAAACTGGGTTAAAAGTCAGGTTATGAGTTTCACAAATAGGAAAAGTCCTCTCAGTTTTAATTACTGAGTTGATGGGGTGATCATTGTAAGTACCTAGGTCTTAATATAAGGAAAGATCTTCATTGGGGTAATCACATAAATATGATTGTAAATAAAGGGTACAGATCTCTGCACATGGTTATGAGGGTATTTAGGGGATGTAGTAAGGATATAAAGGAGAGGGCATATAAGTGTCTGGTAAGACCCCAACTAGAGTATGGTCCCAGTGTATGGGACCCTCACCACGATTACTTGATTCAAGAACTGGAAAAAATCCAAAGAAAACCAGCTCGATTTGTTCTGGGCGATTTCTGACAAAAGAGTAGCGTTACAAAAATTTTGCAAAGTTTGGGTTGGGAAGACTTGGAAGAAAGGAAACGAGCTCATCGAGTAAGTGGTATGTTCCGAGCTGAGAGTGGAGAGATGGCGTGGGAGGACATCAGCAGACGAATAAGTTTGAGTGGTGTCTTTAAAAGTAGGAAAGATCACAATATGAAGATAAAGTTGGAATTCAAGGGGACAAATTGGGGCAAATATTCGTTTATAGGAAGGGGAGTTAGGGATTGAAATAACTTACCTCAAGGGAGATGTTCACTAAATTTCCAATTTCTTTGCAATAATTTAAGAAAAGACTAGGAGAACAACAGATAGGGGATCTGCAACCTCGGCGACTGCCCGAAATGCAGATCAGTAGTTGACTGATTGCAGGTCGACTCCAAATTCCATACAGATGTCCGTCAAAAACGATTCTTTAAATACAAATACATCATTATCAATTTGAGTTTCATTTATTTAAAGGCATACTTTGATGATCATTTCATTTTCACAAAGGGAAAGTTGACACCTTTTTATGCCACGGTACTACAAAATCATATGGAACATTCTAATCGCGTATTCTTCTTCTTCGTCTTCTCCTTGATTTTTTTCTAGTGGTTTAACGTCGCGCTAACACATCGGAAGTTTTCGGTGATAGAACTGGATGGTAGCAGCCGTGGCCTTAATTAAGGTATAGCCTGGAGACAAAATGGGAAATTACGGAAAGCCGTCTTCAGGGTTGCCGACTGTGGGATTCGAACTCATCATCTTCCGAATGCAAGCTTTGCGAAGGGGAAGAAATCGCTGCTATGTAGAATGGCACAGCTAGATTTCCTTCACGTACTCCTAGTTTATCTAGCAGACACTTAACATCATTGAAACTGTACTCTCTAACACATTACCTAGCGGTACAAGTTGCACCTCAAGACAAGATCATGCTATTAGTTTTACCTCGCATCGTTCAGACATGTCTTATGGCGACGATGGGATAGGGAATGGGTAGATCTAGGAAGGAAATAACCATGGCCTTAATTAAGTACAACCCCAGCATTTGCCTGATGTGAAACTGGGGAACAGCGGTAAAACATCTTCAGGACTGGTGACACTGCGGTTCGAACCCACCATCTCCCGAAAGTAAGCTAACAGGTAGACGGTCAATCAATACTGATCTGCATTTAGGGCAGCCGCCTAGGTGGGAGATTTCCTATATGTTGCTTTCCTAGCCTCTTTTTTAAATGATTTCAAAGAAATTGAAAATTTATTGAACATCTCCCTTGGTAAGTTATTCCACTCTCTAACTCCCCTTCCTGTAAATGAATATTTATTTATTTATGAATATTTATATTTCAAGAACTGGAAAAATCCAAAGAAAAGCAGCTCGATTTGTTCTGGGTGATTTCCGACAAAAGAGTAGCGTTACAAAAATGTTGCAAAGTTTGGGCTGGGAAGACTTATGAGAAAGAAGACGAGCTGCTCGACTAAGTGGTGTGTTCTGAGCTGTCAGAGACGGCGTGGAATGGCATTAGTAGGCGAATAAGTTTGCGTGGCGTCTTTAAAAGTAGGAATGATCACAATGTGAAGATAAAGTTGGAGTTCAAGAGGACTCGTTCAGTAACATTTATTATTATTATTATTATTATTATTATTATTATTATTATTATTATTATTATTATTATTATTATTATTATTATTGCTAGTTGCTTTTCGTCGCACCGACACAGATAGGTCTTATGGCGACGATGGGACAAGGAAGGGCTAGGAGTGGGAAGGAAGCGGCCGTGGCCTTAATGAAGGTACAGCCCCAGCATTTGCCTATTGTGGAAATGGGAAACCACGGAAAACCATTTTCAGGGCTGCCGACAGTGGGGTTTGAACCTACTATCTCCCGAATACAACATTTCTTATTGCTTTTCTGTAGTTTATACTGGTATTTATCGGTCGTATGACAAGAACACGCTGCCCTATTGGCCACGTGGAATTAAGAGGCTTCGGAAATAAAAAATAGCTTAGAGGTAATCAAATACAACTTTCAAGTGCTATTTTGATCAAGACATACCACACTTTGAAAATGAATTTCGCACATATTGAAGTACTGCTTTAGAAAGGCATCAGGAGGCTCGGCTTGAGACAGAATGGAAGTGGAATTACTGTAAGTCACGCTCGAAGCAAGCCCTTCAATTACACATACATCGTAATATGCGACTAACAGAGCTCAGTCACACAAGCTGCCAACTTAGCAACGTTGAATGACGACCATGAAATTCTTAGGCGAGTCTGGAATTGTTTCCATTTACTTGTACCAGGTTGCTCACCTGCATCATTACTAGACTTTCTGACCTCACTTGGTCAAATATTGTACTCTTCGGACTCTGGTGATTTTAAGCTTAGGATTCCTAAGAAGCCTTTCATTTTCACTTCCTTCATAGCCTTCCTTTCTTTCAAAACCTTCATTCTTCGAAGTGTTTGACATCTTACCTTTTTCTCCTATTAATACTGTATCTCCTCGCACTTAAAGTCAATAAGTAGGCTAATCACTTCCATCGAGATAGAGCGAATGTTCGTTCGCACGTTTAATTTGGAAGTTTAAATGAACCAAAAGTGTAATCATAGAGTTTATGGAAAATAAACTTGTATCTTCTTCATTCTTTAACACACAATATGTTTCACATGTCAGTTACAATCCCATCATTCACCTGGTAAGTGAGCAAACCACACACATTTTGGTACAGGAATTAAAAAAGAGTGTCAAGTCAGCCTCAGGTAGCATTCTAATCCCAAGTCTACGATGGTGGACATGTGAATTCATCCTCCAGGGAAAATCTCAGAAAGAACAACTTGGTTCCAGAGTTCCGATACTAGGACGGCTCAAGACTGTTGTAAGAATAAACACAGCTCGAAAAAAAGTCGAGTCGTTTTAATCCTCTGGAGTCTAATTCTTAAACATCTCTTGCGAGTTGTGAATTTAACAAGGACAGTTCCAGCCGTACAGAGCTTCAGCATTTCAAATGTCCCTCGGCAAAATTATTTTTATGGAGACGTGTTAAGAATGATGTTCTTTCGTCCAAAATTAGAAAATTATTCTTATAGTATCAAAAGGAAATCAACATAGGCAGAGAGAGTTAATTTAAAAGAAAGGTAAATGACTTCCCTCGAAGACATTCGAACAGGCAAACATGGGATAAGTCGTTTCTGATATCACTATTATAATAGTTGTGTAGCTTTTGTTAGTCGGTGCAGCCCTAGTAAGGCAGACCCTCCGACCAGGGTAGGCAGCGTCTGCCATTCACGGGAGACTACGTGTTAGTGTGGTCGAAGGTGGTGATGTGTATGTGGTGTTTGGATTCCAGGAGTGTTGAGGACATCACAAACAACCGGTCCCCGAGCCATAGGAATTAACCGTTTACAATTGAATTCACTCGACTCAGCCGGTAATCGAGCGTGAGGTTTTGAGGGCCGAAGGTCAGTACGCTGACCGAACTCAGTGTTGGCTTAACAGAGTTATGAATAAAGTTATTATCAAAGAACGTCATTTTATTTTTAATGTATTAGTTTACATACTGTAAAATAAGATTTGTTAGGAAGGAAGCTATACTTTTCAGTGTCGACTCAGTTAAGTACTACACGCAATGACATAGCAACGGTTTTCCAAAAACCTCGCAGTAAATGCTGGAGAAGAGACAAAGGAGGACATTAAAATAAGTTCCAGAATTCAAGTTCCTAAGTGTTTAAACAGAAATAAACATAAATACTTAGAATTTGTGAGTGTGATTTGATATAATCTGATGATGCTCCTTCAAGAAACATGCCATTCTTTGTTCAACAGTGTTTACTTATATTGCTTGTTTAATAATGTGTTTCTTACAGGTATGCTATACTGTAATATTCATATTTAACCTGTGTGCTCGATAGACTGAGAAGGTTTTAGGTTATATAAAAGAAGATTTGACAAGAACTTAAAAAATAAAATGCAAATGCAACAAGTTTCTCTTCATAAATCACAAATAAGATGCTGAGAATTATAGTGTGAACCATGCCTGTGGTCCCCGTGAATATCTTGTAAATTCAGTCTGATTTTGCATTATTTACGGTCAGCTGTGTGTTAGCCAATAATGGCTGCTTCTCTTTCAATTGAAAGACTTGTGAACCTAATTTGACCCAATGTGCCTCATGCGAGATCTGTCGTCGGAAGCATTTCTTTTTTGGCCTAAGTAGGATTTTACTTCTGTTTTTATTGTATTATCTTTCGGAACATCTTCTGGGTTGTGTCTTGAGATGAAGGGTAAAGGGGCAGCTATAGCTTTCCTCGCATACAGGCGGTGTTTGAGCCGTTTTAAATACATTTATTTCATTTCGGGACAGAAAATGATTTATCTCTTCAAGTAATTTGAGGTAACAATATCCTTTCATTCTTTTGTTTTGACATGTTTGCTATGGATATCTGAAAGATGTCTCTTGCATTTTGATTAGCGTTGTGTGGCTCGAGCCTAGTTTTAATTTTTTTATTACCGGGCGAGTTGGCCGTGCGCGTAGAGGCGTACGGCTGTGAGCTTGCATCTGGTTTTCCGTGGTTTCCCATTTTCACACCAGGCAAATGCTGGGGCTGTACCTTAATTAAGGCCACGGCCGCTTCCTTCCAACTCCTAGGCCTTTCCTATCCCATTGTCGCCGTAAGACCTATCTGTGTCGGTGCGACTTAAAGCCCCGAGTAAAAAAAAAATTCTTTATTTAGTGTGTGTGCTCTTGTCATTTTCCACTGTCACGGGAATGATGAGGGTTAGGGGCTTATACATCTTGTTGTGAGTTGTGTGTCTTATGGCTGAATATCCGAGACCGTTGTTTTGTTTGCTTTATGAGCCTATGATACATTGCTCGAGCCTGCAAATCTTGATTGTATTTTGCGATCTTCTTCCGGGCAAAATTCATGTCCACGTGAGATCCGAATTCGTGCGGTATGAGTAAGTTTTGGAAGTGAGGACGAATAACTACGTGACGTATTTGGTTTCGGAGAGAAAGGCTTCCTATTGTAAACCTTGCACATCGGTTTATTTCATGGGCTGGGCTGATCGACGACTGCTTGGATATATCTTGCCGTTATGCTCCTTTGATTATGATTTGGATATTATAGGTCTCTGTATCTGTGCGAGTGTAGCTTGGAAACAGGACGTGTTAACTGTTCAAACCCATTTTCTACCTTTAAGACTTTTGTTCTTGTTGCAGATTTTTCTGACGCTGATTTATTTTTTCTCTATTTTTTGCACAGTATGCATTACCAGTACCTTTTTACCTGTTTAATTAGAAGGTAGCCATGGCAATCGATTTATTATGGTAGGTTAAGATTTTCATCTTCTGTGCTCTCGGTGCATGACTTCTTGTTTAGACCCTCCTCCACTTTTTACTTCATCAATGACATTTTTCTGTTCCTTTTTGTTCAGTGGCGATAGTAGTAAAAAAACGTAGAGGGGCCTATTTGTCGTTGCGCTTGGGAGAAAGATCTTATTACCGTGATATAGGTATTTTCAAGAAGAGAAAGAAATACTCATACATCATTTTGGGTCAAAGTTTGACACATCTTAAGTGTGAAGAAAAAAGAGTGAAGTAAAAAATATTGTATTGATGATAAAAATTGGTTTTGAGCGGAGAGAAAAGTAAAGTTTTTATATATGACTTGACCAATATTGAAGAGGGTCTAAGAGTTTCGCAATGTGAGAAAAATTTTAATCTTGTTTCTTTGATTCATGGAGTCACCTTCTTTGTTTTGTTTTGCCCCTTGTTTAATTCTAATAAAAGTTTGCATTTCCTTGTAACTCTGTATTGATGTTATCATACACGATAGCCTCCTACCTTCATGACTCTGGTTTTCAGAGGCACGAATCCAGCTCCTGGCCGTTCTCTGTCAGTTTCGGTTGGGTCCAATATTCAGCACCATTAAGATTGTATTTGGGTCTTTTGCGATTCCACGGCGTTGATTATACTATATAAGTCTACAAATAAAAAGAAGATAAAAATAAAAATTAAAAAAGATGCAAGTGCATAACGTGACCCATTCTTCTACCGCATGGTAACATAATTTCTTAACTGACGACCGACAAATGATTGTTCCATCTATGACCTTCTCTAGTGACAGTTCCAAAGGCATGGTCGTTTAAAATATTATCTGGATATCTACCAAATGTGAATGAAAGAGAAAGAGATTAATAAACCTCCCAGCTGCAGCATACTGCTATTGAAGGATCCCAGGACGGCGTATACGTAGAATGAATCATTGCTGATGGCTCTCAAGTCTTTCAATAATCAGAGGGAAATCTGAAAATAGTTTTAATTAAAACACGAACGAACTCCAGTTTAGCTCGTCTTATAAACTTTCTAATTTAAAAATCGTTATTAAACTTTGACAGAAACTAATCCTGAGCTAAGTTCATAGAAAAGTTACTTCCTTTCTTTCTCTTAACGTCTGATGAACTTATAAGAATGTTAATAATATTCCGTGAGAATCAATATCTTAAGCGGACGTGACGAACCGAACGCTTCCCTTGTACCCAATATCAACAGCGGTGGTGGGCACAGGTTGATCAGATATGAGTATTGGCTGTAGATCGATACCCAGGGGATAAAATATTAATCAGAGTTGTACATGAAGTATTCACATTTGATTTCCTGTAAATATATTCAATATTTCTTTTATAAACATTGTGAGGAAAAGACTACAAATGAAAATTGGTAGGGAATGCCTAGGAATGCAAGCGGCAGATAACGATCCTACTCCATCGTAAAATGAGTGGGGATGTGAACCCGGTCTTCGAATATGTGAAAACCCGACAGTGAGGGATAGCAGTAAGTGTTTGATGCGTGCGGTCGTTTTCATCGGGAGCGACTTTTAAAGTCAGAAACGGATTAAGAATGTAGCATTTAATGGACAATGCCTAACAAGAACTGAAGGCGAACGAACATTTTGAAGATGAACAAACTTCGGTTAGATAGCAGTTTCCTCGTGACGATGACTTCGAGGAAGATGATGAAAATGCGAATTATGAGACTTATAATATAGAAATCAGCGATCATTGTAACAGTCCTCAAGAGTCTACAGAACAGGACGATGACGATAATTATGTTCCCTTTTACCTCCCACTAACTACTTTCTTATTGTTTTCAGAGGCGCTGAGATGATAAAAGTTTTGTTTTGTAAGAGTGTTATCAAATTTAGGTAAATAACAGACACGAACCAGGGTGCATTCAAACAATATCTGACTGAGCTGGGATCGAATCACGAAACAAACAAAACATGTTGAAAGTCACTGTTAAGGAAAGCACACAGATCATGTGTTACCGAATTATCGGAGGTTTGTGTAGGTGCTGTCTTTTCGACCGCATGCGATTTATCGATCATAGCATCCTGCAAGACCGTGTATGAAAACCATGGATTATATGAAATGGTCTGACGCCAGGCAATATCGGCAAGCCACCAGACATTTCTGTGAAGCAGTATTGTATAATGCAACCAAGTATGAAAGATCCTGCCGTGACTTTTTATCTTCGGTCCTTTTTGTCTGTGTCGGATCTGTCCCTAGAATCGTACCACCATCAACAACAAAAACATAGTCATACACTATGTTTTTTCTGTTTTATTTCCTGTTATGAATGAGAAAATAATTTTGTTTCAATGATTATACTAGCCATTAATTAATACAATTATTTTTGTTAACACGGTAAGAATCGTGTCGTCTCAAAACTCATGAGTGTCAAAACCACGAATTCCAGGAAGAGGATTAGTAAGAGCAGGTCTCTCTACCTGGCCCAGTCTCAAAAATCACGTGCAGGGCCAGCCAGTTTTTCTTTGAATGGATAAATGTCCATCCTATTAGTGATGGGATAATGGAATACTTTTAATAATAGAATAATTTCCATCTGGTTATTTCAATAACCGAATGAATAATAAATTCAAATAATCGAATGAGTTTCAAATATTATTCAGTTATATCGCACCGAATAATCGGATGCGTCATGAATATTTTTTTCGGTTTAAGTGTGTCGGGTAGACAATTTATTGAAATAAGCGAATATATGAACTCTTACAAAAAAATAGAAATATCCCTCTTTTAAATTAATCTCCATGTGTTGAAACTAAATAAGTCAATTAACTGCCTTGATCTTTAATTTCTCTAAATAAAATTCCTCATTAAAGTAAATGCCGCCTTCTGGCCGCATAATGGAACTAAGTCCCAGTGCTACAACTGACAGTTTCTTTTAACTAGCAGCGGGCAATATACCTACTTTAATTTTATGTCGTCCGACTGCATGCATAGATTGTTAGCGTATGCTGGCTTTTGGTCCAAGGGGTCCAGCGGGTCCCGGGTTCGATTTCCGGTCGGGTCGGAGATTTTAGCTCTCATTAGTTAATTCCTATGGCTCGGGGACTGGGTGTTCGTGCCGTCTTCAGCATTTGATTTCATCTTAGGTAGGGACTCATCCTCACAGACGTGCAAGTCATCTATAGGGCGTCAACTCTAAAGACCTGCACCAAACCTCTCCGGAGGCCACACGTCATTATTATAAATTTATGTGGAAGGGGGTGAAATGCATTATATTAGCTTTAAGACAACAGCAAAATATTTTAATAATAATAATAATAATAATAATAATAATAATAATAATAATAATAATAATAATAATAATAATACAAGTTGTTTGTATACAAGCTCATTAAGCTCGTGCTGCTATTTTTCATCATCAAACACTTCAACATCTTTAAGTGAAGGAAGATGCCTCAGGCCGTTGGAACATCACTACTGTGTAACCTACCAATGGCTTGAGGATATATTAGTACCATTTTCAGTTCAAGTTTCGTACTCACCACGTCCACTAAAAATTGAGAACCTTAGGAGGGGAAATAATACCTGTAAAATTGCTTGTAATTAATTCTCTATTTTATGGATTAACAATATTTGTTTTTCCTTCGGTTGTTACCCGGTAAAACTGCCCAAGATTGTACACATCACCTAAAAGTAGGCATTGAGGTTCACTCTATGTCCAGTAGATTGTACCAGCTGCCAAAAAAAAAAAAAAAGAGGGGCTGCCCCTTTTAGGTTATCTAACTAGTTAGCAAGCGTCAGTGTAGCTGTTCATTTATTTGTGCGGGTACCTTTTCGTTGTGATATAGCTCGTAACAAGATGGAGCACTTTTGATATGACAACATCTCACCCCATAGGCGTGCATACACGCGAAGTTGTCGTTACAAATATCAGCCCTTTTATGAAAGCCTGTTCCTGGTAAACTGTAATTAATACGTTTGATATTTAGAAATCACTAGAAAATCTAAGGCCCCAACTTGTGTCAGGCGCCTCACTTTGATAGATCCTATCCGACCTCCCTTGGTCAACTCTTGTTCTTTTCCAACCCCGACTGTATTAGGCCTTGGTGTCCCTTGCCTTTTTTTAGCCAATACCCTCATTTTGGAAATGTTGGACCATTAACATTTTTCCCTCTTATGAGTGTGAATAGAGGATGGTTGCCCTGTTGTACATCTTCTGAGACGATAATCACCACCACCACCACCTACACCATTAGCCGATCGTGTGGCTAAACAACCAGCAAGGTAAGTTAGTTCGCAATAAAGAATATTAATAACATAAAAACCGTAAAAATAAATTCATTTAGCTTTTATTTAATTTAATTTATTTACTCATTGATGTGACAAATGCCCACAATGACGTCATTCGTTTCTAACGTAGTTACCATAATCCTTTTATAAATAAAATGATATTAGACTATCTGCCAACACAGACTTGTGTTGGGCGTCATAGTCACGAAAATTAAGCGATGCGAAAAAGACCATTACCATTCCTTCTTAATCTGCTTATCCTCCAGGGTTGGTTTTTCCCTCGGACTCAGCGAGGGATCCCACCTATACCGTCTCAAGGACAGTGTCCTGAGGCATGAGGCCGGGGGATACAACTGGGAAGGATGACCAGGCGGCCTCACCTGCTATGCTGAACAGGGGCCTTGGTGGGGGATGGGAAGTTGGCAGGGATAGACAAGAATAGGGAAGGAAGCGGCCGTGGCCTTAAGTCAGGTACCATCCCGGCATTTGTCTGGAGGAGAAGTGGGAAACCACGGAAAACCACTTCCAGGATGGCTGAGGTGGGAATCGAACCCACCTCTACTCAGTTGACCTCCCGAGGCTGAGTGGACCCCGTTCCAGTCCTCGTACTACTTTCCTTTACCCAACCATATTTTTATAAGTAGGCCCAATTAATAATTCTTGTTACAAGGTCGTCATATACTGCTTTATGAATCTATACTCCGTATTCAGTAATGATTTAGTTTATTTTCCATAACAGTTACGATAAATAATGTCTGAATTAAAACATTTCACTGTACCGGTATATTTTTTCAATTTGCTTTAATTCTCATTGTCATAGATCGGTCTTATGGCGACGATGGGATAGAAAAGGGAAAGGAGTTACACTCCAACTCCCCGTCCAGCCGCGGTCACCCGCGGAGCCAGCTCATCTCGGCAACGACGAAGACGCGGAAGTCGCGGGGCGGGGCGGGGCGGAAAACAGCTGCTTCTGGCCGCAGGACAGCGGCGGAACTCGCCCCGCCGGCTCCTGCCCCAGTCCACCATTCCAGTGCTCCGAAGATCTTTAACAGGTCTTCCAGTGGATATGTGATCAGTGATGGACAGTGTCTGTATCTTCACTTGCCAAGAATAGTTTTGTTTCTTATATCTTGATTGTATATATGATTTGTGTTCGATTGCTTCACTTGAATTTCTTTCATTTTGGCCCCATCTCTGAGGCCTACTGTAATTTATATATTTGTAACGGGCTTGTCCCGAGGTTTTTTCACGTCGCTTTTTATATATTTAAAATTTAATAACTAAATAGCACTTAAGGGGAGCACCCATCAGGGCCCCTTCGCTGCTTCTCACACGGCTAACACCCATGCTGCCTCCATTACACGCGATCGACCCCGTACCTATTTAAGCCGGGATCTGAGGCAGCTCGGGGACAGGGTTGCCACCGCTAGTACTTTAGTACTAGATCTAGTACTTCAAGGAAATTTTTAGTACGTTAGTTCTTTTTATGGAAATCTAGTACCTTTTACGGAGGTAGTATCGACGCTCTTCTACTGCAGTAGAACAAGAAAGAAATTGATAAGAAGTTTCAGTTTTCATGTTGAATTCTGTGAACAAGTTTTTAAGAAGGTAGATTTTAGTGATCTTATTTTATGAAATCTCTCAATGTCGAACTAGACAATTGCAAAAGAGATCACAATTTCATCAGTATAATCCCATTAGCTATATATTTCCCTACTGTCATTACAGAAAGTGCTTATGAAGTTAGATAGGAAATGGTCGGTACCGTAGCAAAGTCCACAGAAATTAAAAGCTTTTCATTCTGCCGAACATACACTGACTGACAGTGACAATGCAACACCAAGGAGGAGTGGTTCGAAAGGGATGAAAGTTGGGGAAAAAACAGAGACGGCACGGACGAATAATTGATGTTTATTTCAAACCGATATGCAGGTTACACAATGCGCACGGCCTCGACTCAGTAGGATGTAGGACCACCGCGAGCGGCGATGCACGCAGAAACACGTCGAGGTACAGAGTCAATAAGAGTGCGGATGGTGTCCTGAGGGATGGTTCTCCATTCTCTGTCAACCATTTGCCACAGTTGGTCGTCCGTACGAGGCTGGGGCAGAGTTTGCAAACGGCGTCCAATGAGATCCCACACGTGTTCGATTGGTGAGAGATCCGGAGAGTACGCTGGCCACGGAAGCATCTGTACACCTCGTAGAGCCTGTTGGGAGATGCGAGCAGTGTGTGGGCGGGCATTATCCTCCTGAAACAGAGCATTGGGCAGCCCCTGAAGGTACGGGAGTGCCACCGGCCGCAGCACATGCTGCACGTAGCGGTGGGCATTTAACGTGCCTTGAATACGCACTAGAGGTGACGTGGAATCATACGCAATAGCGCCCCAAACCATGATGCCGCGTTGTCTAGCGGTAGGGCGCTCCACAGTTACTGCCGGATTTGACCTTTCTCCACGCCGACGCCACACTCGTCTGCGGTGACTATCACTGACAGAACAGAAGCGTGACTCATCGGAGAACACGACGTTCCGCCATTCCCTCATCCAAGTCGCTCTAGCCCGGCACCATGCCAGGCGTGCACGTCTATGCTGTGAAGTCAATGGTAGTCTTCTGAACGGACGCCGGGAGTGCAGACCTCCTTCAACCAATCGACGGGAAATTGTTCTGGTCGATATTGGAACAGCCAGGGTGTCTTGCACATGCTGAAGAATGGCGGTTGACGTGGCGTGCGGGGCTGCCACCGCTTGGCGGCGGATGCGCCGATCCTCGCGTGCTGACGTCACTCGGGCTGCGCCTGGACCCCTCGCACGTGCCACATGTCCCTGCGCCAACCATCTTCGCCACAGGCGCTGCACCGTGGACACATCCCTATGGGTATCGGCTGCGATTTGACGAAGCGACCAACCTGCCCTTCTCAGCCCGATCACCATACCCCTCGTAAAGTCGTCTGTCTGCTGGAAATGCCTCCGTTGACGGCGGCCTGGCATTCTTAGCTATACACGTGTCCTGTGGCACACGACAACACGTTCTACAATGACTGTCGGCTGAGAAATCACGGTACGAAGTGGGCCATTCGCCAACGCCGTGTCCCATTTATCGTTCGCTACGTGCGCAGCACAGCGGCGCATTTCACATCATGAGCATACCTCAGTGACGTCAGTCTACCCTGCAATTGGCATAAAGTTCTGACCACTCCTTCTTGGTGTTGCATTTGCTCTGTCAGTCAGTGTACATACTCAATATAAATATTACACTATAACATCATCATCATCATCATCTGTTTACCCTCCAGGTTCGGCTTTTCCCTCGGACTCAGCGAGGGATCCCACCTCTACCGCCTCAAGGGCAGTGTTCTGGAGCTTCAGACTCTTGGTCGGGGGATACAACTGGGGAGAATGACCAGTACCTCGCCCAGGCGGCCTCACCTGCTATGCTGAACAGGGGCCTTGTGGAGGGATGGGAAGATTGGAAGGGATAGACAAGGAAGAGGGAAGGAAGCGGCCGTGGCCTTAAGTTAGGTACCATCCCGGCATTCGCCTGGAGGTGAAGTGGGAAACCACGGAAAACCACTCCAAGGATGGCTGAGGTGGGAATCGAACCCACCTCTACTCAGTTGACCTCCCGAGGCTGAGTGGACCCCGTTCCAGCCCTCGTACCACTTTTCAAATTTTCGTGGCAGAGCCGGGAATCGAACCCGGACCTCCGGGGGTGGCAGCTAATCACGCTAACCACTACACCACAGAGGCGGACACACTATAACATACCTGCAAAAAAAATACTCTATTAAACAATAGGCCCTATTTATATTGAACTTGTGTGTTCGACAGACTGAACGGCTTTTAAGTTACATTTAACTGAGTCAACACTGGAAAGTATGGATTCCTTTTTAACAAACAAGTCCACAGAATCGCTGAAAGAGAGCTAAGAATTTATGGAATTTTGGAACTCTTTAATCGAACTGAAAAATTCTGTAGGCGACTACCTCTTTTCAAATTTGACGAATTTTGTGAATGCAGCTCTGTTTACCAGATTCTCCTGCTGAAACAGAACAGGTTTTCCCTTGCTTTTTCTGTTAATAAGGCCGGATTGAGAAACAAACTACTATTCTGTAGCGGGTGTGAATGGGCTCCTTCTAAAGCACTCTTGTCTGCCCAAAATTTTCACATTTCAAAACAGTTTATTGCTTTGGCAATATTTTCCAAGGATTAATTGTAGATCAAAATGTGAAATGCATGTACATATACTCTAAAAGACAGCCAACTTTTGGGTAGTGTATGAAGACAAAATATGTGTGTGTAAATGTTGAATAGAAATGCGTGAGAATATTCATAGTGTTCACATTCTAAACATAAATAAATGACTCTCATCTCGTAGTCAGCTTGGAACTGGAAGTGTTAGGATGGTGGGTATTGAAACTGCAACATTGCTGCATCCCATCATAGTTATCAAAACCGATAACTTCTGATAATTACGATTTTCTCATTTAATAAAGATGTATATTTGATAAGTATACTTTTTCTATACTGCCTTTATGAATAATCCTACTCCATTGTAAAAAAGTGATTTAGTACTTGTTTCCATAATCTAGTACATTTTCACGGGAAAATTTAGTACGAATTTTTTTTCCCGGTGGCAACCCTGCTCGGGGACAGTTAGTCGTGTGAGGGGTCAGCGGGCTGACAGTGGGGTTCGAAACAACTATCTCTCAGTGCAAGCTCATAGCTCATAGCCACTATAGTGCGTAGAAAAAGATGGAGAAGTGGAGGATTTCGACGATGGTTAATCTGTTTACCCTCCAGGGTTGGTTTTTCCCTCGGACTGAGCAAGGGATCCCGCCTCTACCGCCTCAAGGGTAGTGTCCTGGAGCTTCAGACTCTGGGTCGGGGGATACAACTGGGGAGGATGACCGGCACCTCGCCCAGGCGGCCTCACCTGCTATGCTGAACAGGGGCCTTGGCGGGGAATGGGAAGATTGGAAGGGATAGACAAGAATAGGGAAGGAAGCGGCCGTGCCTTAAGTTAGGTATCATCCCGGCATTTGCCTGGAGGAGAAGTGGGGAAACCACGGAAAACCACTTCCAGGATCCGTACCACTTTTCAAATTTCGTGGCAGAGCCGGGAATCGAACCCGGGCCTCCGGGGGTAGCAGCTAATCACACTAACCACTACACCACAGAGGTGGACCCAGCGTGTATTAATTGTACTAATTAGTATCGTTACTCCGTAAATGTGGCAATAAAAAACGGACCCTATCTGGCTGAAAGCGTCAAGGTCCACTGTTGTAAATGAGTATGACTTCATTCATATTGCAACCGCTGCTCGACGCGGTTCGGCTGATCTGGAAAGAAATCGCTGGAAACCCTACGTTAGCGCTATCTAGCCGCTAGCGTTCGCAACGAGAGGCTAATCTTAGCACTCACGCTGTCATGAGCGACCCTGCTGATTCCGTACTCAAGTGCGTTCTGCCTAGGAGGAACGCGTTGTCCCGGGGGCGTAGCTCAGATGGTAGAGCGCTCGCTTAGCATGCGAGAGGTACCGGGATCGATACCCGGCGCCTCCAGTAATTTTTAACCTCTTGTTTGTGAAATCACAGCGTGTTTGAATCTTAATCATTACACCGATGTTCGGATTCTATGCAGAAATACAGTTCTCGTTGATTATTTCCGAATAAAGAGCAAGGTCTACGCTTCACCATTGTGAGCTGAGTACAATCGTCTGCATGCCAGTGGAGCTTTCGATAGTCATAGCGATCTCTTCTGATCTGGTGCAAATACGTCTTGGTTGTGTTATCATACAAGATGTCGTAGATTTCCGTCATTCTTGTAAAAAAAAAAGCTTCTTAACTTCTTGAAATCCTATCCGGATTTTGCTAATGCAGCCAAGTCAACTTTGAAATATTAAGCAGATATTTTCTATTGTGCCCTGTTGATGTGTGTATCTAGTTTTCTAAGATCGCGTCAAAAAAGTTTTCTGGTTTTCAAATCTCTCTTATTTTTGTCTTTAAACTTTGGCAACAGTACACCGAAATGTATCTTGGAAACCGCCCTCTTCTGAAGACGCCGAACTAAGTTCTCTGCAAAACGTAAATAATAACTCCAGGTCTTCTTCTTCTTCTTCTGTTTACCCTCCAGGGTCGGTTTTTCCCTCGGACTCAGCGAGGGATCCCTCCTCTACCTCCTCAAAGGCAATGTCCTGGAGCCTGAGACTTTGGATCGGGGATACAACCGTGATGGAGGACCAATGCCTCGCCCAGGTGGTCACACCTGCTATGCTGAACAGGGGCCTTGAGGGGAAATTGGAAAATCGGAACAGATAAACAAGGAAGAGGGAAGGAAGCGGCCGTGGCCTTAAGTTAAGTACCATTCCGGCATTTGCCTGGAGGAAAAGTGGGAAACCACGTGAAACCACTTCGAGTATAGCTGAGGTGGGAATCGAACTCCCCTCTACTCAGTTGACCTCTCGATGCTGAGTGAACTCCGTTCCAGCCCTCGTACCACTTTTTAAATTTCATGGCAGAGCCTGGAATCGAACCCGGGCTTCCGGGGGTGGCAGCTAATCACACTGACCACTACACCACAGAGGCGGGCTTCTACAATGATAGGCTGCTTAAATCTGACAAAGTCCGCGCCAGTTGGCCTTGGGGTTAGAGTCGCGCAGCTGTGAGCTTGCATCCGGTAGATGGTGGGTTCGAATACCACTCTAGTCAGTCCTGAAGATGGATTTTCGTGGTTTCCCATTTTCACACCAGACAAATACTGGGGTTTTACCTTAATTAAGGTCACGGCCGCTTCCTTCCCACTCTTAGGCCTTCCCTATCCCATCATCGCCATAAGACCTGTGTCGGTGCGACGTAAAGCATGTAGCAAAAAAAATCTGACAAAGTATACCATAACACTTGAATATTGAATGCATGTTTAACCATGAAGAGTTTTCTGGAGTTAATCCTTCTCGTATGCAGTACTATAGGGGTGATATGTAACAATTTGGGCGGAGTCTTTTATTTCCAAGACGGCTAAATCACAGTACAGATTTTCGGGAATGTCCACACTTTTAATAACTCAACTAAGAATTTAGATATGGTTTCTTTTGCTCCGATGAAAAGTCCTACAACCCTTATATAAGAGATGTTGTATGATTCTTTGAAGTAACTGATGATTGATTCATAGATTGCTTACATCTCCGCGTCTACCTCTGCTGGGGTCCATAATATATGCTAAGTCCTCTTCTCAGTCAATAGTGATTATGTCTATTATTCCCAACAAACGTGGATTCTCAAGTAAAGCATTCTCCGGTCCCTCTATTCCACCGTTAGCAACATATGGCATCTCTTCTTGTATCTCGTAAGCTTTCTGGGAGAATGTTCTTGCAATTCTAGATCGTATTCTGTTGTGCCTAACATTCCTAAGCAAGTCCCCCCGTGGACATGAACCAAGAACATGAGGTAGTTTTTCAGGCTCACTGCAGTGTCTGCAGTGGACTCCATCCCGGCTACGTCCTGGGAGGGCCCGTACAGGAACGTTATATTGCATTTTCAGCGCGTCTTTCTATTGTGATCCGGAGAGTCCGTTTAGGGTGTCGGTCTACCGGTTAGCCGGCGTGTATTCCTAGTAGAGGATGGCTCCTTTACCATGAGTTCTTAATGCACACCATTTGCTATACTCTTTTCCAGTCTAGCTCGAGCGGTCGAGGAGAGAGGTTGCGTAGTGAAGTGCGTGCTGTAAACATGGTCGGCATTGAACAGTACCGGGCCGCTATTGGGAGATGGCAGGCAAGGCAGAAGAAGGAGACCAGGAATGGATTGGTGATAAGTACGGACGGATTAAAAATGAGTGAAGCGGTGCTGGTAGTGACAGTGATAGCGGTGCTACTGGTTATTGCGGGGGTGGAAGTAAACCCAGGCCCAAATACCAGTGGAAAATATAGTACGGAGGATTTGGCTGCACTCAGGGTGGTTGTAAGTGAAGTTATGCAGGAAAAGTGTCAATGGTATAAGGTGCAGGAAATAAAGGACATGATGGAGGAGCAGAGAAAGGAGATAGGGAACATGAAGAAATGGCTTGAAACGAAGACAGAGGAATCGAGCAGGAGAGTGGACAATAATGAGAAAGAAATCGAGTTATTGAGAGGGGAAGTGAAACATCTGAAAGAGGAGGTGATGAAGATGAAGAAAGAAGCGGAGGGGTACAGGCAGGAGAGATTGGAGAAAGCCATCTATATATATAAAATAACTTGTCCTGACTGACTGACTGACTGACTGATTCATCATCGCCGAGCCAAAACTACTGGACATAATGAAATGAAATTTTGGGGATACATTCATATTAAGATATAGGTGCTCGCTAAGAGAGGATTTTTGGATATTCCATCGCTAAGGGGGTGAAAAGGGGGGTGAAATTTTAAAATGATTGTATCTATATCTCAAAACTTTAACAGTTTACAGATGTAAAAATTAGTATTTAGAATCTTCTTTAAAAATAAGGAAACACATATTTTTTTGTTTTCAGAAAATCCCAATAGGAGGGGTGAAAAGGGTGATAAAGGGGTTGAATGCCTTTAATCAGGATACCGGTACTTATATCTCAGAAACTGAAGCTATTACAGACCTCAAAATTTGTACTTTTGATCTCTTTTAAAAACAAAGAAACACGTATTTTTTATTTTTGGAAAATCCAGTTAATGGGAGGGTGAAAAGGGGGGAGAATTTTTAAAATGAGTGTATCTATATCTCAAAACTTTGAAAGTTTACAGATGTAAAAATTGGTATTTAGAATATTCATTAAAAATAAAGAAACAGGTATTTTTTGTTTTCGGAAAATCCCATTATGAGGGGTGAAAACGGGGGAAAGACGGGTTGAATGTCTTTCAAGAGGATAGTTATATCTCAGAAACTTAAGATATTACAGACCTGAAAATTGGTGTTTGGGATCTCCTTTAAAAATTAAGAAACACGTATTTTTTTGTTTTTGGAGAAACCAATTAATGGGTGGAGGGTGAAAGAAAGGGGGGGGAGAATTTTTAAAATGAGTGTATCTATATCTCAAAACTTTTAAAGATTATAGATGTAAAAATTGGTATTTAGAATCTCCATCAGAAATAAAGATACACGTACTTTTTTGTTTTCGGGAAATTCTTATACTGTAATAAGGGTGGAAAAGGGTGAAAAATGGGTTGAATGCCTTTAATGAGGCTACTTTTATTTCAGAACCTGAAGATATTACAGACCTGAAAATTGGTATTTGGGATCTACTTTAAAAATAAATAGACAGGTATTTTTTCGTTTTTGGAAAATCCAAATATGGGGGGTGAAAAGGGCGGTGAATTTTTAAAATGAGTGTATCTACATCTTAAAACTTGAAAAGTTTACAGATGTAAAAATTGGTATTTTTAAACCTCCTTTAAAAATAAAGAAACATGCATATTTTGTTTTCGGAAAATCCCAGTAGGAGGGGTGTAAAAGGGGGAATAACGGGTTGAATGCCATTAATGAGGATACATATATCTCAGAAACTGAAGATATTACAGAACTGAACATTTGTACATGGGATCTCATTTAAAAATAAAGTAACACGTATTTCTTTGTTTTTGGAAAATTCAATTACTGGTGGTTAAACAGGAGTGACAAATTGGGGTGAAATTTTTGAAAGACTATATCTACAGAATACCTGAGAAACAAAAATGTTACAGACGTAAAAAGTGGTATTTGGAATCTGCTGTAAATGTAAAGAAACATAGGTGATTTGTTTTTGGAACCTCCATTTAAGGGGAACTAAAAACGGGGTGAAATTTTAAAATGAGAATTTCTACAGTATATCTCAAAAACTTAACATGTTACAGAAGTGAAAAATGGTACTTTTTATCTCTATTAAAAGTCAAGAAACGTGAATTTTTAGTTTTCCGAAATACCACTTGGCTGGAGGAAGGGGAGGTAAATTGACTGAAAATGGTGTTGAATTATTTTAATTAAACTATTGATATCTCAAAAAGGAAGATGTTACAGACGTGAAATTTGATATTTGGATTCTGCTTTAAAGAAACACATATTCTCGAAAAATCCAATGAAGGGGGGGGGTGAAAGAATTGAAAAATTTATTGACTTAATTGTATGAGAATACTTACGTCTAATAAAAACTAAAGTTGTTACAGACGTGAAAATTGGTATTTGGATCTCCTTACGAAACAAAGAAAAACGCGTTTTTTTCGGGGGGGGGCGGGATTGAAAAGGAGTTGAATTCCTTTCATGAGGTCACACAAATCAAAAACTGAGTAAGTCAGAGTCGTGATAATTTGTATTTAGAAGATCTTTTACTATTAAATAAACAAGGTTTTTGCCGGAAAATTCAATTGGGGGGGGGGGGGAGTGTGAAAGGAAGTGAAAAAAGTGAATTACTTTTATGGGGATACTTATATCTCAAAACTGAAGGTAACAGACGTGAACATTGGTGTTTGGAATCTCCTTTAAACATAAAGAAACATGACTTTCTGTTATTTTTTTTTTTGTGGAAGGGTGGAGGGGGGGGGGGGTAAATAAACTTAACGGCAGTGGGGTGTAAAAGGAGGTGAGAATAGTTGATTTTACTGTTCATAATGTACTTATAAGGAGCCTCCGTTGCTCAGGTGGCAGCGCGCCTGCCTCTCACAGCTCGGTTATGTGGTTCAAATCCCGGTCACTCCATGAGACATTCGTGCTGGACAAAACGGAGGCGGGACAGGGTTTTCTCCGGATACTCCGGTTTTCCCTGTCATCATTCATTCCAGCAACACTGTCCAATATCATTTCATTTCATTTGTCATTCATTATCCATTACCCCAGAGGAGTGCGACAGGCTTCGGCAGCCGGAACAATTCCTATTGCCGCCGCCAGATGGGGGCTTTATTCATTCCATTCCTAACCCTGCTGAATGACTGGAAACAGGCTGTAGATTTCCGATGTACTTATTCTGATCATAAACCGATCATTTTTTTTTATCTTTCCTGGGTTCGTTTTCATGAGCCATCTTTTTCTTCGGAGAACGTTCTTAGATTACAGTATATTCTCCTGGCATATAGGCCTAAATAAAAATTTAAACACCTTTGAAATAAACGATAGAAATGAGATTGACCCTCCAATTGTTCACCTCTATAATAAGGTCAACAATGCACGGAATACGTCATTCGTATCACCAGAAATCCGGCACACTTGGCTACGCGGGACAATGGTGCTGGTCACATTGTTAACAATGACAGTGGCAGCAGATGTAATTTACCGCCAAGTAGCAGTCTTCAGTGCCGGATTAAGGTGTTTGGGGGCCCTGGACTATTAAAAAATGTGGGGCCCCTTCGTAACAATACATAAGACTAGCATACTGAAGTCGTTATAGAACTACTTCCACTGAAATTGATGAATAGGGAAGTGTTGAAATAGACTACAATTTTTCTCTATTTTTCATGTTAAAATTTCATAATGCCAAAACATCTTTTACATTTGTCTCATCATCACTATCAAATCGACATACAAAACAGAACTTTCGTGTTTTGGCACCTCTAGGATATTTTCTATCCATTTTACAAGAACATTACAGTTGTAACTTATGAATGGTTCAATAGTCAGAGGTGAACTGGAAGTTCTCTTTCTGATGGAAAGGTATAGTATAGCATGCGCATTCCACAGTGCTTCCCCTGTCCCCTCCCGCTCACTTCCTAGACCTCTTACCCCTTCCCCCTCTGCCCGTACTCGCAAGCTGCCAGATTTAAATTTTCGTCAACAATAACCTTTACAATAATTACAGTGCGTAAGTAGCGAGGATTCGTGTCTCCGGACGGTAATTGATTCTAGCAGTGATGAAATACTAACGCGGACAGCTGATAGGAAGGAAGGAAGGAAGGAAGGAAGGAAGGAAGGAAGGAAGGAAGAGTGCATGTTCGATATTTTGCGAGCGTAAATATTCATATACATGCACGAAGGTGGAGTAGCAGGCCTTTTTGTACAATTTTAGGTTCGGCCAGCCGGGGCCCCTTAGCACGCGGGGCCCGGGGCTGCAGCCCCTTTAGCCTCCCCCCCCCCGTTAATCCGGCCCTGGCAGTCTTGCATCTTGGTATGGGGTCTAGAACATCTATAATAATAATAATAATAATAATAATAATAATAATAATAATAATAATAATAATAATAATAATAATAATAATAATAATAATAATAATAATAATAATAATAATAATAAAAATAATAATAATAATAATAATAAATAATAATAATAATAATAATAATAATAACCTAAATCCAACTGATATCATCCACCATAATAATAATAATAATAATAATAATAATAATAATAATAATAATAATAATAATAATAATAATAATAATAATAATGTTCTGGACCGTCGTCAAATGTGCAAACCGCGCTGGAAACGGGTCCTGGAAGGGTAATGACTAAGAATGCAGTCCAGCCGCGGGTTCAGTACCGCCAAGTCACCCAAGAGGACACCACGTCGGATCTCCTCAAGGATTTGATCCATATTAAAAATTCTTATAGGAAAAGATGGCAAAGATTTAGGGACCCAACTGACCGGGTGGAATACCTGGACCTAGCCCAGGAAGTACGAAAACGATTGCTGGAAAGAAAGATTGAAAAATGGGAGGAAACTTGCCGTAATCTATTAGAAAACGAGTCAGATCGCGAATTTTGGCGGATTCTCTCAGATAACCAGTCAGATCGCGAATTTCGGCGGATTATATATATGAAACAATGAGCATTCAATTATAAATTTCAGTGTAAAACCGTAGCGAAGCACGGGTATGTTGCTAGTATTTATATATGGAGTTGAGGAAGGGGCGAGGGAGAGCAGGATTGAACTGATATCTAAGGTGGTGGAAGTTATACGTGATTCAATGAAGATAAACTTTAGTCAGATAGACATAGACGATGTAGAGAGAATTGGTAAGACTAAAGGTCGGAGGCCAATTAGGGTAAAATTTTTATCAACCCTAATGGCAGAAATTGTGGTAGGTAATAGTAAGAATTTACAGGGACAGGAAATAAGGGTGAAAAGAGACATGGGAAGAGAAGGAAGTGAAAATATGAAGATCTTGAATAGGCACCTATGGAAAGCGAGGAACCAGGGGCTAAAGGCCCGAATAAGAGGTCTGAGGTTGGAGGTGACAAACGGGCGATGGGTTAGAGTACATTCAGTGACGAAACTAAAGGAGATGGACGAAAACGAGAGGGTTGAGGGTGGTGAGAGGACAAGGCAAGATGGGAAGAAGAAAGAAGAAAAGAAGAGGAGGAGGGACGTGGCAGGAGAGGAGAGCATCTCAGAAGAGAATGGGCAGTGCAGCCGGGAGACAGAAGATCAAGATAGTGAAGTGGACGGTGAGAGTGAGCAGCAAGAAACTGGGAGAGTAGAGTGTAGTGTTGCAGTGAGCAAGAAAGGACAAGGGAAGGTGGATTCAGAAGTCCAAAATAGTGAGGGAGTGAGTGGGGGTGAGCAGCAAGAAGCGGTGAGAGCAGGGTGCAGTGGTGTAGTGAACAAGAAAGGTCAAGAGGAGACAGATCGACAGGAAGGTAAAAAAATTATGAGTAAAGTCAGAAGTAAGAGCTTAAAAGACATATGGGGAAAAGTACGTAAAGGGATGGAGGATACAGAGGACGAGAGGTCGATAACTACTAGAAGTAAGAATAGAGGGGGAGACCTAGAATGGAGGGAGGGAAAGTTATAACTATATTGGAAAATAGGATGTGTGAATATTGAGGGACTAAGGAACAAATTAGGAAACAAGAAAGTTCGGGAAGTAATTGAAAGTTTTGATGTTGTGGCACTCTTGGAGACGTGGTTGGAAACAGGGAGGGAGATTTCATGGAAGGGGTTTGAGATAAAATATAAATATAGAAGAAAAGAGAGGAATAAGGGACGAGCACCAGGAGGGATGATAGTTCTAATTAGGGAAGAAATTAGTGAAAGAGTAGAGGATATAGAGACCGATATGATGGAAACCATATGGCTGAGATTGAATTTGGGAGGGGGTGAGGGAAGGAGGAAGAAAATAAATCTAGCTTTTGTTTACTGCCACCCTAGTAATTCAGCATATGCAAATAAATATTTTTTTGAAGAGTTATTGGTGGATATTGGTAGGATAAGGGGAATGAATCCAGGTGAGGAGGATATGTTGTTATTTGGGGATTGGAACGCGAGAATAGGGGAACAGAGCCCAGTTTATAGTAGGGAGGATGGAATGTGTTTGTTGGAAAGTAGAAGGAGTGAGGACAAAATTACAAATAGTTATGGAGAGAAGCTCCTAGAGATGTGTGCTGTGGGAAATTTGTATATTCTGAATGGGTGGATAGAGGGTGACAGGACGGGGAAATTGACATATGTTACTGAGGAGGGTGGTAGTGTGATAGATATGGTTTTAAGTTCGGAAGGGATGATTGAGGAAGTTGTAAGAATGGAAATAAGAGACTGGATTGAATCACACCATTTCCCGGTGAGGGTTATGCTGAAAAGGGAGGAAGAGAAGTGTACAATGAAGGAAGATGAGACAAATGATAAACGAGGGAGTGGTTATAATAAGTATAAATGGACAGAGAAGGTGGGCCGGGATTGGAATAGGGTAGTAAAAGAGGAGTTACATCTTCTGAAATATGGGTGGGAAGGGGCGTTAGAAGAGAATAATACTGATAAAGCCTTGGAATTGTTGCTATATCCAATAAAGATGATAGCGCAGAAGGCGAAATCTAGAAAGGGAAATAAGAAAGAGGGAGAAGATTGGTTTAATAGGGAGTGTGAAGGAATGCGGAGGAAGGTGATGGACGCGTTAGGAGAATATAGAAGGAAAGGTGGGAGCCAAGAAAGGGAGTTTTTCTGTAGATTGAGGAAGGAGTATAAAAAGAAAATTTGTGAGACAAAAAAGACGTGGTTAGAGGAACAAATGGAAGCCATAAATAATGACTGCAACACAAATAATTTTGAGAGAGTTTGGGATAAGATTAATAAAATTATTAAGGGTGGAAGGAATATAGAGAGAACGGGTATTGAGGAAGTGCAATGGGTCAGGCACTTTGATGAATTACTAGGGAAAAAGGGGGATGAAAGAAGGAGAGGTTCGGGAGAAGAAGTAATTTGGAGGAATAGGAGAGTGGCAATTTATGACCTGGATAAAGAAATCACAAGAGAGGAGATCCTGAGAGTGATAAGCAGAGCCAGAGCGAAGTAGGCCGGGGGGTGTAATGGTATAAATAACAAGTTGTTTTGGAAGGAAATTAGTAAAAATGAGATAATGATAGACGGCATGGTTAAACTATTCAATAGGATATTTGAGGGAAGTAATTACCCTAAGGAATGGGAAACAGGAATTATATGCCCTATATACAAGGGGAAGGGTAGTAGGAACAATGTGAACAGTTATAGAGGTATATCTCTGTTGGATTCTTTGAGTAAAATATATACTGGTGTGTTAGCGAACAGAATAAGCGGTTGGGCGGAAGAAAATGAAATTTTGACAGATTACCAAGGGGGATTTAGGAAAAAGAAAAGAACAGTGGATAATATAATGATAGTAAAGACTATTAGAAAAGCATAAGAATATGGTTAGAAGTACGGTTTATGTAGCAGCAATAGATTTTGAGAAAGCTTTTGACAAGGTGAATAGAGAGGCCCTATTAGAGAAATTAGGCAGGCTAGGGATTTCGGAGAAGATGTTGAGGGCAGTGGAAGGAATATATAGGGTTGTCAGGTTTTGTGTAAAATTGGGAGAAGGGAGACTGAGTGGACCATTAGAGTCCAAGGTGGGTTTAAAACAAGGATGCAAGTTATCGCCAATACTGTTTATTTTATTTATCAACGATATTTTAGAGGGGTTTGGGGCAGAAAATTGCGCTGTACCAGTAATTAATGGTTTTGAAGTACCAGGACTGATATTTGCGGATGATGTGTTATTGATGACGCTAACCTCAGGGGCAATGAATAGGGCCTTAAAGTCAGTGACGTTATTTGCGAGGAAATGGGGATTGAGAATTAATGGACATAAGTCTAAAATATTAGTAGTCCAGGTGGACAAAAGAAGAAAGATAGAAGGTAATTGGGTAATTCAGGGAGAAAGATTGGAACAGGTAAGGAAGTTGGAATATCTAGGAGTTATTTTTAATGATAAAGGAACTTGGAGTGACCAGATCAAAAGGGTGAAATATAGAGGATTGGCAGCCTTAGCCTCAGTCAGAAATTTGCTAGTCAAGTACCCGGGGATCAGTTATAAAACACTGAGACTTGTGTTCAGGTCGGTAATCGTTGGGAGGGTATTATACGGCTCAGAAGTTTGGGGGATGGATGAGAAAAGAGAGGAACTAAGAACTATTGTTAGTAGTTTTGCTAAGTTAGTAATGGGCTTACCGAGGTGTACAGCAAATGTAGGGGCGGAATTAATCTGTGGGGAGGATTTGGAATCAGAGGGTGTGAAAAGAATAGTTAGATACTGGATGAATTTAAAAAGACAGGAAGGTGGGAGGGTATTACAGGCAGCGTACGCACAGCAATTTAAGAGCATGTATAAGGGTGGATGGTTAGAAAAAATAAAGGGATATTTGGAGAGGATAGGATTAGGACACCTGTGGGGGGAGGTTTGGTCGAAGACAGAAGTGAGAGGGATGAATATACTGGAAAGGAGAATTAGAGATATCCATAGGCAGAAATTATTGGGGGAAAGCAGACTAAGAAATTCGCTGACGGTTTTGAAGAAAATAGAGGAGATAGCAGGGTTGAATATTAGATACGTCGATAGGTCAAAACGGTATGGGATGATGTGGTGGCTTTTAGGTTTGCAAAGGAATACAGGGTGGATACAGGGGAGGAATAAGACAAGATGTGTACTTTGCGGAGATGTGAATGATGATTTTCACTTGCTAAGAGACTGTGAGGTAACGAGGGGGTTAAGACATGGATTATTGAGTGCCGAGCATCGGGAAATATTGGGGAGAGGGGATGAGAACGCAATCCTGAGATGGATTATTAAACAATGGGAAAAAGGGGGTGAATTGAACAGGTATTTATGTGCGACAAAAAAGGCATGTGAGAGTAAAATGAAGGAGAGTGAGTTAGAGGGTAGGCAGGGGAATAGGGGGGTGGAATAGTTATGTATATAAGGGAAGGGGATAGTATGATAAAATTCTAATGGATTAGGGAATATAGGGATAGAGTACTTAGTTATGTGGAGTTGGGTAATGATACAGGATTGCATGGTCTGTTTGTTTTAAAGTTAGCTGGAATGCAAGTGCTGAAATGCTGAGTGTTGTTGTTTGATTTATTGATTAGGTGTAGGTCAGGAACAATAATGTGACGCAAGTACAGAGCACAATAAGGACACTGGATGAATATGTTTGAACATTGAGTGAGGGACTGCTACAGCTAATGACTGCTAGATATTATTCTTATTATTATTATCCTTATTATTATTATTATTATTATTATTATTATTATTATTATTATTATTATTATTATTATTATTATTATTTATTTTACTCTGCATGTGAACATGTATAGGGGCGAAGTCGCCTGTTATGTTCAATAAATGTATGTATATATATATATGTATATACTCTCTTTTCCTTAGCATTTCTCTTAACTTCCTTACACTAAATTTGTCGAGATGAGTGTTATCTGCATTTCTTAGGCCAAGTCTCTGAACGCACAGTTTTCTCTCTTCTACCAGATTACGCAATGATATTATGTACTCGTTACCGGCTTTGTATAGTAAGTGACAGATACGTAGCTTGGTTGAAATATGTCCAGCAGTTTTTCAGTTTTAAGAACACAAACGGATAGATAACCAGACAAACACAAAAGGGAAAACCCGTTTAGATGATTAGTATCGCGCATGAAAAGAAAGGACTTTTTGCTCAAATAACGAACGTACAGACACGTGAGCCTTACGATTATATGTATGTAGATGATGATGATGATGATGATGATGATGATGATGATGATGATGATGATATTATTATCATTAGTATTTTTGTTTCCTCGGTGTTCAATTACATTCAACGTAGATGTTCTACCGGAGGTTTGCTAGTTGCTTTACGTCGCACCGACACAGATAGGTTTTATGGCGACGATGGGACAGGAAAGGGCTAGGAGTGGGAAGGAAGCGGCCGTGGCCTTAATTAAAGTACAGACCCAGCATTTGCCTGGTGTGAAAATGGGAAACCACGGAAAACCATTTTCAGGGCTGCCGACAGTGGGGTTCGAACCTACTACCTCCCGAATACTGGACCGGAGGTTTAGAAGAAGAAGAAATGCATAGCGCGGCTCTTGGAAAAGTTGTCCTAGTTCTCGCACGATTATTTTAACAACGACAGGATATCTCTGATTAACGGACGCTTTTCCCAGGCCATTCTTCCTAATAAATTTAATTCATAAAACTGTTATCCCCAACAAACGTGGTTTCTCAAGTAGAACATTTGTAAACACGCTCGTTCGAAATGTTATATTATGTCCAATAGCTTTTAAGTGCAATCAATATTGTAGGAATTTGTAGGACTCTGTAATCTTGACGGCGGCATCACAATTGTCTTACTGTTTGGCCAAGCTTTAGTTTGTTTAGTTGGTCTGCGTGTTCCTTTTGTAGTTCGCTTAAGAACTAACAAGGATTATGACGTCCTATAACAGTCTGTTCGCGATTATATTGCCCCTCGGAAAGGTTATTAGTCCTCGAAAGTTTCTGAAGTACTGAGTCGTATTGGTTTTATCGTTCTAATGCAGGGGTCCTCAACCTGAGGGCGCGTGGGGCTTTATCAGGGGGCATGAAGTGATTTCCGAATTGATTTTTGAACTCGAATATTACAATTGTGTGTAATAAACATTTTTCGAATATCTGCAAGTGATTGTCGCGCCAAGTCAATCGTTCAAAAGCACTGGTAATTGCCAGCTGTCGGCACAAACCTCTGCGAAGCCGCGAGGCTGGAGGTGAAATAAGGAATTTGCTGCGTTGTGAGGAGCAAAATGAAGCCTGAGAGTAGGTGCGGGAACAAGACCACTCAACGCACGTTTAATTGCACACTTTGTGGACCTACTTGCGTGAAAGTAAACTATGACCATACGCGACATGTTTCAACTCATCAACGATGTAGTAGTTGCTTTCACTTTCCAGTATTATTGTTACATACTGTACAAGGGTTTTCCCATAAACAAAATATATTACATGAAGGAGGTACTCATATAAATGTCGGTATTATATCAAATTGATCGAGTAGCGGGAACAACAGGAGATAAGGCAATAATAGTAGGCTAAATTATAATAAATTGTTTTAATATACCATGTTAGGCTTTCACGGCTAGCGTGAAATTCTATGTAGGCCTACTGATATTTTGGACTACAACTAATTAATGTTTAACCACAGCAATTAATGAAACAGTGACATTTTCTCACCAAAGATCTTACTGGCAATAAGTTACTACAGTCAGGAGTCGACATTAACTCTGAATAATAATTAATAATTAATGTTACTTGTTTTTACGTCCCACTAACTACTCTTTTACGGTTTTTGGAGACGCCGAGGTGCCGGAATTTAGTCCCTCAGGAGTTCTTTTTACGTGCCAGTAAATCTACCGACACGAGGCTGACATATTTGAGCACCTTCAAATACCACCGGACTGAGCCAGGATCGAACCTGCCAAGTTGGGGCCAGAAGGCCAGCTCCTTAACCGTCTGAGCCACTCAGCCCGGCACATTTACTCTGAAGAACAAAAAATATCGGAGTTTCAGAAGCAACAAATGAAGTGGAAGTTCCTCCTTCCCTCTCACTCTGCGGCATATAGACTCATTTTTTGGGTAGCTCGTCCTTGAATGCTCTGTTCCCACCCCTACACATTCTTATTCTTCCCTTGCAGTCAAATTGGCGAGAGCTGCATAGTACAACTGTCCAATCAGAGATGGCGCAGTAATGGCCATGACAACACATCGCCGATAGACCATCAGAAGCCAGGCCCTTCGACTGTTGATTCTGTGCCTCGTACACGCACGCACATTAATGGTGTCCCGACATAAACAATCAACACTGCCCCACTCCAGTACTGAGGAGGGGAGAGAGTGAAGGGATAGTGTTGAAGGCCACTCCAGTATCGAAAAGGAGGGAAAGGGAGCGGACAGGTAGTGCTGAATACACAGTGCGTGTATTCCGGCCTACATTTCGTTATACTGTAACATTGTAAGGTGGCTCCTATCTTATCACAGGTGAATGGAGGCCGTATTATTGACATGTGGGAAGATCACATGGTTTCCCAAGCAATAGCTCAAGAAATACAATGCACTCTTAGAACAGTTTGAAGATGGGTAGAAATATGGCAAGAACGAGATGAAGAAGGATTGTTAGATCATAGGACACATAACAAGGCTCCTAGAAGAACTACTCCGGAACATGATGCTGGAATCATTCAAACTATGGACAATTCTCCGTTTGCAACTATCGATAATGCGATTGCCGCATTGGAATTACCAGTAAGCCGGACTACCGTGAGTCGCCGACTCCACGCGGCAGGTATTGACACGGTGTCCGGACATTTGCGGTCACGGACAATTGCGGTCATCACAAAATTACGGACATTTGCGGTCACTGAGATAAACTTGTGCCCACTCACAGAAATTCCCCAGTTGTCACAGGACATTTACGGTCACTGCAGCAGGGGATGGGCCTCATTAGCTTAATCTCCGGATATCCCCGCTAACCTGCCTGAGCTATGTACTGCTCCCTAATCAACATTATTTTTTTCTCTCGCCAGCATTGCTTAGAGAATGATACCTTCAGACACAAACACAAATCTATATCGAAACTTCCTGGTGTAAGTATTTACTGCTGTGTGCTGTAAAGGATTTGACATTCACTAATAAGGCAACTGTTTATATGTACAGAAAGTATAGGGAAGGTCAACATGAAATCGTCACCTGGGTGTGTGTGAAGGAGAAGAACAAGTCATGTCATCCTTTTGGTAACATACAATTCTGTAGATGATAAATAAATATATTCCATTTCATATCCGGCCTCTCTTGATCAACTCTTGTTCTCTTTCGACCCCCACGGTACGATGTTTGCCAAGCCCAGGGAGTCTTAAATTTTCACGTCCTTCGTGGCCTTTCCCTTCTTTTTTTTCCCTAAAAGGGAGTCGAACCTATTCGATTTTTTCTGTTTATTTTTAAAGGAGGATGGTGGCGCCGATATAATTTCTCACAAAAACAGTAATCACCACCATCACGAAAACGAAATCATCAATCAATCAATCACTACTGATCTGCATTTAGAGCAGTCGCCCAGGTGGCAGATTCTCTATCTGTTGTTTTCCTATCGCCGGCGGTGTGAACGGTGTTGTACACATGTTGACTTGGCCCTGTTTTTTTCCCGGATACCCTTCCTAATTTCAACCCTGTGTGGAGACCCTTCCTGATTTCAACCCTGTGTGGAGGGATGCATTCACTATGGCGATTTTCTGCGGTATTTGTTAGTGTAGTGCGTTAACCAGATGCGATTAAAATCCCCGTTCCGTCCTGGAATCGAACCCAGAACCTCTGATTCGAATACCTTGACGCCAATCATTTAGCTAATATAAAAACGAAATATGAGTCAAAAATTTGAAGTACACACGGAAAATAATAATTTTATTTGTAGGCCTAAAGATTTTGTTTCAAGGCTTTGTAATTTTTCACAAGCTCGTATATTTGATATTTAAACTCTAATACTCCACAAAGGGAATTTTTATATACAAACATCGGAGGCTAATTCAAAAAATAAGTTTCCTATTTATTTATCGTGGAATAATTAAAGGTAGGCCAAGGTAAAAAACACTGTTTTATTCCGCACCAGTCCTTCAATTTTTGGAAAAACAAAAGTTAATTCATCGTTAATTAATTAAATGAATTTATTTATTTATTTATTTATTTATTTATTTATTTATTTATTTATTTATTTATTTATTTATTTATTTATTTATTTACTGGCCTCCGTGGCTAGGTGGAAGCGCACCGGACTCTCACAGCTGGGTTCCGTGGCTCAAATTCTGGTCACTCCATGTGAGATTTGTGGTGGACGAAGTGGAGGCGGGACAGGTATTTCTCCGGGCACTCCGGATTTCCCTGTCATGTTTCATTCCAGCAACACTCTCCAATGTAATTTCATTTCATCTGTCAGTCATTAATCATTACCCCAGAGGAGTACGACAGGCTTCGGCAGCCGGCACAATTCCTATCCTCGCCGCTAGATGGGAGCTTCATTCATTCCATCCCTGACCCGGTCAAATGACTGGAATCAGGCTGTGGATTTTCATTTATTTATTTACTGATTTGTGTATTTATTTATTTCTGGTAGTCTAACGTCACGCTAACATATTTTTCGGAGAAAATGCGATGGGAAAGAATTAGACTCAGTGACTCACACGGTTGAGGCGCTGGTCTTCTGGCCACAGCTGGCAGGGTCGATCCTGCCATCCCACGCTCCCAAGTTGTGAGCGCCATGGGCCCCATTTAGTCGTCTCTTACGATAGGCAGGGGATACCGTGGATGTATTCTTCGTCTGCGTCCCCGACCCACAGGGGGGCACAACCTCCAAATTCGAGTACCGGTACATACAATAATTTGTTCGACAATAAATTACATGTTCTAAAATGCTGATTCCCATCACACTTTATCCAGGCTTTAAATTGGCATAATTATTGCATTGAAATAATTTTGGCGTGTTTAAAATCAGCTGAACTAAAGCTTCGTCAATTATTTTTGTCGCTTTTAGGTAAGCGTCGTTAGAATTTAGTTCCTTTGTACAAGATAATCATACTTAAGTCGCTTTTCAAGCTTAATGAGAAATTTAGGAAATACACAAACACACTCTCACTCGCACTCAATTAAAAATGTTGATCTGCAAGGAGCGAGCAGTTACTCAGGCAGGTTAGCGGGAATACCCCGAGATTAACCTGATGAGAGCCATCCCCTGCTGCAGTGACCGCAAATGTCCGGCGACCGCAAATGTCCCTGACCGCAATTGTCCGGCAACCATTGACAATTCGCCTAGGCTGTGCACTGCAAGAACGTGTTTGTCCACGACAGGAATGGGAAATTACAATTTGGTTGGATGAAAAGGTATTTTTCTCCGATCCAGGAAAACAGCTGAAGTGCTGGCGTCCAGTTGGAAAGCGTTATGAAGAGCCCTTTGACCAGTAACTAAACAGTCGGGTCGTGTCACATGTGGCTTTTTGGGGTGGATAAGTGGTGCTGGTTCAGGACATTTTAGAATGTGCCGTTCTTCCTAATGTTCGAGCTGCTTACCACATAGAAGTTCCCGTTATGATGTTTGCAAGATAACTGCTCTGTTCACACTGCATATGTAACCGAAACTTTCTCCAAACAGCATTCTGACGTTGGCGTGCTTGGCTGTCCTCCCAAGTAGGCTGACTAAAATATAATAGATCATGTTTGGGCACGAATGGTAAACATGTGGGTTCCAGGTTAGGAGAGGAGAAGAGCGGCTCTGTTAATGCACTGTCATCGAGTTTGGGCGAATCTAAGGAATGAACCAGTTTTTTCCAACATTCATAGATTCAATTCCCAAGTGGCTAGAGCAAGTGTTAAACAGGAACGGGGCATGGGCTTATTATTACTTCTGGGAGGGAAGAGGAACCCGTCACTTACACTAGTTATAAAGTCAGTATTTGACACAACTCTTTAGTTATTTAATACCCATTTCACAAGTAGTTAATTTCCATTTTTCTTTTCTTGAAATTATGTATCCACAGACAGTGCATTATGTTTATTATGTTACCGTACGTTTATTTTATTTATATATTTTCGAGGAAGATGCGATACGTTCATATTTTTTATAAGGTATTTCTGTAAAAATGTGTAAATTTTATAATAATTAGTTATGTTGAATTGTCGCAGTAATAGCATTTTTGTTGTATATTTAAAGACACGACTTTTTATTTTATGGAAATTGAATTTGAATGATATTAAATTATTTTCAGATGTATTTTCTTATTGCTCAAGAAGTAAAAAGTATCTTCAGTTATTTTTATAAAGAAATGCTTACACAGTTATACCGGTACATCAATATCTTATTTTAGTATATTAATTTTCTGATTATAGAATAGAGTTGGTAAATTATGATGATATAACTTCAGTAAAGCCCAGAACAAAGTTACGAACCACTAAAAGGTCTTTTCAAATTAGGACCCGATATAACGCAACTACAAAATATTCCTAAATAGTATAAAATACTTTTCGGTTAAAAACCTCTTTTACCCCTTGATACTGTAATTATCAGAGTAGGTTACCTAATGCTGTACTTCAGTACATGCGCCACTGTGTCCATTTCAAACACAACAAAGTCTTGTAGAGCGCTGTCTACATGCAGCAATGCACTACTCCTTCACCCACTTCCCTCTTGTTTTGTACTGGAGTGGCCTTCAACACTACCCCTTCACTCTCTCCCCTCCTTTTCAGTACTGGAGTGGGGCAGTGTTGGTTGTTTATGTCGGGACGCCATTAATGTGCACTTCTGTACACTTCCACAGTGGACGTGTCTGTCAAGTTGTTTATTGTGAGTGGTGTGTATGCTTCGCTGTAACAATGCGACTGTGTGAATTGTGTTATTTAAAATTGTGACTTTTAAGAAATTGATAACGATGTCCAAGAAGAGACTGTACAATGATTTAAAAAAAAAAGCAAAGTCACCCCCGTACAGGCCATGAAGGCCCTGGGAGAAGTGGAAGGTAAAGGCTTCCACCATTGTTAACCTCGGCACGTGATGGGGTAGAGTGGTTAGCTCTACGCCCGGCCGCCTTCTGCCCCCAGGAATTAACCTGGTATTCATTTTTTCTGTAGGCTGAGTGAACCTCAGGGCCATATACACTTCCGGAAGTGGAAATCTCGTTTCTTAAATTTTACGATTTCCTGACGGGGATTTGAACCCATGTCCTTCCGGGCGAATCGAGCACGCCTCTACCCCCCTCGACCAGGCGATGACTGCATCAAATATGGCTTCACAATCGTTGAACGGAACGGAATACAACAGCCTCAATGTGTAATCTGCCACTGTGTTCTGAGTAACGATGAGATGAGGCCTGTGCGTTTGGAGAGACATTTAAACATGAATCATTCAGGCTTAAAAAACAAACCTACAGAAATTTTTGCAGCTAAACTCAACTCACTAAAACGTATGAAATTAGATTCATCGGGTACTTTTAACCAAGAAAATGAGAAAGCAGTGGAAGCATCATATGAAGTAGCTCTTCTGATTGCCAAAGACAAAAAAGCTCACACAATTGGGGATACATTAGTAAAGCCATGTATGTTATTAGCCGCAAATATAGTTTTGGGTGAAGGGAGTCAGCAGAAATTGTCTAAAATTTCTCTTTCTGATAACACAGTGAAGTGCAGACTTCAAGAACTGTCAGAAGACATTAAAATGCAAATTTTGGAGAAGGTGAAAGCTTCTCCAGTGTTTTCAGTTCAGTGTGATGAAACAACCGATGTGGCCCGTTGTTGTCAACTGATTGTATATTGTCGATTTGTCGATAGTGGAATTTTGAGAGAAGATATGTTATTCTCCCAATGTTTGAAAGGACTAAACTCCGGCACCTCGGCGTCTCCGAAAACCGTAAAAATAGTTAGTGGGACGTAAAGCCAATAACATTGAAATTATTAATTAATTTTATCTTCTAACGTTTAATCTTTCTTCCTTTCTATTCTTTCTTAATCTGCCTACCCTCCATGTTCCGTTTCTCCTTCGTACTCAGCGAGGAATCCCACCTCTAGCACCTCAAGAGCAGTGTCCTGGAGCGTGAGACATTCGGTCGGGGATATACAACTGGGAAGGAGGACCAGTGCCCCGTCCAGGCAGCCTCACCTGCTTGTTGAACAGGAGCCTTGTGGGGGATGGGAAGATCGTAAGAGACAGGCATTTGCCTGGATAAGAAGTGGGAAACCACGGAAAACCACCTCGAGGATGGATGAGGTGGGAATCGAACCTCCATCTAGTCAGTTGACCTCTCGCGTCTGACTGGACCCCGTTCCAGCCCTCGTACCACTTCTCACATTTCGTGGCAAAGCCGGGAATCCAACCCGAGCCTCCGGGGATGGCAGCTAATCACGCTAACCACTACACCCCAGAGGCGGACTTTTAACGTTTATTTATTTCATTTTCAAGGCATAAGGGCCATAGGAAATTAGCTATAACAATACATTGTGTAACACTCTTCGCGAGTTACAGTGCATAACATAATTTTTGAATATTTAAAGTATTTTGATTATGACTTTAATTTGATTACTTAATAGTGGCAAAATTAAGAAACAGAAGACTATATAAATTATCTAAATTATCAACGATGACTTGGTGATAAAATATGGAGGTATTTAAAACAATTTTATTGCCTCATAATTATACAAGCATTTTTGTAAATGTAGTGCTTTATTATTATATATTTTATGTATACTATTATATATTTTATGTATACTATTATATATTTCGCTGATATTTACTACATTTTATGTACATATTTCGCACTTTGATATAAAATAAAAATCCGGACCCTAGTCGTTAATCAATATTATTTTCACTTTTCAAATGAGTACTCTTTTACAGCGTAAGCGCTTCCTCTTACGACGTCAGTTGCCTTAAGCACGCATCGTACAAATGTTGTGTTGACATCATCTCGGTATCGGAGAGAACGTTCTAATGGTACCTCACAGGACAGGTGGGAATTCTTATTTTGATGGTCAGATTACATATTACAAGTATCGTTATAATTATTCAATGTTCACAGTCACTGATCTATATAAATAAAGTTGTGGGGGCCCGCTGTCTCTAATTTCGTTTGTTTTGTCAATTTTTCGGATATTTATCCGATTTAGGTCAACTCAAGACCGTAACAATGGAATTTGTCTTTTGTGCCTCTTTGTCCGTCTATTCCACCAACACTTACAATAAGATACACAAGTTGAAAACTAGAAAAGCAGCTGGAAATGATAAGATTTCGGGGGATATACTAAAGACAATAGGTTCGGATATAGTTCCATATCTGAAGTAGGCCTACTTATATGATTATTGTCTATGGAGAAGCTGTACCAAATGAATGGAGAGCTGCTATTGTAGCCCCTGCGTATGAAGGAAATGGTGATAGACATAAAGCTGAAAATTACAGGCCAGTCAGTTTGACATGCATTGCATGTAAGCTTTGGGAAAGCATTCTTTCTGATTATATTAGACTTATTTCCAAAATTTATAACTGGTTCGATAGAAGGAAGTTCGGTTTTAGGAAAGATAATTCCACTGAAGCTCAACTTGTAGGATATCAGCAAGATATAGCAGATATCCTGGATTCAGGAGGTCAAACGGACTGTATCTAAGACATTTGATAGGGTAGATCATGGGAGACTACTGGAAAAAATGAGTGCAATTGGACTTGACAGACCGAGCTCGATAGCTGCAGTCGCTTAAGTGCGGCCAGTATCCAGTATTCGGGAGATAGTGGGTTCGAACTCCACTGTCGGCAGCCCTGAAAATGGTTTTCCGTGGTTTCCCATTTTCACACTAAGCAAATGCTGGGGCTGTACCTTAATTAAGACCACGGCCGCTTCCTTTCCACTCCCAGCCCTTTCCTCACCCGTCGTCGCCATAAAACCTACCTATGTCGGTGCGACCTAAAACAAGTTGTAAATTGGACTTGACAGAAAAGTGACTCAGTGGGTTACTATATTTCTAGGAAATAGATATCAGAGAATTAGAGAGGGTAAAGCTTTATCTGACCCTGTAATAATTAAGAGGGTAATTTCTCAGGGCAATATTATTGGACCGTTATGTCTTCTTATATGTATAAATGATATGAGTAAAGAAGTGGAATCAGAGGTAAGGCTTTTTGCAGATGATGTTATTCTGTATAGGGTACGGTAATAAATAAGTTACAAGATTTTGAGCAACTGCAACATGAGCTCGATAATGTTGTGAGATGGACAGTAGGCAATGGTATGATGATAAACCGGGTTAAAAGACAGGTTGTGGGTTTCACAAATAGGAGAATTCCTCTCGGTTTGAATTATTGTGTTGATGGGGTGGAAGTTCCTTATGGGGATCACTGTAGGTACCTAGGTGTTAATATAAGGAAAGATCTTAATTGGGGTTATCACAAATGTGATTGTAAATAAAGGGTACAAATCTGTGCACATGGTTATGAGGGTGTTTAGGGGTTGTAGTAAGAATATAAAGGAGAGGGCATATAAGTCTCTGGTAAGACCCCAAATAGAGTATGGTTCCAGTGTATGGGACCCTCACCAGGATTACTTGATTCAAGAACTGGAAAAATCCACAGAAAAGCAGCTCGATTTGTTCTGGGTGATTTCCGGAAAAGCTAGCGTTACAGAAATGATGCAAAGTTTGGGCTGGGAAGACTTGTGAGAAAGAAGACGAGCTGCTGGACTAACTGGTATGTTCCGAGCTGCCACCGGAGAGATGGCGTCGAATGACATTCGTATATGAATAAGTTTGAGTGGTGTCTTTAAAAGTAGGAAAGATCACAATATGAAGGTTAACTTTGAGTTAAAGGGGACAAATAGAGACAAATATTTGTTTGTAGGAAGGGGAGTTAGGCACTGGAATAACTTACCAAATAAATGTTCAATTTCTTTGAAATCATTTAAGAAAAGTCTAGGAAAACAACAGATAATGAATCTGCCACCTGGGTGACTGCCCTAAATGCAGATCATTATTGATTGATTGATTGATTGATTGATTGATTGATTGATTGATTGATTGATTGATTGATTGATTGATTGATTGATTGATTGATTGATTGATTGATTGATTGATTGATTGATTGATTGATTGATTGATTGATTGATTGATTGATTGATTGATTGATTGATTGATTGATTGATTGATTGATTGATTGATTGATTGATTGATTGATTGATTGATTGATTGATTGATTGATTGATTGATTGATTGATTGATTGATTGATTGATTGATTGATTGATCACGGCGAGACGGCTGGATAGATCTCGACCAATCTTCATATATAGAGTATACTAATCCAGGAGAAGGTTTAGATATGCTACATGATTTATAAATCACTGAATAGAATGGGGTTTTATAGGGAACCCAGAACAGTTTTCTTCCATTTTCTCTTGACTGTCGATTTTCTGTAAAATCCGCGCACTAAATGTGAAACGTCGCTTCATATTAAACAACTTTTGTTATGTACTGTACTTAATTTCGTACACACTTTCCTTTGAGGGTAAATTCCATGCCGTTAAAATATATTACGTTTAGGCCCGGGAAATATCGAAATATGGAGGCAATTTCAATGACGGTGCAAACCTTCGTTTTTTGGTAACTGCATTCTAAACGGTAAGTCGTTTCACAGAGCAGGTTACCCAATCGCTGCTCAATTTGCAGAGATCTTAAACTTTGGTCCTATGCATGGGAAGGAAGCGGCCGTAGCCTTACTTAAGGTACAGCCTCAGCATCTGCCTGGTGTGAAAATGGGAAACCACGGAAAACCATCTTCAGAGCTGCCGACAGTGGGTTTCGAACCCACTATCGCCCGGATGCAAGCTCACAGCTGCGTGCTCCTAACAGCATGGCCAACTCGCCCCGTGTAACTGGTATTAGGAAAAGGGGTCCTTTCATTGTAATGGAAACTATCCATCTCTGTTGTGAATGGCAGTTGGCAAGTAAGCCTGCTTTTATTGTAGGAACTCAATTGTGGATGGCAGTAGGATATGGGGCCTGCCATTATCATCAAAATTCCCCAACGTGCTCCTTACATCAAAAACAACGTATGGGGTCCTCTCCGTTTTGTTCCTTGGATAGCGCTAGGAGACAAGTAATTTCATCTTATCTTCCTCAGTGCGTGTACAGTAACTGACGTAGAATTCCGTATGCAAGGTAGAATACCGTAGCGAAGCTCAGGCACATTTGCTAGTTAACAATATGCTTGTAATCGTCATCGTGCTAAATGCATTGATATAGCATTTAAATGAGACCATGAATTAGCTACTGATATCAGAATACTGAGGAACCGGTATCATTTATAGTTTGCCAGAAACAGCCTGTGATAAAGCGGCCGAATTTCGTAACAGCTACTTTCTGTAAAAGCAGGTCTACGGAGTGAAACACTGTCACAGCAAAATGGAAGAATGAAGGATCAGCATAAGCAAGCGAAGCGTTACGAAAAGGGGTGAAAATGAGAAATTCCCTAGACCTCGTAAACCTAATACTGTACTGTCGCTGTCGTAGAAGAACAAGAATTGACTAACAAAGATCGGATAGGAAATATAAAATAGAAGAGCCTAGACACAAGTAAGTGGAAGCAATGACAGACCCAGGTAGGTGAACCATCGCCACCAACCCACGCTCCAAAGTACAGAACCCCTTCAGTCCCTCTAACGATGGATGTTATTCTAAAGTCCCCGCCCACAGAGGGATACCTCTGATAGGGCCATATGTTCACCAAACCACGGTCCCAAGTTGAGAGACCCTGGAGACCCCCTTTTAGTACCTCATAGGACAGACAGGGGGCACCGTGGATGTACAGTACCATACCGCCCCCACCCAGGAGAAACAAATACAAGTGTTACAATTTGAATAATTACTATATTACGTACTAAGCAGATTTTAGCGCTATAACCGAGGAAGTTGGCCGTACCGTTAGAGGCGCGCAGCTGTGAGCTTACATTCGGGAGATAGTGGGTCGAACCCAAATGTTGGCAGCCCAGAAGACGGTTTTCCGTGGTTTCCTATTTTCACAACAGGCAACTGCTGAGGCTGTACCTTAATTCGGGCCACGGTCTTTTCCTTCCCAGTCCTTGTCCTTTCCTATCCCATCGTCGCCATAAAACCTATCTGTGTTTACAAGTTGTAAAAAAAAAAAATCAGCGCTATGATTTGGATTTAGGCTCACGATTTCTAACAACGAACAAAATATGCGTAATATTAGATGGTATTATCTCGTATATTATGAAACGTTATGGAGTCGAAATTTTGTACTGCAGTTCTTTAACGTGCCGGAAAAAATCGGCACAGAACTGTCGTATATCCTCAAATGATATGTCCACAGCCGGGACGGAACTCATTCTCTTGAGATGGTGGTGGTGGTGATTATTGTTTTAAGAGGAAGTACAACTAGGCAACCATCCTCTATATAACACTAATCAGAGGGAAAAATGGAAGGGATCCGACACTTCGAAAAATGAAGATATCGGTCAAAGAAAGACAAGGGCCACGAAGGGCGTGAAAATGAAAGACTCCCTAGCCCTCGCAAACCTAATAGCTTCGGGGTCGGAAAAGAACAAGAGTTGACCAAGAAAGGTCGGATAGGATAGAGGAAAGTGAGGAGCCTGGCACAAGTAAGTGGAAGCAATGCCAGGACTCAGCTGAGGGCCCCGTGGTCGCCAACCCACGCTCCATAGTTCAGAGCCCCTGGGGTAATTCTCTTGAGAAAAGTAGGTAACGGCCAGTCAATTGAGCCACAGATATCGGCCGAGGTTTTTTTTTTTTAGTTGCTTTGCGTCGCACCGATACAGATAGGTCTTATGGCGACGATGGGACAGGGAAAGGCTAGGAGTGGGAAGGAAGCGGCCGTTGCCTTAATTAAGGTACAGCCCCAGCATTTGCCTGGTGTGAAAATCGGAAACCACGGAAAACCATTTTTAGGGCTGCCGACAGTGGGATTCGAACCTACTATCTCCAGAATACTGGATACTGGCCGCACTTAAGCGACTGCAGCTATCGAGCTCGGTCGGCCGAGGTGTAACTCGGATGCAAATGAGACTCGTGGAGAGAGCCATGGGTAAGCGAGGCAGCTTCCTGAGAGCCAGTTCTACCATCAGTGCTATATCAGTGGATATACAGACCTACTGAACACGTTTCAGGCTTGTACCAGACATATCTCATCCTCCTAGAGAATCTGTCAAACGTAAATCACTTTCTTGTTGAGTATACACTGTATAAGCTACCCCTACTATGCTGTAAAATTCTCTCGCTCACGACAATGAATTTGTGTCAAAGCCCATGGCTTCACAAGGCTACTCAGAAATGAAATGCTGTCCCATCATGAATTTTGGAATTTTTTTTATACTGCCTGCTTTTTTTTACCGTAATAACGTCCATTTTTGTCCACAGGGGATGAGTGTGTGAGCGTGAAGAGGGAATTGCAAATTAAGTTTATTTTGCATTTTAATATTTTGATGTGATACAGGTGCGCCTCGCTCCGATGTACATTTGATTTGCAACTGAAATGAATTGGATTCTCGCGGCCAGTCCAGCACCAGCGTCGCTTCGCCCATGGCTTAGAGAGAGGATTTAGTCTCCTACTCATAATGCAGTTGTTTGAACCAGTGATGGCTATAAAGTTGACTTCGCAAATATTATCAGCAAGACGGGTTTCGAATGTCAATCAATAGAATATAATTCTAAATATAAAATGCAGAAGAAGCATTTCATGCTGTTGTTGTTGTTGCTATCTTGCTATTTGCTTTACGTCGCACCAACACAGACCGGTTCTTACAAAATCGTACAAAAATATTTTGATTTCCTCCTAGTCGTTCGTTCGTAATCTGTTTACCCTCCAGGGTTGGTTTTACCCTCGGACTCAGCGAGGGAGCCCACCTCTACCGCCCCAAGGGCAGTGTCCTGGAGCTTCAAACTCTGGGTCGGGGAATACAACTGGGGAGGATGACCAGTACCTCACCCAGGCGGCCTCACCTGCTATGCAGAACAGGGGCCTTGTGGAGGGATGGAAAGTTGGGAAGGGATAGACAAGGAAGAGGGAAGGAAGCGACCGTGGCCTTATGTACCACCCCGCCATTTGCCTGGAGGGGGAGTGGGAAACCACAGAAAACCACTTCCAGGATGGATGAGGAGGGAATCGAACCTCCCTCTACTCAGTTGACCTCCCGAGGCTGATTGGACCCCGTTCCACCCCTCGTACCACCTTTCAAATTTCGTGGCAGAGCCGCGAATCGAACTCGGGCCTCTGGGGGTGGCAGCTAATCACACCACAGAGACGGACATCCTCCTAGTCAATACTGTAATATTTTACGTCCAATTAATACGGAACTTTACACAAACATAGACATGTTTCGACCCGGCATTGGGTCATCCTCAGTAAGACGTACCGGGTGGCTCACCAGCCCCTTACCTTTATTTTTTTTTTTTTTTTTTTTTGACAGAGGTAGGTATCCCAAATAAAGCGTATATCATAGTCATCCGAAAAACATTCGTACCTGCTTCTTTAAGGCCTTAGTACAATCGTACCGTTTATATAATGCTTGTGGTATGGTAGAAATCATTAACGGCAGTGTTATTTCTAGTACTTAACTATAATGAATGTGGAAAACGATCACAGCTGCAAATAACACTATCTTACATTTGGACAGGAATTGTCTATAAGGACTACAACGTGCTAGCCATCCACCAAGGCTTACGGAAGCTGAAGTATGCATCATAGCTGTTGCATCAGGCGGTAGTAGGTTCGAATCACAGACTGGTACAACTTCTTATTTGTTCGAATAACGAACGCCGTTTACAGTGACTGCAATATGGCCGCATATCATCCTTTCCAAAGAGTGAAATTTTATTTGGTCCTGGAAAGGACCGTTCTTGCCCGATGTTACGCAACCAGGTTGGACTACGACGTGATGGTCAGTAGGTAGGAAGTAGAGTACCCTACATACTCAGGGTAACAAGTGTTCGAAATGTTGACCATGTTACAGTGTTCATTTAACTTTTTACCATTATGGAGTACGATCGTACTTTCTCCATGAATTAACAACAACTCAACGTAGCCCACTCTTCATAGCAATACATCGTGAAGAGATGATTGAGGGTTGTGATGTGGCCTGCTAGGTGTGGATTATTATTTCTGTGCGTTGGATTCGTTAGGTTGTGGATTCGAATCTCATGCTGACTGTCCTGAAAATGGTTTTCCTCCGTTTCCATTTTCACCACCAGGCGAATGCCGGGTCGGTACCTTAAAAAAGACCAAGGTAACTTCCTTCCCAATCCTTCCCTCACCCATTCATAGAGGAAAGACGCACGCCAAATCAGAGCGTCTTGTTCTGTTTACCCTCCAGGGTCGGTTTTTCCCTCGGACTCAGAGAGGGATCCCACCTCTACCGCCTCAAGAGCAGTGTCCTGGAGCTTCAGACTCTGGGTCTGGGGATACAACTGGGTAGGATGCCCAGTACCTCACCCAGGTGGCCTCACCTGCTATGCTGAACACAGGCCTTGTGGTGGGGGGGGGGGATTCGAAGTTTGGAAGGGATAGACAGGTAAGAGAGAAGGCAGCGGCCGAGGCTGAGTGGACCCCGTTCTATCTCTCGTACCAATTTTAAAATGTCGTAGCCGAGCCGGGAATCGAACCCGGGCCTCCGGGGGTGGCAGCTAACACACTAACCACTACACCACAGAGGCGGGCCCAAATCACAGCACACCCCTTAAAATCAACAGCAAATATAATATTTATTACAATTGTATCCCGCTAAAATGGACCCCCACTGTCGTTAAAACAATGCCTAATGCTGAATTCGAACCACTACGCTGCAGGTACTCACATACCTTCTGCTCCAGTCCTTAACCGATTCTGCCACGAAGTCACCACGCATGACGCTTGTTAGAGGTTACGTAGAACAACCGTTCTACCTCGAAAGTTAACATACGTGCCCAAGTCTTCAATGCAGGTTTACAGTGTCCATAATCTATTAATTCGATCGTATTACGGTTACCTGTGTTATTTCAAAGCGCAATAAATGACATGTTTGCAGAATGGTCCCTAGTATTTGGCGCGGAACTGTGCATAGTAGTTTTTCCTTTGCTAGGTCCATGGATCAATTTACAGTGATGACACATAGATAGGAGAGAGCCTAATTGACCACCAGGTGAAATTTCAAGTTATTTGGTGTTCTTCTTATTATTTATCTGTTTACCCTCCAGGGTCGGTTTTTCCCTCGGACTGAGCGAGGGATCCAACCTCTACCGCCTTAAGGGCAGTGTCCTGGAGTTTCAGACTCTGGGTCGGGGGATAGAACTGGGGAGGATGACCAGAACCTCGCCCAGGCGGCCTCACCTGCTTTGCTGAACAGGGGCCTTGCTTGGGGGGGGGGGATAATGAAAGGGATGGACAAGGAAGAGGAAACTTATGAGAGAAATGACTTCATTAGTGGAATTTACTGAAAACTTGGAAATGCCTTTAAATAACATACCCAATGGATGAGGCAAACTACTGAAACCGGAAGACATAATAGGTGACGGCATTGGAGGTTGAGAAGGCTCAAACACTGCATTACTGAAAAAAAGAAGGCTGGAAGTTGTCTCAGATGATCAGACATTTGTTTCGATGGGGCAGATGTTTGTTGAGTTGCCACAGATTTTCTGTTCTCAATCACTCTACTAGATTCCTCCTCAGTAGACAAGTTTACCTTAGGAACTTAGTCGCTTTTAGGAGTAGCGGCCCCGGGCAACAATTGACTAACTCTATTACTGGCTTCCATAGCATGATCATCCTTTAATTTTAGAGAAAATAGGTCCCTAGCTCTATTATAAAAATGAAACAGTCTAGCTTGAACTCTCGTAAGTTGGTTGGCAGAAGGGTCACTCACTTCAAAAAACTAACTATAGAAGCTATCTCAGTGGTATTATCTGTGATAGTGGATAGAGCCTCATCAATTTCTTTTTCCCCAAATACCGGGATACAAACAGGAAGTTCTAAAGACTCTCTAAGTTTGGCAATATCTACCACAACCGTGCCTCCAGACTGGACCTTCTTAATTATGAGCTCATAGATTAATTCCTCCTTGCGCAAGTACCCGGGTGCAAGGACTTCACGAGGACCAGACATGTTGACAGAAAATTTAGACAAATTTGGTAATTTCCAGCAACCAAGAAAATGTTTAGTGTTCGGAGGAAATTCTACGTTTAGCCGCCAAAAGGGGCTTTATCTAGACCCATTCAACCACGCTCTGCTACCACTTGTTACCGTGTTTGCGTGGAGCAGAGAGGTGAAAGAAGGTGCTGGCTTGAATGGGCCTATCTACAACAGTCAAAGATTAATTTAAAACTTTAAAGGTTATATTTCTTTTCAGATATTAATTTTTAACAAAGCTAATCACTTGGTGAAAGAGCAAGATTTCAGGTACAGAGCTAATTTGGTACAAAGTAGGAAAAACAGAAAAACCCACTAAGGTTAGTTACAAAATTCGAGCTTTCAGCTCCCTATTTACAAAAGTCCCTACATCACTACTGTTGAGTTTAGTTATACAGTCAAGGAGACGAGTCTCCCAATTTCTTTTACAGGATATTTAAATCACACACAATTTTCACGAGCACCTTTTGCTCCAAAGGTTACAAGATACGGCCTTCCAAAGGCACCATTCAATATTTACACAAATTACAAGAAAGAGCCTCTATGCACCATAATTCTACCAAGGAGACTGCGCTCCCAAACCCTTACAGCCTACTGAAGGCAAACTTTAACTCTTACATTTGGGATTAGAGCGTCTTAGCTCAATAAAATTTACACTTTCAGGCCTCTCTAGGCACAACCTATGATTTATAAAACCATATCAATAGTCTTTTAAGTTTACACAGGGGTATCGAGTACCCATTCTACCTGGCCTTCGTGAAAATAACAGGTTAAAGTTACTGGCCCAAAAATCAAAATACTACGGAGGCAGATATTTGCACTCCTTGAAATTTTTACGCAAGATAAACCCCTATTTGTGCTCCTAGCCCGAAGTCACAGGGGCTAATCCCATTCTACTGAGGTCACTAGATGGACAAGTTAGGTAAAAATTTACAATAGTGAAAACAGTTACAAAATCGTAGTCATCTCAACATTAAAATGAAGGGAATTCGAGACGGTAACGCACTCTTTATCCCCGGTTTTAGTTATGTGCTATAGACTAGCTGATATTTTACATGAGAAGAAAGAAAAATTTACATTTTCGGAATTTTACAGTTACATTAGTAAAGATTAGAAAACTTCCCCTCGAATTAGCTGGCAGAGATGCCTACAGACTTAGAAATATGTCGGCCAATACCTTAGCTGATGTTCTGCTCGCCGACTCAGTAACACGACGATCAATAAGACAAGTTAAGTCGAAGAAGCGTCAGCTTTTATACCCGAGAGGAAGGTTCGAGAAGGCTCTGGACTGAAACCAGACACACCCTCTCACTTTATTGGCTAATTAAATATGTACAAGAAAACCCTGATTGGTTGAAAAATAAATACACACAATTTCTAATTAGTTACTTATAAAGTTGGCGGAAAGAGATCGAAGTGTTGACAACTGTGATACAGCAAAAAACAAAAGAAATCCAGTCAGTTTAGGAAACCTTAAAATAACACATTACTCTATCACTTTAGCAGTGACATCTGTTGACCAACGTCCCAACTTCTTGCACTAGTTGTTTCAAGTTTTATGTATTGGATAGCGTTCTTCAGGGCGCTTCATTTAAATGCACGGGGTTGAGGTTTACATCCCAGTACAATTATTAGTACAATCTAAAGGTACCGTGGTGCTGGTCAATGAAAACTAGACCGATTGGGGAGGGGGGAAGAGATGGTGGCACAGCCCTGCCAGAGTAAAATGTTACGAACCAGCACTGGGGCATATATATATACATAAGAAGTTTTTGGTTCAAATGATCGTTTCTGCCATATCCCTGAATATTGACCATTCCTCCTGGGGCAACCTGTGTATATATCAGGTGTTGGTAACTATTCCCAGTCTAGCGAAATAGGTGATAAACTTGCACAACCTACTGGTTTGCTCTCAAGTCACCTCTTCCTCCGAAGTGACCTGGCCGAGGTGGTAATGTCATGCTCGGTTCACCCTAAGGGACGTGGGGTCGATTCCCCGTCAGGAAGTCGAAAAGTTTAAGAAACGAGGTTTCCACTTCCGGAGGTCCACGTGGCCCTGAGGTTCACTCAGCCTACACCAAGAATAAGTCCCAGGTTAATTCCTTGTGAAAATGATCAGTCAATTACCACTGATCTGCATTTAAGTCTGTCACCCAGATCGCGGGATCTTTATCAGTTATTCTCCTATTCACTTCTTAAGTGATTTAAAATTGATAATGTATCAAATATCTCCTTTGGAAAATTATCCCCCTCCCTAATTCCTCTGACCCACTTTTTACTATTGAATTCCATCTTTATCTTTCCCATCTTTCAAAACTCCATTCAGACTTATTCGTCTACTTATGTTATTTCACGCCACCTCTCCACTGGCAGCTTGGAACATAGTGCTTAGTTGAGCAGCTCCTCTCCTTACTCCCAAGTCTTCCTAGTAATTTTCAACATTTTCCATAACACTATTCTTTTGCCAGAAATCACCCGCAAAACCCGTGCTGTTTTCCTTTGAAGATTTTTCAGTTCTCGGATCACGTAATCCTGGGGAGGGTCCTTTCCATTGGAGCCATAATATAACTCGGATCTTACGAGTGACTTAGGCGCCTCCTCTTTTACATTCTTACTACAGCCCTTAAACACTCTCATAACTATATGAAGACATCCGTAACCTTCATTCATAACCTCGTTAATGTGATTACTCCGATGAAGATCTTTCAGTATATTGACACCTAGGTACTTACAGTGATCCCCATGAGATAATTTTGCTCCAACAGTACGTAATTAAAACAGAGAGGACCTTTCCTCTTGGTGAAAAGCATCACGGAATACTTTTGATCTTTACCGATTTATGATTTTATGAATGATTTCAGTGCTGACAACATACGTGGTAGTTGACTACAATTTTATTCAATTGTCGTCGATCATTATTAATCATATGGCATGCAACAAAGGAGCCTCCGTGGCTCAGGCGGCAGCGCGTCGGCCTGTCACCTCTGGGTTCCGTGGTTCAAATCCCGATCACTCCATGTGAGATTTGTGCTGGACAAAGCGGAGGCGGCTCAGGTTTTTCTCCGGGTACTCCGGTTTTCCCTGTCATATTTCATTCCAGCGACACTCTCCAATATCATTTCATTCCATCTGTCATTCGGAAGCCGGAACAATTCTTATCCTCGTCGCTAGATAGAGGCTTCATTCATTCCATTTCTGACCCGGTCGAATGACTGGAAACAGGCTGTGGATTTTCATTTCATGGCATACAACAAAACAACATAAATTATACAAGAACAACATAGATACATAATTACACAATTTACAATTAATGTGCAAGATTCTTAGATACTCCACGTGAGGTGTTACGTGTACAAAATCTCTGAGGTTGCCGTGGTAAGCTCTGAAAGAACACTCACGTACAGTGTCTGTCTATCGGCACCACAACCTCGCACATGGGTGATGCTAACTTCCTCCACCTGAACAGTGCACCAGTTCTAATTTTGTTCAGCCTAGTCCACGTTCTTCTGGATAGATCGAATCCGCGATCTTTTACTATTACGGATGGCATTACCATGGAATTGTGAAGCAGAAGATGAGTTCCAGTTCAGGGTCCACTGGTTCATAAGGTCGAAGTTCTCCAATATGCGCGACATCCGATTATTTAAGCAGTCCTTAATGATTCTCTAACACTTCCACTGGTGTCAAACCTGCCAAATACAAATTTCCCAAGTAATTATTCATAAAACACTATTTTACTCGATGTGAAAGTCTGAGTGGTCTAAGATGATTGCACACAAATATTTGTTGCTGATCTCGTGTTACTGACAAGACCTCTGCGTGTAACGTGTAATACATATGCATCTCCCAATTGCATTCCTTTTACAAGATATGTACTCTAATACTAAGATCTTACATTTTCTCTATGACCTATTCCAAGCAATGAACGCCATTCATGACGGAAATAACTGATGCAGAAAATATTCCCTTCATATTCCAATACACCGTGCTGTTAAATTCAACAAAACCTTTCTCTGCATAGAATCATGGCTTTGTAATACTTTATATTTTTACCTATTTATGAATTATGCTATCAACGCGTATTTCAAGAAACGCTTATAAACAAGCTTACTAGATGAATACAGAAAATGGCATTAATTAATTAGTGAAGAATTCCTGTATATTTTGCGTTCCCTACATCACGTTTCTCATAACCAGCAAATGTTAAAATCTTAGCAGTTTAATTTCTTTTATTGCAGGACTGAGTGGCCCAGACGGTTGAGGCGCTGGGCTTCTGGCCGTAAATTGGCAGGTTCGATCCTGGCTCAGTCCGGTGGTATTTGAAGGTGCTCAAATACCTCAGCCTTGTATCGGTAGATTTACTGGCACGTGCAAGAACTCCCGCGGGGCTATATTCCGGCACCTCGGCGTCTCCGAAAACCGTAAAAGTAGTTAGTGAGACGCAAAGCAAATAACATTATTATTATCATTAATATTTTTATTATTATCATTTCTTTTAAAATGGGTTCCTTACTTGTGTCTGCGTCGAATACAATAAACCAAAGCTCCCTGGTTCTCCAATCAACACAATTTTATATTGCAAACAAGCCCACCTACTTGAGAATCTCTGTCTACCGAGTGAGTTGACCGTGCAGCTGTGAGCCTGCATTCGGGAGATAGTGGGTTAAAATCCCATCGTCGGCAGCCCTGAATATGGTTTTCCGTTGTTTCCCACTTTTCACACCAGGAAAATATTGGGACTGTCCCTTAATGAAGGCCACGGCCGCTACCTTTCCATCATCCTTCCACTGAAAACCTCCGATGTGTTAAGGTGTCGTTAAACAAGTAGGAATAGAAAGAAAAAAAGTTCTTTGTCTCTTAAACGTTCAGCCCAGAGACTGATTGGATCCTCAAACAGCACCACCATAGAGAAATCGCAAAAACCGGTACAGACGCCACAAGGCATAATTAAGAGTGAGGCAGTTTGCCATTGTTTTCCTTACTGGGTTAGAAAGCGCCATTGCAGCAAAACTGGTCCTAAGAATAACACGCATTACTTTCTTTTCTATTTGCTTTACGTCGCACGACACTGATAACTCTTATGGCGATGATGGGATAGGAAGAGCCTAGGAGTGGGAAGGATGAGGCTGTGGCCTCAATTAAGGCACAATCTGGTGTGAAAGTGGGAAACCACGGAATATCATATTCAGGGATCCCGACAGTGTCTTTCGAACTCACTATCTCCCGGATGCGAGCTCACAGTTGCACGCCCCTAACTTCACGGCCAACTCGCCCGGTAGACGCATTACTCGTACTCCGAATCTCATTACTCTGCCACCCGTACCTCAACAGCTTCCAATGCTGTCATAGCCATGAATGAGACTGACACTTCGCTGCAAGGTACATTTTCCTCTGTCCTGTGCCAAGAGACAAATGTAAAGATAGCGCATCCATCAAGAGATAACAACCGGGGAAATATTTGGAATTGACCCCTCGGAAATTATTTTGATGTAGTTTATGTAACTTAGCACATCATGAACTCATTGAAGTTGGTATTCACATTTCTAATCTAATTAAATATGTTATGTTCTTATGGAAAGTTTCTGCAGTATACACTTAAGATTTTAGTTTAAGTTTCTCTTTCAATTTTTTTTTTTTTTTTGCAATAATTGCGTATTCTGTTCAATAAAAATGCTACGTAAAGGGCCCCTTTACCCTCCGTAGCAAACAAAATCAATAAGTTCTCATTTTAAATTCAAATAAATTCCAACCCAATAATGAAATATAATAGTTTCGTGTGGCTATTTCTAGCCAAGTGCAGCCCTTGTAAGCAGACCCTCCGATGAGGGTGGGTGGCATCTGCCATATGTAGGTAATTGCGTGTTATTGTGGTGGAGGATAGCGTAATGTGTAGTGTGTGAGTTGCAGGGATGTTGAGGACAGCACAAACACCCAGCCCCGGGCCATTGGAATTAACCAATGAAGGTTAAAATCCTCGACCCGGCCGGGAATCGAACCCGGGACCCTCTGAACCGAAGGCCAGTGCACTGACCATTCAGACTACGAGTCGGACATAATGCAATATGATGGTACAATTATGTATTTGTTAGAGTGCATTGCATATCGCGAAAAATTGGTACGCGACATTGCTAAAATTTACCTTTTACATTTGGCAGCATTGGAGCAATTGACTTCAGCAAATTCTAGAGTCTACTCGATATGGAAGTTGTGTAAATTTCCGTGTGATCTCGTGGATAGAACGGAGAAGATACATGTATGGTGTATATAATTTTCAGTACTTGTTTTATAACAAATCGTGTGAAGTACAAAATAGGTCTACAGGGCACGTCAATATTTGTAACTCAATATTAAAATACATAAGATTACCATTATTTCTGTTTCAGAAAGATCAGAAATGTTCATTATGAATTTGCAATGTATCTGCCCATGTTGCGATATGGTAGGAAAGTATTTTTTTTAAATAGTAGGTTCAGTTTACAATGTATATTACATTTCAATGGAAACTGTTTGTACTTTATCTCCAGTTAATTTGGGCGCTGGAAAGAGTTCATAAATTCCCCGTGAAATGTTATGCTCCGTGCGTCAATTTCAAGGCCGCGCTAGTAGATTGACTTGTGGTAATATTATGGTTCAGTTGAGAAAGCCAGAATGTCCCCTGCGGGGGCAATACCATCTCTAGGACTTCATTAATAACCTCATTAAGGAGTTAATGAGGACTCCGTCTCTCTGGCATGATGAGCTCTCTCCTAAATTGACTGGAACGAGACAATCTAACTGCACTGTAAGGACCCTTACCCCGAAGGCACTAACCTAGCCAATATTCCGTATCAACAACAATTTGTTGTTTGTAGAAAGGAAGTTCGGAATTGATACATGTATTTGCTATAATCGATTCCTTATCAACAAGTTCATTGCCCGGAATTTGGCGTAGAATATGTCTACATTTTCAGAACCGTACTTGGGAAGAAAATATTTTAAAATCGAAATAATTTCTAAAGAACACGTGCGACAACAGTTTCAAAATATCTTTGTGAAGAGGAAAGACCAGTGTACCCCGCAACAAGAACCCGACCTCGGTATGTTGTCAATGGATGATACAACAGCGTTGCCATCTTCAGGTACTAAAATCACCGTTCCATAGGACTGAGAATAAGTGAAGCTTGATCTCTGATGTGATAATACGTCGTGTGAGGGGGTCGTTTAATTCTTAAATGGTGACAAATATATATCAAATAGTGAACATTTGAGAAAAATGTGTCGAGAAAAATTTCGCGAAATCGCGACGTATATACGGCAGATAAATGAAGTTGTAGGGGGTCCGCTGTCTGTGACTTAGTTTGTTTTGCAAATTTATCCATTTTAGGTCAATTTAAGACCGTATCAGTGATTTTACCTTTCGTGTCTTGTCTGTTTGTTTGTCTGTTCCACCATCACGGCTAAACGGATGGATAGATCTCGACCAAACTTCATATTTAGAGTATACTCATCCAGGAGTAGGTTTTGATATGCACATGATTTAAAAATCACGGAATAGACTGGGGTTTATAGGGATATCAAACGAGCTTTTTGATATTTTCTCATACACTTTTAATTTTCTGTAAAATCTGCAGAATATATGTGAAACATCCCTTAATTTTAAATATTTTTGTTATGTACATAATTTCGCTTACTCTTCAAATGACGGAGAAAATTACTATTTTCTGATGCCTTCGTGCTCTGCGTTGGATGACAAACACCCTCGCAGATCGATAAAGAACCTACCGGTCACCATGGCAACATCCCTGGCCGCTTGCCAGCAGGAAAGTGGAGTAATGAACTTTTCGTCATAATTCCTGCAACTCGTGGTGTTCCTTGGGTATAGAGACGTCAAACTGCCATTCTGCGGGATATTTGCGGAATACCGTTGGAGCACTAAGGGTAGCTGTTAATATTTCAACAGTACCGCGGAGAGTAGCCCATTATTTCACACCGTAACGTATTTTCTGGCATTTGTTATAATTTTTACCGTATTTCTCTTCTACTTCCCTTTTCTGTTTTCATGTTTTGCCTTTGCTTTGCCTCTTTAGTCTTAGGTAATAACACCATAAGTCATCTTCTGATCTGATTATCTAATAATCTCTAATCCGTAACTCATAGCATCACAATTTAGTGAGGGACATTTAATTTTCCAATGTATCCACTTGATATTTACATATTTGTCCTATCCGTCTGTTCTCAGTTATTATCCTATCTTCAATTAACGTCAGCTTTCTTAACTGAATTACTTTTTTTCCTTAATTTCTCCATATGCATGCGAGTGCTAATGCCGAAACCTGGACACTTTCCTTTGAGGAAACATTCCAAGATGTTCAACTGTGTAACTTCTTGGTCCCGAAAAATATCGAAATATCGAGGCAATTGTAATGACGGCGCGGAACTTCGTTTCGGGGTATTTGGTGCCTAAACGGTAAGTCATATCACAAAACAGATAGCACAATTGCCGCTGAATTTGGAGAGAGCTATGACTTTTCGTTGTAACTCGATCCCGTATACGTTAGATAGAGCTGCATTTTTCGATTAAAATCAAATATCCCCAACTCGACTGTGACTGGTATTAGGAAAAGAGGCCTGTCTTCATAATGAAAACTCCCCATATCGATCGCGAATGGCAGTAGGCAAGGAAGCCTGCCGTTATAGTAGAAACCCACGAACTCGATTGTGAATGGCAGTAGGAAACGTGGCCTCCCATTACCATCAAAACTCCCCAACGCGCACCTTTCATCGGAAACAACGTATGGGGACCTCCCTGTGGGGTTTCTCAGACAACACTAAATGCAATTTAATATAATCTTACGAGTACAGTAATTTACGTAGAAATTCGTATACAATGTAGAATACCGTAGTGAAACATGGGTACATACGCTAATGGATACTAAATGGTTTAATTATCGAATAGGCCATTGAAGGAATAGAGTGACTTATCAGAATTACAAAAAGACCAAAATTACCAATGTCGAGCATCGGGAGTGTCTCAAACCTTCCGGGCTGAGTAGGTGGCCTTCTGAGCCCAAGTTGGCGGGTTCGATCCCGGCTCAGTCCAGTGGTATTTGAAGGTGCTCACATACGTCTCGGTAGATTTACACACAAGTCAATGAACTCATGCGTGAGAACATTCCGGTATTTCGGCGTCTCCGAAAAAGGAAAAGGTAGTCAGTGGGACATAAAACCAATGACATTATTATGCAGGGTGCAGAAAGACTTTGTTTCATATATTAAAAGAGTGTTAGAAGGTAGGTACAAACACAAGTATTGTGAATATAGGACGTATAAGTGTACGATGATTAGTTTCGGACTAAGAGAGCGGAAAGATTTAAGATCGGGTGCCTACCTCCCAGGTGCTCGGGCGTAATAGTGACACAGTTTGCATTTGGTTTACATTTTAACTGCACACAATGAAAATGGAGGTCCTTCGTGCCTCTCGCCGTTGGGCTCCGTGGTTCAGATCCCGGTCACTCAATGTCATATTTGTGCTGGACAAAGCGGAGGAGGGACAGGGTATTCTCCGGGTATTCCCGGTGGCAGAAGTCACATCGACGCAACAATGATTCGCGTATTCTTTGCAAAATTCCCGGCGCTCCTCGGAGAGACGGAAGGGCACAAGGAAAGCAGAAGGAAGGCCACGTGGACAGCGCCACAGCAAATCAGCCTGGCTCGTCGACGGTCGAGTGTCTGAGAGGCAGGCAGCCGAAACTGACCACCACAGACCTATGGTTCCTATGTTCACAATATTGTATTAGTTCCTACTAACACTCCTTTGATTTACGAAACAAAATTTTCCTGCACCCAGTAACTGTCTCAGAGTTAAGGCGGTCGAGTAGGGTTGCCAGGTGTCCCGTAATATACGGGATTTTCCGTATTTGAAGGTCTGAAGTACTGAACAGCATACGGGACGCCCTTTTCCCCCACATTTAAACGCTTCACTTCTGCCATGGTTAAAATTATCTGTTTACAGTAGCATTTACCGGTCCTGGATTTGAGTTCATCATTCTTCATCTAACGATTCTGCACTATGATCGAATTGTTTGGTAAGCTGAGCCCACTCACGGGACTCAGAGAGAAACAGGGACTTTTGGTTTATGTGAACGTAACAATTAACTAAACCCTACATTATTTCATTTTCAAATGCTTTCAGCAAAAATAATAAATTGTGAAAGCTGGGAGTTTGTGTTGTGCTGTGTTGAATGAAATGGCGTATGGCTTTTAGTGCCGGGAGATCCCAGGACGGGTTCGACTCGCCAGGTGCAGGTCTTTTGATTTGATGACTGTAGGCGACCTGCGCGTCGTGATGAGGATGAAATTATGATGAAGACAACATATACACCCAGCCCGCGTGCCAGGGATATTAATCAATGATGGTTAAAATTTCCGACCCTGCTGGGAATCGAACCCGGGACCCGTGTGACCAAAGGCCATGTAGCCAGGTAGCCATGGAGTGTGCTGTGTTGAGGTGAGGGTAATAGAGCTCAAAATAGTTCTGTTATAATGTGCGATTAAGGGAGATTCAGCATTATTGAAAAAGGCTAAAAGTTAAGAAAAATACGGGTTTTAAGCTTTTCATGTAGAAAATGAAACACCAAAATAGTGTAATAAAGTTTGTACGTTCAATATAATTATTATAGTACAGTAAACTATATCCCAGTGGTTTCTTGAGCAAAAGTTATGTTGGTCGACATGACCTATCCCTAGTTTACACGATGCCAGTTGATGAGACTTATTGTTGGTGACAGTTGTCCTCTAATTATCCCGGGACAATCGTTCGCCAGTCCAGATGAACGACAACCCGTTCACACGAGGAAGCTTTTGCCACGCCAGTATTAACCGGTGATGTGCCGGGAATCCATTGCTGAGAAATTCAAAGTTTTGACCTCAATCACACAGAATCCTTGAATGTTCATTTTATGGTTGACGATAATAATAATAATAATAATAAGAAGAAGAAGACAGCTTGAGAAGATCGTTCGTTCGTAATCTGTTTACCTTCCAGGGTCGGTTTTCCCACCTCTACCGCCTCAAGGGCAGTGTCCTGGAGATTCATAATTTGGGTCGGGGATACAACTGGGGAGAATGACCAGTACCTCGCCCAGGCGGCCTCACCTGCTATACTGAACAGGGACCTTGTGGAGGGATGGGAAGATTGAATGGGACAAGCAAAGGAAGAGGGAAGGAAGCGGCTGTGGCCTTAAGTTAGGTACCATCCCGGCATTTGCCTTGAGGAGAAGTGGGAAACCAAGGAAAACCACTTCGAGTATGGCTGAGGGGGGAATCAAACCCATCTCTACTCAGTTGACCTCCCGAGGCTGAGTGGACCCCGTTCCAGCCCTCGTACCACTTTTCAAATTTCGTGGCAGTGCCGGGAATCGAACCCGGACATCCGGGGGTGGCAGCTAATCACGCTAACCACTACACCACACGGACAAGATCACAGATACCATACGTAAGAGGAGAGTGAAGTTTTAGGGCACCTCGCAAGAATAAACGGGAGTCGGCTAACGAAGAATAAGCCCGAGTGAGTAGGCCATGCGGTTAGGGGCACGCAGCTGCGAGCTTGCATTCGGGAGATAGTGGGTTAGAACTCCACTGACGGCAGTGCTGAAGATGGTTTTCCGTGGTTTCCAATTTTCACACCAGGCAAATGCTGAGGCTGTACATTAATTAAGGCTATGGCCGCTTCCTTCCCCTCCTATTCCTTTCCTGTCCTATCGTCGCCAGAATACCTATCTTTGTCGGTAGTTGTAAAAGAATAATGAAAATCTTTAAACTACAACATCAAGATAAATGCAACTTCAAAATGGGTAGAAGAACGATAAAGGACATGAGGGAGGTTGGCATCAGTCCTAAAGAGATAGAGATATGTTTCGAGCTACGATGGATCAGTTCAAGGGGTTGCAGGAAAATCAAAATTAACTGGGCAAAGACATCTCATCAGAGAAGAGGAAGAGGAACCACAGCGAAATGATGAAGAAGTTCTGGGAAAAGAGAAAAAGCTAACCACTGAATCAATTCTTTCCCGTGATTGAAAGTTTTATTTCTTTTTTTTTCTTTTTTTTTTTTTTTTTTGCATTACGTCCCACCGACGCAGACAGGTCTTATGGCGACGATGGGAGATTAAGTGGGAAGGAAGTGGTCGTGACCTTATTAAAGATACAACCCCAGCATTTGTCTGGTGTGAAAATGGGAAACTACGGAAAAACATCTGCAGCGCTTCCGACAGCGGGACTCGAACCCACTATCTCCATAATACCGGATACTGGCCTCGCTTAAGCGACTGCAGCTATCGAGCTCGGTATGGTTCAAAGTAGACCAAAATCGAAGGAAGACGAATAATAATAATAATAATAATAATAATAATAATAATAATAATAATAATAATAATAATAATAACGAAACCTTTCAGGGTGTATGTTTATAGAACATTTCTCCTTGTTTTGTGTGAGAAACCCGCCTCCACCGTCTGTCGAAGTATTTTGATACACCCTGTATATTTGTACCTCGCAGAATCATGGAAGCTTCGATGGGAGCAGCAGAGCTTCTCATCATCACCAGGGTGATCACAGTAGATGTGTTTGGCTTTGTCTTGAAGATGTGTACATTTGTTTAGTATCTATATAAATTAAGTTCTAAGGGGTACGCTGTCTGTAATTTCGTTCGCATTTCCAATTTTTCATATATTTATCCGATTTAGATCAACTCTAGACCGTATCAGTGGTTTATAGCTTTCGTGTCTGTCTGTCCGTCTGCCTTTTTGTCCGTCTGTTCCACCATCACGGCGAAATGGCTGGATAGATCTCGACCAAATTTCTTAATATGGATGAGTACACTCTATACATTATATAGAGAATACTCATCCACGGGAAGGTTTAGATATGCAGGTGATTTAAAAATCTCTGTATGGAATAGGGGTTTATAGGGAAACCACATCAGTTTTCTTCAATTTTCTCTTATACTATTGATTTTCTGAAAATCCGTGGGCTACAAGCGAAACGTCCCTTATACGTACATCCCTTTGTTATGTACATAAATTCCCTTGTTCACTGCACACTCTTTCCTTTGAGAGAATATTCCAGGATGTTCAAATGTATTACTTTTAGGCGCTGGAAACTATCGAGATATGGAGGCAATTTCAATGACGGTTCAGACCTTCGTTCTGTGGTAACTGCTTTCTAAACGGTAACTCGTTTCACAAAGCAGATTACACAATCGCTGCTCAATTTGGAGAGATCTTCAACTTTGGTCCTATGCCTTATTGTTGTATCTTGATTCTTTATATTTTAGATAACGCAGCATTTCTCGGTTACAATCAAATATATCCAACTCGACTGCAACCGGCATTATGAAAGGGGGCCTGTCATTACAATGAAAACTATCCGTCTCTATTGCGGATTGCACCTGGTAAGTGAGCCTGCCGTTATTGTAGAAACTCCCGTGCTCGATTGTGAATGGCAGTACGAAATGTGGCCTACCATTATCATCTAAATTTCCCCAACGTGCACCTTACATCGGAAGCAATGTATGGGGACTTCCCCGTTTTGTTTCTCGGATAGCGCTATGAGACGTGCAATTGAATATAATCTTGGCCATTGTGTATGCAGTAACTTACGCAGAACTCCGTATACAATGTATAATACCGCAGCGAAGCACGGGTACATTTGCTAGTAAAGCAATAAAATGACAGCAATAAAATTTCTAACCCGACCTAGCTGAACGATCAGCGTTGAGGCCTTCAGTTCAGAGAGTCCCGGGTTCAATTTCCGGACGCGTTGAAGATTTCAATCGCGTCTGGTTAATTCTTATGGCTCGGAGACTGGGTATTTGTGTATGTCCCAACACTTTCCTCTCTGTGTTCAGACAACATATTATACCACCAGCCACCACAGAAACACGCAATAGTGATTACATCCCTCCATATAGTGATAGCGTCAGGAAGAGCACCCAATCGTAAAACAGGGCCAAACCCACATGTTCGACACAGTTCGCACCTGTAACCCCACAGGTGTGGGAAATGCGGTAGAAAAAGAAAGAAATTTCTAACCCATTATGACTAATTTCTTTATTTCGACAATACTAATAATCACGCGGTATGGGTTCGACGTCAGAACTTTCAGCCGTGACCCCGTCACAGCCGTTTTCAAATTTTTCTTACTCTCTGAACTAGTGACGCATACCTTGTGTCACTGGTTGAAAGCTCTCTTTCCTTACGAGGTGGTGGATAGAAACTAGAAATGTTGAAATGTCGTATGGCTTTGTGCCGGGATATCCCAGAACGGGTTCGGCTCGCCAGGTTCAGGTCTTTCTATTTGACTCCCGTAGGCGACCTGCGCGTCATGATGACGCGCATTGGAATTAACCAATTAAGGTTAAAACCCCCGACCCGGCCGGGAATCGAACCCGGGACCCTCTGAACCGAAGGCCAGTATGCTGACCGTTCAGCCAACGAGTCGGACACTAGAAATGTTGGGTCTACACCACGGAAATCCTTTTAACATTGTGAAAAAATTCACTTGGAATTTAGAATTTATATATATCAATATTCATCACAGATTTTTTCTTCAAATGTTATCATTGCACCTCTTCCCAAGTATGTTTATAGTTCGTTTTCAGACCGGGCGAATTGGCTGTGCTGTTAGAGCCACGCAGGTGTGAGCTTGCATCCGGGAGATATGGGGTTTGAACCCCACTGTCATCAGACCTGAAGATGGTTTCCGTGTGCTTTCTCTTTTTCACACCTGGCAAATGCTGGGGTTGTACATTAATTAAGGCCACGGCTGTTTCCTTTCCACTCCTAGGTCATTCCTATCCCATCGTCGCCATAAGACTTATCTGTATCGGCGCAACGTAAAGGAAAGTGTAGAAATTAGAAAAAAAGTTTGCTTTCAAATGGTGTGTCATTCTATTTTAGGTAAGAAAGATGATTAAAATCGTATGACTTCCACCCGTATCATGCAGTACGGAATACATTAGATTTACGAGGCTAAGGGAGCCCTGAATTTTCGCGCTTTTCATGGCTCTTTTCTTTTGTCGATAATTTCATTCTTTGTACGATGATCGCTCACCTCATTTCTACTTATCTTTAACCCTATAATATCCTGCGCGACATACATGTAACGCATTACTGGAAGTTACAGGAACCTTAAGTCAAGCTAGTTGCTTTACGTCGCACCGACACAGATAGGCCTAGGAATGGGAAGGAAGCGGCCGTGGCCTTAATCAAGGTACAGCCCCAGTATTTGGCTGGTGTGAAAATGGGAAACCACGGAAAACCATCTTCAGGACTGCCGACGTGGGTCCCTTAAGTCATGACTCAGGACCTTTCCTCTTACTATCGGCAGAGACATATTTTTGTCACCGATCTATCAGCAGTCTCTGGTCGAAATCGTTTTTAACTTCAGTCTTAGGTGATTGCCGTCAAATTCTTGACGTTAGCCGGCATTTCTTACAAAAATATGACATATTCCTATCCATAAAAATAAAATCGTAACGACCGTGTGTCTGTATATTGACTATTTTGGAGAAATTTCCGTGCCCATCCGTTTCAGGTATAATAATGATCATCTGCATATTTTTAGCTTTGGGGTCTGTTTGCCTGTTTGTCGGTTTGACGGTTTGTCTGTTTGTCTGCGTTCTTATAACTTGAAAAGTACTGGATATATTTCTATCAAACTTGATATTTAGAATCCACCTGTCCTTGAGAAGGCTTTAGGGCCAATATTATTTCTGAATACTTAAATTTACTAGGCGTTTATCCGAAACCGAAACCATGATTTTGCACTCTCGCAAAATATGCACATCCAAAATTAATAGAAATCTACCATCCTTAAAAGAAATCAATATCTAAAAGAAATTCTCATGTGCATCATTTCGATACGAGGATTAATAAGTGAGATATCATGAACGGTCGGTTTTGCAGGCTAAGTCCAGCGGACATAAACCAAAAGGTGTTGTACGCGGAGCAGATTGCTTGTCTATATAAACAAAATCGCAACAACCGTGTGTCTGTACATTGACTATTTTGGAGAATTTTTCGTACAGCTATCAGTTTAAGGGGTAATAATGACCATCTGTATATTTTTTAGCTTTAGTTTCCTAAAAGTCCTAATTTTTAGCCCCCTCTCCAAAAATCAAGATTGCGGAACAATCTGCCAGACGAGCTAGAAAATTGAAATTTTAGCCTGTAACCGACAGAAAACTTCCAAGATCTTTAAAATTTTCACTTTTTATTCCCGAAGAATATCTAAATATGGAGTTAATTTTAATGACGGTGCAGACCTTCGTTTCGAAATATGTCATGGCTAATAGATAAGTCCTATCACAAAACGGGTGGCACAATCTCCGTTCAAAATGGAGTAATCTACAACATTGGTCCTATGACTTTTGTCGTATCTCCATCTCTCATATGTTAGATTTGTCCCTATTTCTCAACAGTACCCATACGTGAGTCAATTGCTATGTTTGAAGCTGTCACATAATTATCCGAAAAGTAATGCATTGTGAGACAATCTTACTCAAATGTCACCCTATTCAACGTTTCTAAATCAATCTGATTCCATGAATACATGATATACGAGAAAATATCATAGGGCCAGCCATTTATACCGCTAAATACGGCGTCTTTTGGACCAATCCGTTTGTCGATATGACGTACCGTTTAGCATCAATTAATCTGTAAATGAAGGTCTGCAATATTTTAAACAGGCATATACTTTTGCGTGTCAATCTATATATATATTCATTCATGTCGATTTGTAGTGATCAAGAAAGGGTGTGCCTGCTACTGTAATCAGTGCTTCCCGCATTGACTTTGACTTGAAGTAGGAATGGAGTCCTTCTCCACCTCCTTTGTAACTAGCATTATTAAGGAGGGCCCACCATTGTAATGAATGATTCCCTTCTCGATTTCACTTGCAAAAGGCAAGAGAGCATGCAATTTTGTTCGAAACTCCCCTACCCGATTGTGTTTGGATGTAGGCAAGGATGCCCGCCATTAAGAACAAATGTACCCATCTAAAATGTGACTGGCATTAGGCATAATGGCCTGCGATTTTAATGAAAACTCACCAACTCGGTGTGACCGGCAGTAAGCTGGCTGGCATTAGGAAAAGGGGCCCTTCATTACAATGATAATAGCACAAATGAATTTCGACTGGCAGTAGGGAAGTTGCCTCTCATTATAATAAGAACTCCTCAACTGTAATCTGCCTGGAAGTAGGAAAGGGGGCCTGCGATTGTAGCGAAAACTTCCCAAATCGATTATGACCCCGCATTAGGCAATGGGGCCTGCCATTATAATGTAAACTCTCCAACTCGATTGTGAATGGCAGTAGGCAAGTGAGCCTGCCGTTATCATCACAACTCCGCAATTTACACTTTATATTGGAAACAACCTATGGTGCCTCCCCATGCTGTTTCTCGGATAACACTAAGAGATATATATTTTTTTTAAATCTTATTCACTGCATGTCGAGTAATTTACTTCGATATCCGTATACAATGTAGAATACCGTAACGAAGCACGGGTACATTTGCTAGTTTACAATAAAAACTGAAATTATTTCAGAGTGTTTAACTCATACACTTATACAGAAAACTGCTCTCCAAGACCGTTCCTAATATTCATTATAGGTCTACATAGTTTCATTAGCCGATAAAAGAAAGGCTGCCATTATGACAATCAGTTTTAATGAAAGTTTAAAATATCTCATATGATACATAACAAAATTAGCTGGGCTTTACTTTTTTAATACAATTTGTTTTACGTCGCACATATGTCTTACCGCAACGTTGTGATAGGAACGTGCTAGGAGTGGGAAGGAAGCCACTTTAGCCTTAACTAAGGTGTGAACATGGAAAACCACAGAAAACCACCTGTAGTGCTGCCTACAGCGGGGTTTGAACCCACTATCTCCCGAATAGAAACTGATAGCTACGTGCCTGGGCATTACAGCGTTGAAACAATCACCTTGAAAGCACAGGTTAGTAGTGGTCACTGGTTTCAACATCCAGTAAAATATTTCTCTTTTACTCTGTGGTAACTGTGTTAATCTACGTATAATTTTGTACACCTTATTAATATTCGTCTACACGTCAAATGATGCAAGAAATATCATAGGACTTGAAGTTTAATTTATTTTCTTAAGACTACTCAAATAAACAGCATACATCTACTTTCCTTGTGCTTTCTATATTCCCTTAAGTTGGAGGAAATCACCATGTAATATCGTCGTTTTTCAAAACTACAGATCAGACACTGTGTTGAGTAAAAGCTATTATTAACGAGGTGTGAGCCTCCGTGGCTCAGGCGGCAGCGCGCCGGCCTATCACCGCTGGGTTCCGTGGTTTAATTCCCGATCACTCCATGTGAGATTTGTGCTTGACAAAGCGGAGGCGGGACAGGTTTTTCTCCGGGTACTCCGGTTTTCCCTGTCATCTTTCATTCCACCAACACTCTCCAATATCATATCATTTCATCTGCCATTCATTAATCATAGCCCAGAGGAGTGCGACAGGCTTCGGTAGGTGGCACAGTTCCTATCCTCGCCGATAGATGGGGGCTTCATTCATTCCATTCCTGGCCTGTTCAAATGACTGGAAACAAACAGTGGATTTTCATTTTCATTGATGAGGTGTAATGTGTGTTGCAGTTATTTGATCCTGTGTATCCATATGTACAAGCAATCAGCTTAGTGGCGGAAAGTCAGTATACGTCCGCTATTATCTTGCAAACGGTTCGATTGCAGCTTCATTTTCACAGAGCCCCTTTAGCTTCTCCTATCGTGCACGTTATAATTTTCGGCTTTAGCCCTCACTTTTGATACATCGTGTATAAAGTGGTGAGTCAAAATAAAAGAAGAACAACAACGTTCAAACTTGTAAGAGCTTTAAGACAGCTGTGGAGCAACAGAGGTGATAAATCTGTATGAGTTCTAACGATGCAAATATTTTGTAACGTATTTGTGTAATTATTGGTCTAATTACAGTATTAAACATTCGCCTGCACGACTCAGGCATAACTCAAGCGATAGTATAGGCAATAACTGGCAAAGTTCAAAGATAATTATATTGAAAGGAAATGCATTTGCCTTGACCTCTGGTACCGGTCAGACCTCGAAAGTCGGTATGATCTAGATAAGACTGTCACGAACCGTTAGAAAGTAAGGTCACAGAGTTTCATTTGGCAATCCAATCAATTGTTTTGATGAAAAGATGTATTTCTTCATGTATCAGTCTTACTCTTGGGTTCAAGGTAGTAGTTGAAGAAAGAGAGCACGCTAAGTCTCCCCCTATTTAATTCCGTGAAATCATTGTGCGCGTGGTCAACCAGCAGAACATTCCTCAGATACTGCCAGAGAGCTCTTCGAGTATTTTCGGCGTAGTTACGGTGGTCGCACTTTCCTTCCAAACACGTAGCTGTGAGTTCCTTGAATAATAACGTGTTGACCTTTAGTCTAACAAGGGAACTGTTTAGATCAGACCAGACCTATTGCGATGGATCTTGATCCATTAATACATCATAAACTTCATGGTAATAGTTAGGGTCATTATTTTTTGCATTGATTTATGTTCGATTTCGCGAAAAGGAAACAATTGAGGCAGTGAGCGAGACAGTGGGCTATGCCGGAGTTGGATGGAACTGAGATATTTTAGAGTTTTGTGTTTGCTCTAATAATGAGAAAAACTTTCCTATTAACATATAATTTATTGTTTACCATTTCAAAGCATTCATTTCAAACTCTTTATTTACAGGGTGTAATTCCATCATTTAACCGGCTCCTTAGGCCCTTTCCACCTGCAAACAACCAAATAACCTTGCATTACTACCTGTAGGTTCGCTAACAGTACCTACCCAAGAATTGCCTTAATTACCCGGTTACTATAAAAATTTTAGTCCTTTATAACAAATATTTGGAACTTCAGTTAATTAAAAAATCGAACTAATTCCATATACAAAAAAAATATTTGAGTACCTTCAAATATTCAGGTCTTCCTAGACATCCTCAGCTATGCTCAAGTCATCCGGCTGGAGTGCATGGTATATAGTATGGTGATTCTGCGGTATGTACGGCAGAAGAGACATCAAGTGCTTGCATTTAGCTTTATTAATTCTTCTTCCTACAGGATATAGAGTTTCCAGTTCTGAAGGAATTAATATTCTGTTCAGTGCTTCCAGTGGTGCTTGTGTTTTCTCTCTGCGAGGCCTCCCAGATATCGTACGTTCACTTCCTCCCACGGACAAAGTTCAGAATAGCTGGATTTGTACTGTAATATACCGTATTTATTACAGTCTATCCTGATAATGGCAATCTTCCGGAGTGGTATTTTAACACCTGACCTACTTTTCTTGTTTCTACCAAAGCACGATATGGCACTGTGGAAGTTTTTGAAGTCTTCACTTTTCATTTCTATCACATGAAAAGGATTCTTCACTCTTGAACGTTCAACGAGACGAAACCAATCTTCCGGTGTGAATGCATAGTCCGTTTCCCTGAAAATATTTTCGATTACACCGAAATCACGGCCTGAAGGCAAAGAGGTGTGTCCAGAAACAAGATAGTACTGTTCTATGCAGTCAAAATTTCCTGTCATCACAAGAGCATAATAAATCATATATAGGATGTTATTTTTGTTCAGTGAAGAACAGGAGTCAGAAAAGAATCTTAACTTCCGCTTTCCCAATGTATTTTCAGGTACACTTAACACTTTCAATAGACTCGATGCAATCGCTGAAGCACCTCGCGAAGCTACGTTTTCGGGCCACTTACACATGAAGGCAATTTTTTGGTTGCATATATGAATACCGAAATTGTACGCCCAGAGTTGCCTTAGATAAAATACCACTTCTGTTGGTATTTTTGGGGTTGGTAAAGCTTTCTGATGATCATACGTCATCAAGTAGTAGTCACAGTTTCCTTCGAGGCATCCAGATCGAAATGCAGAGAGAAGATTGTATGCTGCAGTTGCCCTTACTTGATGTACCCGTATCATTAGAGGTATGATATTTTCTTCTTTAGCTTGCCATTCGTCACACACTTTGCATACATCTGTATGGGGCATTTTGAAGCCGATATTAAATTTCGTATTAAATATAGTCATGCATGTGCCACAACTAACAGTCTTAATGCCAGCACCATCTCTTTCTTCTTTGTAGAGCCTATAGGTCTCTGAAACTGATTTCACAACTCGAATGAATTTTTTTAACCTTCTTTCTGCAATAGTGACTAAAATACACTGACTGACAGAGCAAATGCAACACCAAGAAGGAGTGGTCAGAACTTTATGCCAATTGCAGGGTAGACTGACGTCACTGAGGTATGCTCATGATGTGAAATGCGCCGCTGTGCTGCGCACGTAGCGAACGATAAATGGGACACGGCGTTGGCGAATGGCCCACTTCGTACCGTGATTTCTCAACCGACAGTCATTGTAGAACGTGTTGTCGTGTGCCACAGGACACGTGTATAGCTAAGAATGCCAGGCCGCCGTCAACGGAGGCATTTCCAGCAGACAGACGACTTTACGAGGGGTATGGTGATCGGGCTGAGAAGGGCAGGTTGGTCGCTTCGTCAAATCGCAGCCGATACCGGTACCCATAGGGATGTGTCCACGGTGCAGCACCTGTGGCGAAGATGGTTGGCGCAGGGACATGTGGCACGTGCGAGGGGTCCAGGCGCAGCCCGAGTGACGTCAGCACGCGAGGATCGGCGCATCCGCCGCCAAGCGGTGGCAGCCCCGCACGCCACGTCAACCGCCATTCTTCAGCATGTGCAAGACACCCTGGCTGTTCCAATATCGACCAGAACAATTTCCCGTCGATTGGTTGAAGGAGGCCTGCACTCCCGGCGTCCGCTCAGAAGACTACCATTGACTCCACAGCATAGACGTGCACGCCTGGCATGGTGCCGGGCTAGAGCGACTTGGATGAGGGAATGGCGGAACGTCGTGTTCTCCGATGAGTCGCGCTTCTGTTCTGTCAGTGATAGTCACCGCAGACGAGTGTGGCGTCGGCGTGGAGAAAGGTCAAATCCGGCAGTAACTGTGGAGCGCCCTACCGCTAGACAACGCGGCATCATGGTTTGGGGCGCTATTGCGTATGATTCCACGTCACCTCTAGTGCGTATTCAAGGCACGTTAAATGCCCACCGCTACGTGCAGCATGTGCTGCGGCAGGTGGCACTCCCGTACCTTCAGGGGCTGCCCAATGCTCTGTTTCAGCAGGATAATGCCCGCCCACACACTGCTCGCATCTCCCAACAGGATCTACAAGGTGTACAGATGCTTCCGTGGCCAGCGTACTCTCCGGATCTCTCACCAATCGAACACGTGTGGGATCTCATTGGACGCCGTTTGCAAACTCTGCCCCAGCCTCGTACGGACGACCAACTGTGGCAAATGGTTGACAGAGAATGGAGAACCATCCCTCAGGACACCATCCGCACTCTTATTGACTCTGTACCTCGACGTGTTTCTGCGTGCATCGCCGCTCGCGGTGGTCCTACATCCTACTGAGTCGATGCCGTGCGCATTGTGTAACCTGCATATCGGTTTGAAATAAACATCAATTATTCGTCCGTGCCGTCTCTGTTTTTTCCCCAACTTTCATACCTTTCGAACCACTCCTTCTTGGTGTTGCATTTGCTCTGTCAGTCAGTGTACAAGGGAAATTTTTAAATATGGTCCATTACTGATTTCTCATCTTCATCACTTAACTTATGCTTGTAATTACCGTGCTCACCTCTGAGATCCACATGAGGTGATACTATCAAGCTGTTAGGTGATAATGATCCTTCGCGTTCAGATTCGCCTCCTTCCGGCACATTAGCTTTTCTATCGCCTCTGACTGTAGAAAGACGTCTCCTGGATATTCCAAACACATCGCAAAATGCCTTTCTGCATACCGTAACTAGATGACCACGGGAATTTTTCACAGAATATGTGAAAAATACGTGCCTTCTACTTGAATGTTCATTCATTCTCCTCCTTGGGTAAAATCCACTCCATCCTTGCTGCCTTATCAGTCCAAATAAGAACGCAATTTTTTGCATTATAATCACCTGTTTTATAGAACGCACAGAATATGTAATCTTTTTCAGCTTTCGCAAGTTCATGGTATTTATACTAGCTAACATTAGCTGCCACAGATCGCACACTACACTCACATCAAGCGCCTTGCTGCTTATTCGTTTTATCTCTAATGTACTCTAATCCTAAGTTTCTACATACTTTAGCCCTTTTTCCTTTTCCACTTGTCATCATTTCCAACTCGTTTTTCTGGTTTTTCACAGCTACTCACTATTACTTCTCCTTCACCGTCCACCATTTTGTACACAACTAACGCGTGTTTGAGAATAAGCGCAGCGCTTAGGGCCGCTCTGCTGTGAGTTTACGTCCGGAAGATAGTGGGTTCGAACCCCACTGTTGGCAGCCCCAAAGATAGTATTCCCTCACTTCCCACTTTCACATCAGAAAAATGCTGGGGCTCTACCTTAATTAAGACCAAGGCCGCTTCCAACTCCTAGTCCTTTCCTATCCCATTGTCGCCATAAGACTTATCTGTGTCGGTGTGATGTAAAGCAAAATTGAAAAACAAAAATTAAAAAAATGTAAACCATGTGATTACCAAATTCAAAGGTCTGTCGTAGAGGACATGAGAGAAAAATAAAGGTTATCTCATTTCAGGCGAGACCGTATTTATATGTCACAATTATTATTATTATTATTATTATTATTATTATTATTATTATTATTATTATTATTATTATTATTATTATTATTATTATTATTACGAGGATTGGGGCAAAAGTCATGGCAACTATTTTATTTCTTTTTAATATGTAAACGGATCACAAACGTATATGTGTCGTACGGAAGTTCTGCAGGCATAGTGTGTATGCAGAACAACAGACGGCTCTGTGATAGCTGGTAGTAGCGCAGCGAGGGCTGTGAAATCAGTCAGTTAGTGAGTGTCGTGCGAGATGGAAATAACCCATGTTGAACAGCGCGCTTACATCAAAATAACCGTTCTCCGAGGGAGAAATGCGATGGAATGTCACAGTGAATTAGTGGAAGCCCTTGGGAATAATGCCCCACCATACCGTACAGTAGCACGGTGGATAGGAAAGTTTCAGCAAGGACGTGTGTCAACCAGTGATGAGCAACGTTCGGGACGACCTGTCAGTGTGCGGTCCGACGTGGCACGTGCCGTCATCGAGTAGCTCCTGGATGAAGACAGACGATGAACGCTACTGGAATTAGAGAGGGCAAGTGGCATCGAGAAACGCACCGTCCACAGGATATTGCGTAATGAACTGCAACTGCGCAAAATCGCATCGTGGTGGATACCGCGTGCACTGACGTAAGTTCAAAGGGGGTGCGCTGTGCAATATGCTCCGACCACCTTGCACGCTGGCAACAGGACGGAGATCAATTCTTGTCACGAATAATTTTGAGCCAGGGCATACGAACCAGAACTGAAGCGTCAGTCCGCGGAGTGGCGACATGCTGGATCACCAAGGAGGCAGAAGGTCCGTCAGAATGCTTCCCCAGTCAAATTGATGGTGATCGTCGCGTATGACGTCATGGGTGTCATTGTTTGCCACTTTGTTCCACATGGCAGAACAGTGACCGCACAGTACTACAGGGACTTCCTGGTGCGACAGGTAGGACGTGGCGTTCGGGAGAAACGTCCGGATCTTCTGGACAATGCAATAATCCTGCACGACAACGCAAAACCACATAAAGCAGAGTGTGTAGTAAGGCAGCTACTGCGACGTTGGGGATGGGAAGAATTGGAGCACCCACCGTACTCTCCCGACATTTCGCCCTGTGACTTTGATCTCATTCGAAAGATTAAGGAACCACTACGTGGTAGGCGGTTTGTAACACGAGAGGACATTGCTAATGCTGTGCGCCAACAGGTGAACCGATTCACACATGATGCGGCAAATGCTGAGACAGATGGAATTCAGCGCCTCCCACATCGTTGGCAGCGTGTGGTGTCAGTAGCAGGGGACTACTTTGAAGGTCTTTAGGTCCAGGTTTGTCATATCAACTTTATGTGTACTGTGCTGTAATTCTCTTGCACCGGGAAGGCCATATTGCCCTGTATACTACCGTAATAAATTAGTGTCTTACGATATTTCAGTGCTATCCATTGTCCACACATGTAGTCAATACCTTGTCCTTTCGTCTGTATATGTCATTTTCCAACCGGACTGGTATCTTCAAGAAAAGAATAGTTGCCATGACTTTTTCCCCAACCCTCCTATTATTATTATTATTATTATTATTATTATTATTATTATTATTATTATTATTATTATTATTATTATTATTATTAATAGTTTCTGTCTTTCTTAATCTGTTTACACTCCAGGATTGGTTTTCCCCTCGGACTCAGCGAGGGATCCCACCTCTACCATTTCAAGGGTAGTGTCCTGGAGCGTCAGACATCGGGAGGATAAAACTGGGAAGGAGGACCAGTATCTCGGCCAGGCGGTCTCACCTGCTATGCTAAACAAGGGCCTTTTGGGGGGATGGGAAGATTGGAAGGGATAGACAAGGAAGAAGGAAGGAAGCGGCCGTGGCCTTAAGTTAGGTACTATCTCGGCATTTGCCGAGGATGACGTAGGTGGAAATCGAACCCGCCTCTACTCAGTTGACCTCCCGGCGTGAAATCCACTCCGAACGCGACAGACACTCGATCACAGCAGGCACGAATGGCGATGTATCTGTGGTCGGATCTGGTGCCAGGAGGACGATATACCAATGGTCCTTCCTTTGTGGTACAAAAAATGACTTCATCAGAAAAGATGTCCGGCGATATGGCTAAATAGTTAGCGTGCTGGCCTTTGGTCCAGATGGTTCCGAGTTCGATTCCCGGCCGGGTCGGAGATTTTACCCTTAAATGGTTAATTCCCGTGGCTCGAGGACAGGGTATCTGTGTTGCCCCCAACATCCCAACATCGACTAAGTGATATGTTCCGAGCTCTCAGCGGAGAGATGGCGTGGAATGACATTAGTAGAAGAATAAGTTTGAGTGGCGTCTTTAAAAGTAGGAAAGATCACAATATGAAGATAAAGTTGGAATTCAAGAGGACAAATTGGGGAAAATATTCATTTATAGAAAGGGGGGTTAGGAATTGGAATAACATACCAAGGGAGACGTTCAATAAATTTCCAATTTCTTTGAAATCATTTAAGAAAAGGCCAGGAAAACAACAGATAGGGAATTTGCCACCTGGGCGACTGCCCTAAATGCAGATCAGTATTGATTGACTGATTGATTGATCCCTGCAACTCACACACCACACATAACACTATCCTCCACCACAATAACTCGCAGTTACCTACACATGGCAGGTGCCGCCCGCCCTTATCGGAGACTCTGTCCTACAAGGGCTGCACCCGGCTATAAACAGCCACAGGAAATTATTATAAAAGATTACCCCTTTCCCTATCCTATCGCAATTCCTACTGCAAAGACTAAACTTAAGGCTCGTCTACATGCTCCTCCTTAAGAAGTTGGAATGGCACGTCGAGATCTTAAATTGGCAGTCCTAAAACGATTTCTCACGGTCTGCCCGTGGCCAGGAAAATTAACAACTGTCTTATTAAAAGTAGCAGTGCTATGAAAGGAATTCATTTCATTCCCTGCCACTAATCTGGTATCGCGTTGCGGTGTTGAAATTTTCCATCTACCACTCCCAGATTTTCGGCGGAAAATACCCGAACATCGATAATTTCGCATCCATCTTCCAGCTGTCCTTTCTGAAATGTGGTAACGCCTATCTGCTTCGGATGCCGAAAAACCAAGTTCAATCACAGTCCGTATTACACTTTCCCTCGTTCCTTCATCACCTCTCTGTGGGGCCATGTCAGTCAACTGCAAGTCTCAGGCAGAAATGGCGTCGTTGATTATCTCGTTGCCGAGCTGAGTGGCTCAGACGGTTAAGGCGCTGGCCTTCTGACCCCAAGGTGGCAGGTTTGATCCTGGCTCAGTCCGGTGGTATTTGAAGGTACTCAAATACGTCAGCCTCGTGTTGGTAGATTTACTGGCACGTAAAAGAACTCCCGCGGGACTAAATTCCGGCACCTCGGCGTCTCCGAAGACCGAAAAAGTAGTTAGTGGGACGTAAAGCAAATAACATTATTATTTATTATTGATTATCTCGTTGAGTGTTAGCTTCTACCTAGGTACTAAAATAATAGCAAAATATTCACAGTGATGCATACATACATTTTAGATTTGAACATTCTTCTTTATTTTTAGTTGATCTACGTCGCATAAACACACAGACGTCTTATGGCGACGATAGGATAGGAAAGAACTAGGAGTGGGAAGGAAGCGGCCATGGCCTCATTTAAGGTACAGCCCCAGCATTTGCCTGGTGTGAAAATGGGAAACCATGGAACCATCTTCAGGGCTGCCGACAGTGGGGTTCGAACACACTATCTCCCGAATACTGGATACTGGCCGCACTTAAGCGACTGCAGCTATCGAGCTCTCGTACCACGTTTAAAATTTGGTGGCAACGCCGGGAATCGAACGCGGGCCTCCCGCGGCTGGCAGCTAATCACACTAACCACTACAACACAGAGGCGGTCTACAGAATTGAACATTAATAGTTTCAATAGATTTAGAGATTAATTACTATATAATTTGCAGACATAAATTCCCTACGTAAGCCTCAGTTATCAGCATCATGTTATTTCATTTTAGGATAGTATTGCACCCGCCCCCTACCCTAATGGCTCCGGCGATAAATCTACAGGGTCGCTAACAGCTTAAAATCAAGTGGTCATCAAATATAAAACAACTTAGCGGCATAAAGGGTAGGAAGAGGCGGGCGTCATGTCTATATTAGAATGAGAACAAGTTTTTATAAAATTTAAATCAAATGATTTTATTAAATTATGTTGATCTTGAATTAAACATATATACAATTGATTTACACGAATTGATTCAACATCCTTGTGGATTATTTTAAAATCTGATATTGAGGGATAAGACCGAGTATCTACCATTCGTAGAGCAAATATGTCATGACTTAACGTGTACGGAAAAATTTACTACTACTACTGTTATTTGTTTTACGTCCCACTAACTACTTTTTAAGGTCTTCGGAGACGCCGAGGTGCCGGAATTTAGTCCCGCAGGAGTTCTTTTACGTGCCAGTAAATCTACCGACACGGGGCTGTCGTATTTGAGCACCTTCAAATACCACCGGACTGAGCCAGGATCGAACCTGCCAAGTTGGGGTTAGAAAGCCAGCGCCTTAACCGTCTGAGCCACTCAGCCCGGCCGGAAACATTTAAAAAGAACATAAATCACTGAAGCTATTCCCATATTACTGGGCAATTAAATTAAATACTCATTGCAGGCAAATCTGAGTGACACCTATTCTACCACAAACTATTTTCCCAATGGGATAACTTAACATGATATGATACAAACTGTACAAGTATAAACAGTCTTGGGTTCGGATCGAACCTCCAACTAAATACACAATTTCGTCGCAACAATGGGTAACAACCATTGTCGACGCTGAACACCAATACAAACAAGATATGGAACACAAAAAGAAACACATGAGAAACACACATTTTTATGTACACAAAGCGTGAGATGCACATCAATTATCCCAACACTGTGAGATAGCTGTACACATGCCCAGGACCGAACACAAGTTCACGATGTGTTCAGGGATTCTGAAACACAACTAGCCATTTAATATGCAAGAAAAAAATAATAAAGAAAAATATTAAATACAGAACATCGGGTCGCATAATACTTGAGTAGATCTAAATCAGCTGAGGCAAATAAATCAATCACCACGCTCGCAAGAACGAAACTCCAGTCAGGCAAAAGATTTTCGTTAGGGTCGAAGCTCACACAAAAAGTACTGCACACGAGCCTTGCACAGAAAATACGGTTCTCGGCCAGCCGCCCCTCGCAGCGGACTAGGCTCGGGACATCCAACCGCTCGTTAAAGGAAGACCAGCCATCGTCCTTTTAAAAAATATACATCACATTAAACCGCGACATATCGTCATTACCTGAAGTCATGTCACACACAACTTATTCTACCATAATACCACTAAGCATGCATATAACTACGGCGGCTAAATACCAGCTTCTCCTACTGTACATTATCAAACGTAGAATCTATCAAACTACTCATCTTATAGAACGATATATCTCAAATTATAAGCCTCTACATGTGCAATTACAGTCTGACCACAATATCTCACACCGTGAGTCCTGGCTACGAGTCATCCTAACTTTGTAACCGCATCTTCGCACATAATCTCATACACAGCTCATCTGATGGTAGTCAATCAAACACGTACATCTGAACATCCAGACACCGGCTTCTATTATTATTATTATTATTATTATGGATCCTTCAAAATTAGTCTACTCTCTGTTTGGTGTGCCTACGCGATTTACATATCACACCCGCATTAATCAAAACAACACACGCGGTAATAAACAACACACTCGGTCATTAAAACAACACACGCATTAATAAACAACTCACTCGGCAATTAGAACAACACCGATAAAATGAAATAGTTCCCTATCTAAATATATCAATGGAGGGTAGGTTCGGTCCTCTGGATGATTCTTATAGCTGCATTTCTTGTCACACACAACTTATTCTACCATAATACCATTAAGCGTGCATATAACTACGCCGGTTAAATACCAGCTTCTTCTACATTATCAAACTTAGATTCTATCAAACTGCTCATCTTACAGAACGATTAATGAAACGTAGAAATCCCCAAATAAAATGGAAAATAAAACTCCTTTTCCCACAAATAAATTTTCCCATATTTACAATTAAAACCACTTAGACATGTTACAAGAGAAAGAATCTGTGCTCTGCTTAGGCACATTTACATTTAAATAAAATTGAATCCTCGACATGTATAGCTAAAGTTTTACAAAAAATATTCCCGTATCCCAAAGCTAGGCATAAGAGGATGGAGTTACTCAGCCTTATATCCCTTGATACACCTTCGTCAGCTCAGGTGGCCCATCTTGGATGTTTAGTGCCGGCTCATCTCCATTGAGACGGTCGTTGGTTCCACCTGTCGACTGCTGGATTTAATCTCCATCGTCCTTGGCGAATGATGACTCTTCAGTTATCTAGGCACACAAAATGCACAAGTTTAATCCACGTTACGCTCGTCAGCTTCACCATGTACAACCCGACGTGATCTTTGATTAACAAGTCCCGAATCAAAGAATATTGATACAAGGTATTACGACACGACCCGCACAAGAATCCACGACTCAACACTGAGTTACCCTGTATCTTACTGAAACAGTTACGCGTCCCCGCAGCAACCTCGGGTAAGCGTTGGAGCAGAATTTTTAACTTCGTGTGGCTATTTCTAGCTGAGTATAGCCCTTGTAAGGCAGACCCTCCGATGAGGGTGGGCGGCATCTGCCATGTGTAGGTAACTGCGTGTTATTGTAGTGGAGGATAGTGTTATGTGTGGTGTGTGAGTTGCAGAGATGTTGGGGACAGCACAAACATCCAGCCCCCGGGCTATTGGAATTAACCAATGAAGGTTAAAATCTCCGACCCGGCCGGGAATCGAACCCGCGACCCTCTGAACCGAAGGCCAGTACACTGACCATTCAGCCAACGAGTCGTACGTTGGAGTAATAATAATAATAAAAAGTTTACGAGTTACACAATGTGTTCAAAACACAACACGGTTTGATCACTCACTTATTAAAGTCGCGTGTGTTAATACAGCGCACGACTCACTTGAATTAAGCCGTTTATAGCTATTTTTAAACAACAGTTCACTAAACAAAGGGAAACTGAGAGCTCGCCTAGCGTAGGTCCGCCCCTCGTGAGAACAAATATCCAATTGTCTGGGGTGACGCTTCTACTGCCTTATAACAACTAAGAGGCTACCCTTCTCAAAACTCACATACAGCCTGTTCTCGGCCTAAGAGGCAAAATACTGCGATAATTAGGTAACCATTATCCTCCTAATGTAAATGAGACATCTCCGTACGAAATCCGATCGTGGGATCTCTAGAAAATAATGGATATCTTTCCTCGATTTCTCCCCTTCTCGGGTGAATCCCCTTGTCGATTAGGTGTGAAGTGATAAGCCAGATGGCCTCCAGTACTTTCCCGTCGTTACGTAACCAACTATTCCCTCCTTAGCGTTAGATTATTACCAGAAAGGAAGCCACACGCTCTAAATAAATGCTCCAATTGCGACCAGCTCATCTGGATCAAAAGGCAAGGGAGGAATATGAATTTCATTAATTATGTCAGCGTAGATGATAAGGTTGTTCATGCTGATTTAAAGATGGCTCCCATATTTCGATTCGAAAAAGTTTACCTCTCTCACTCGGCTACAGCATGAGGTGGGGGTGACTTTTCCTAATATTCATCTTGATGGTTCCCCGGCTCGGCTCCACCCGTAGCGTCTCAAGCTTCGAACCCCCGCGGGCTCGCCGCTAGATAAAGGAAAACTTGCCCAACTAGATCGTAAATAACGATTTTGGAATGAAATTTATAGGGTTGTTTTATCTCTTGCCAGGATGTTGATATTTATTCATTTAAGTTTCTCTTTTCAAAATAGCATTACGTCTGTGACCTAGATGATTAATCTCGACCATAGGTCCTCGGTTCATGCCCCTATCGGGTACAGCCGTTGCCTACGAGATATACAAGGCCGGGACATAGCTACTAATTTGTCGCTGAAAAAGCGGCCCGACCGTGTTTACAGTTTGGTCGCTAGGTGTCAGGTTTCCGTTCTGTTCTTGGCAGACTTTTAACATTGTGATATGTGGAGTAATTGTGATGCTGTGTTGATTTTGTGGAATTTATTGTGAATATTGTTTCTGTCGGTGAGTGTCTGTGAGGTTGAGAAGAAGATGCACTGTTGTGTACCTCTCTGTATTTCGGATGACACTAAAAAAGCATGAAAATTGACGTTCCATAATTTCCCTTCCGAGTGCGCTTTAAGGGAGAAATGAAAGCAAACTATTTCTACGCAAGGTGATATAGTAGGATCTCTTTAGGTACCTAGCAATTCTTCTAATAAAACAGATTTCAATGTAAGCACATCAATTAAACTACCTTCTGTTTTCATTATGTATCCTGTTCACAAAACAAGAAAATGTCAAAAGCAGGAAGCGTCCAGCTCCCAAAATTATGTGTTGTCATCAAAATTTGGTAAAAGTTCTGATTCAGATAACGATGAATATACCATATCTTCATACGGCAGCCACAAACGAAAAAGGAGTAAAAGTCTCGTTTCTATATCAAGGAAAGTCTACGAGTATCTCTGTTAAATCCAAAAAATATACGGATGAGAAAATTAAATACCATATTACAGAAAATAATCTGTAAATTGAGAAGTAGGATACGGGTAATGAAATCAGAAAAAAAGGTTTACGGTATCTGAACTTGACCAAAAAGCAAACCAAATTGAAGAGCATGCTAAAATTGGTCATTTAGGAGCTTTATTCCTGTTAGAACGAATTTAATTTTCTTCTTCTTTCTTCATCCGTGTACCCTCCAGGATCGTATTTTCCCTCGGACTCAGCGAGGGATCCCACCTCTACCGCCTCAAGGGTAGTGTCCTGGAGCACCAGACTTTGGGTCGGGGGATACAGCTGGGGAGGATGACCAGTACCTCGCCCAGGCAGCATCACCTCCTATGCTGAACAGGAGCCTTGTGGAGGGATGGGAAGATTGGAAAGGACAGGCAGGGAAGAGGGAAGGAAGCGGACGTGGCCTTAAGTTAGGTACTATCCTAGCATTTGCCTGGAGGAGAAGTGGGAAACCACGGAAAACCACATCGAGGATGGTTGAGGTGGGAATCGAACCCACCTCTACTCAGTTGACCTCCCGAGGCTGAGTGGACCCCGTTCCAGCCCTCGTACCACTTTTCAAATTTCGTGGCAGGGCCGGGAATCGTACCCGGACCTCCGGGGGTGACAGCTAATCACACTAACCACTACACCATAGAGGCGAACACAAATTTAATTTTACGGGAAGAAAAAAAATAAATACGGTGAAACGACGCTAAATATAGCGTAACGGGCATAACATCGCTCACCAAACAGCGGCATCAACACGAATGTCAAAATATCAGATGTGCGGAGGAAAAGGTTGGATCGCTGATAATTGGTGAAAGGACGATTAAACCCAAAGTTATTTATGACCGCAATCTTGATCCGCTGATCGGATACTCTGAGGCACAATTAAAGTAATCGGTAAGAAGTGACAAACTCTCTATGAGATTTCTCTGCTTCTTTCGTGAATTACTTATTTCGTTTAAGCATATTGTAAGAAATACGTTGTAGAAAATAAGTCAAACAATTGCTCTTGGTATATCTTTGATCTCATATCTGTTTGCTGCCTTCTGAAATTACTAGTTTTAATGAATTTTTATAGTTTTTCGTATTCGAACGTGTTCCAATGTGCGGACGAGACAGAATAGTAAAGAGAACTCTAGCGGCACTTGCCGGAAGTATCTCGAGGACGAGTCTAGTGTGCTGCATTTCCCGGCCTTGTTTATCTCGTAGACAACGGTACAGTATAATGTAATAATATATGAAGAAGAATGAACTCGAATAGTCTTTCTTTCTTTCGTTTTCTTTCTTTCTTTCTTTCTTTCTTTCTTTCTTTCTTTCTTTCTTTCTTTCTCTCTTTCTTAATCCGTTTACCCTCCAGGGTTCGTTTCCCTCGAACTCAGCGAGGGATCCCACCTCTACCGCCTCAAGGGCAATTTCTTGGAGCGTGAGACTTTGGGTCGGGCGATACAACTGGGAAGGAAAACCAGTACCTCGCCCAAGCGGCCTCACCTGCTATGCTGTGAACAGGGTGCTTGTGGAAGGATAGAAAGAGCGGAAGAGGGAAGGAAGCGGTCATGGCCTTACGTTAGGTAGGGCCTACCATCCCGGCATTTTCCAGAAGAGGAAGTGGAAAAACGCGGAAAAGCACTTCGAGGATGTCTGAAGTGGTAATTGAAGTCCTTCTACTTAGTTGACCACCCGACGCTGAGTGGACCCCGTTGCAGTCCCCGTACCAATTTTCAAATTTCGTGGCAGAGCCGGGAATCGAACCTGGACCTCCAGGGGTGGCAGCTAATCACACTAAGCACTACTAGATAGAGGGGGACCAACTCTAATATTATGCAGCTGTATTATTACAAACCTAACATTTATACTATTTATATCGTTAAAGAACTATAGCATAACCCAATAAAATTATAACTTGAACTAGGCTCGAACTTGAAACTTTCGGTTCATTAAGAAAGCGCATTACCCCTCTCCCACGACAAGGAAATGGTCGAATGCATCCTTCTAAAACACCACAGTTCAGCATAGTTCACAGTGCTTCTACTCGGCATCTACAGTACAAACGCATAAATCGTGTAACAGCCCCGGGATCCAAAGTGGAACTTAGAATATACTCGTGGAAAATGAAATCCCAACACCAAGAAGGAGTTGTGCTAGATAGAGGAAACTCAGGAAGTGTATTTGCACATCTGAAAGATGACGCCTATTCACATTTGTGCGTTAGTCGATGAAGGGTGCTACTCATAGGACTGATCGTGTTGCAATAACCTAATGGGAGAAGTAATGACAACCACCTCACTCTTTAATCCCATGCCTCAGTACGGCACCGAGGTCACTTTTGACATCCCAACCTCTCACTCCACAGGCCTGCTTGCACAGGATCTGACGTTACAAAAATCAGTCTTTTTAGCACAGACAGTTTTTGGCATACTGTATGTTACGCTTTCGGTGTTCCAATATTTCTCAGCAAAATGCAACAATGTCCGCCTCTGTGGTGTAGTGGGTAGTGTGATTAGCTGCCACCCCCGGAGCCCCGGGTTCGTTTCCCAGCTCTGCCACGAAATTTGGAAAGTTACGAGGGCTGGAAGGGGGTCCACACAGTCTTGAGAGGTCAAATGAGTAGAGGTGGGTTCGATTCTTATCTCAGCCATCCTGGAAGTTGCTTTCCGTGGTTTCCCACTCCTCCTCCAGGCAAATATCGGGATGGTACCTAACTTAAGGCCACGGCCGCTTCCTTCTCTCTTCCTTGTCTATCTCTTCCAATCTCCCCCCCCCCCCTCCGGCCACAAGGCCCCTGTTCTGCATAGCAGGTGAGGCCGCCTGGGCGAGGCACTGGTCATTCTCCCATGTTGTATCCCACGACCCAATGTCTCAGGCTCCAGGACACTGCCCTTAAGGCGGTAGAGGTGGAATCTCTCGCTGAGTCCGAGGGAAAAACCAACCCTGGAGGGTAAGCTAATTAAGAAGAGAAAGAAGGAGAATAATAAAATGTAACAATAATATATTGTACCGGTTACGACCTGTACATAAGTATTTTTTGAGCATAAGTTACGTTTATTTACCACGCGTAATGTTCCGAGCGCGCCTGGTTTGTTTACCAGCAGCGAGGACCAGCTAGAGAGTGTATGACGACTGTGAGCTGTGACATAGCCACAGGGGCTGGCTAGACCGCCCGCTCGTCTCAGCACGTGTTACCAGCCTTGACTGGTATTTTCTGGATTCCACGTCACTTGTTCTAGAGAGTTCGATGGAGAAAATTTTGAAATTTCTATAATAATGATGCTAGCGAATCGAGCGATATGCCATCTTGTTTGGGATCATCTAAACGTCCCAATGCTCGAGTTTCAAGCAAATCCATCGAGGGATTCGGGAGATATTCAATCAAACCGTATTATGACGTAGACATCCCAGATTGAATAAAAGGAGGACCTACTGTAGCCTATTCAGACAGTCTCAGCTGAGTAGTCAGCGGGGACACTCTTGCTGCTACTATCATCGTGTACTCTGTCATTATACAAGTGTGGGAAGACGATTCTTCCAAGTACTATAAGTGGACTCATAAGACTTCGAGTGTTGTAGAAAATTTTCTAAGTCTTCGTAAATGAACTTAGAATATTTACAAGTGTTAATTAAATGGACTTGTATTATTTACGTGCCTTCGAGACTGAAACTTTTCTAAGTGTTTGGACTTGTATTATTTACGTGTCTTCGAAGCTGGAATTTTTCTAAGTGTTCGTGAAATGGACTTGTATTATTTACATGGGTTCGAGACCAGAATTCTTCTAAGTGTTCATTGGATGGACTTGTATTATTTACGTGCCTTCGAGACTGAAACTTTTCTAAGTGTTCACTAAATGGACTTGTATTATTTACGCGTCTTCGAAGCTGGAATTTTTCTAAGTGTTCACTGAATGGACTTGTATTATTTTCATGTGTTCGAGACCAGAACTTTTCTACGTGATCATTGAATGGACTTGTATTATTTACGAGTATTCGAGATTGGAATTTTTCTAAGTGTTCGTGAAATGGACTTGTATTATTTACGTGGAATATTTGCGACTGTTGAGGATCTCATCCTTCTAATAGACAGCGATTGATTAACATTGCTAGTGATGAACTTTAACTTTCCAACGGCTCTAAACAAAGTTACGATTTCACTTGCATTTACTCAAAGACTTGTACATTTGCCAGTGTTGGTTTAAAAGACTTATAAATTTCGTCAGTGAATTTATTTATGTGGAAGGACTTGTGTTTCCGTCAGTGGTCACTCAAAGACTTTATGAATTTCACCAGTAATTAACTTTAAATATATTCAAACTTCCAAGTGAATGGACTTGTGTTTTCATTCGAGTTTAGGCAAAGACTTGCACCTTCGCCAGTAATGAACTTTGAGTTTAACTATAATTTCACAAGAAGGGACTTGTATTTTTCGTTGCTAAAAGTTATTCAGGGAAGGGGATTTTCCTAGTGATGAACTATAAAATTATTAATACCACTCATATCGTGTTAGGAGTGTTGGAAGTCTTGATGTACAGTTATCAAGAACTCTGCTTATAAGTTGATCATCCAAGGTTTTCATGGACTCAGTGCTACTAGTGACCTTGGGAACATCAATCCTCTCAGTCTCATTGCCTCATCGCCTGGATCACCGGGGTTCGACCCGGGCCTCAGAGTTCGAGACATCTCTACTTGCCGTCAATCCAGACAGTCCAGCTGCCTCTGTCTGGAGTATCTGGAGTCCCTGGAATCCCTGGAGTCTTCTGGAACGTGCTTCAACCAGCTTGGCTTGGTGAGCTGGAAAACCCGAGCCATACTATTGGAATACGAGGAAGACAATCCATTTCTACTTAGAGGTGATGTGCCAGTTCATGACTTATTTGAATAAACTCTTGTGCAATCAGAGTCAAAGTTTTTCTGTAGATAGGACCTACCTCCTGTACCGAGCCCTAGCTACAATTAATCCAGTTTTTCGCCCTGAGAACTATAGTCATGCTACTTTAACATTTAATCTGAGAGTCGGGCTCTTTTACCGGTACAATATATAGTGCGAAATGCAACCTCTTCCCGCGAGGGTCTCCTGCTTCGAACGCTTGATTATGCGCATTCAGCATGTCAGGCTCCGTCGCTAAATAGTTAGCGTGCTGGCCTTGCTTCAAGGGGCGCCGGATTCGATTTCCAGCCGGGACGGGAATTTTAACATTAATTGGTTAGTTTTACTGGCTCGGGGACTGGGCGTGTGTGTGTGTGTCGTCCTTAAAAGCAGAAAATACAAGGAACGAATGAGAAAAATAAGAAAACGTCCGTAATTAAAAAATTAAGAACGTAGCCTGCAATTCGGATATACGGCGTCAGCTCGAAAGACCTCCAGAGTTTCAAGTCATGATTAGGTATAGTGCAATTCGGAGCACGGTAGCGAGTGAATCTGTCGACCGATTCAAAAGAGTGCAGTCTCAGTCTATCCGCAAATATACAGGTTAACAAGTGTCTGCTAGTTAGTCCCGTTTTCTGATACGGGTTCGGGTTTGAGGTGCGATGGAAGTATATGGCATGTTTCTTTTACAGTCGGATGAACTTCCTGACGCCAAGCTCAGTTGAGGAGCTAATGAAGATGTTGAATGAAATTGCATAAGGAAGTGGGAAGAATCGGTTATAGCCCGTGAAGAGGAACTATCCAGGAATTTTCCTAGAAAACCATTCTCAGGACTGCCGGCGGTAGGGTTCGAAACCACTCATCTCCCGAATGCAGAACTTGACCCCATAGTCGCAGGGCGTTAATACGCGCGGCCAAATAAAAGTTTTGACTGTACATTGCACAGAATTAAAAAAGAATGGTATTTCTGTATCGGTCATGTACACAGTAAGAAGGAAGGACAGTTTTTAATTTATCCGTCATCTTTGTCTGTCTGTCTGTCTGTCTGTCTGTCTGTCTGTCTGTCTGTCTGTCTTTTTTTCTTGCTAATTGCTTTACGTCGCATCGACACAGATAGGTCTTATGGCGACGATGGGACAGGAAATGACTAGGAGTGGAAAGGAAGCGGCCGTGGCCTTAATTAACGTACAGCCCCAGCATTTGCCTGGTGTGAAAATGGGAAACCACGGAAAAAATCTTCAGGGCTGCCGACAGTGGGGTTCGAACCCACTATCTCCCGAATACTGGATACTGGCCGCATTTAAGCGACTGCAGCTATCGAGCTCGGTGTCTGTCTGTCTGTCTGTCTGTCTGTCTGTCTGTCTGTCTGTCTGTCTGTCTGTCTGTCTGTCTGTCTGTCTGTCTGTACGAATGGATGCGTGAATGTATGTATGTATTGAACCCGACCTGGGATACTTTTTTTTTTGCTAGTTGCTTTACGTAGCACCGACACGGATAGGTCTTATGGCGACGATGGGACATGAAATTGCTAGGAGTGGGAAGGAAGCGGCCGTGGCCTTAATTAAGGTACAGCCCCAGCATTCGCCTGGTGTGAAAATGGGAAACCACGGAAAACCATTTTCAGGGCTGCCGACAGTGGGGTTCGAACCTACTATCTCCCGAATACTGGATACTGGCCGCACTTAAGCAACTGCAGCTATCGAGCTCGGTACCTGGGATACTATGCCACCACGAAATCTAATGCCAATTGTCCTGGATAACAGATGTGGCAATGCCCAATGCTTGTGCAGGATTCGAACGCACACTTCTCCGCACCCTTGGTCTTGATTACCAGAACTCTGGGGGTGGTTTATTCGAGTCTAGAACCTTACATCTAGCTTATAGGCTTAAGGGTGTGGAGGAAACTTCAGGACGCTCTATGCTACGGCAAATGAAATTCTCCCAATATGAGCAATTAATATTTAATGGCCTTGGTGACAAATAGAAGAACTGTAAAATAAACAGATACATATGTCAACATAGGTCCTTAAGACCTTATCTCGGAATACGTGACCCTCCGAAATAAAAAAAATACATGAAATTACTTCGAATAATTTTCCAGATAAGTACATCCCCATTAATGATCTAGTAAAGTACTGTAACTACAAATGCGTCAGCGAAATCTATATCACATTCCCATCGACACTCAGAACGTTTAAACTAAACAAGAATAATATTTGAAACTATTTGAGTGGTTAATACCCAGCTACCATTTATGTATAAAAAACTAATAAAATGAAAATGAAAAAATGTTTGGGCCCGAGAAAATACGAACCCAGAATCATTACGTGAGTAAAGTCAGAATTTACTCACAACAAACCACACATATCAGAAAGCAAGAAACAACAAAAAAATTAAACACAATATCAACCACTGACTGTGTGTACATTTCTGTCCAGGTCAAGAAAAAACCCGGGCGAATTCACGGTGGTTTTGCCGGGATTCGAATCATAGATCTACTGTTATCATGGCGGGTCGCTGAAAAGGAAAACCCTAAAGATTTTATATACGAAATGGGGTTCCTACCGCCTACTTTCGTTAATTAATTATCCGGCCTTATGGCAGAAGTATCTCCTGGTATTTAAAAGAATCAAACCTTAAAATGATTTTAACCTCCCTTGTGGCATCTAAATACCAAAAAGAACCAAACCAAACCCCATGGCACTACAGCCCTTGAAGGGCCTTGGCCTACCAAGCGACCGCTGCTCAGCCCGAAGGCCTGCAGATTATGAGGTGTCGTGTGGTCAGCACGACGAATCCTCTCAGCCGTTATTCTTCGCTTTCGAGACCGGGGCCGCTATCTCACCGTCAGATAGCTCCTCATTTCTAATCACGTAGGCTGAGTGGACCTCGAACCAGCCCTCAGGCCAGGTAAAAGTCCCTGACCTAGCCGGGAATCGAACCCGGTGCCTCCGGGTAAGAGGCAGGCACGCTACCCCTACACCACGGGGCCGGCGTATCAGAATACCGGCTTGGTTTAATGTGTTCCCTCTCTCTCCCTGGCCCAGTTGTCACCCTCAAGAAGGCCATTCATTAACACTGACAGTTGAGGGTTGACACATAACGAACGGGGTCTGTCCATCGCATTGCTCGCGCAGTCTTTCTCCACGCAAAGGGCTTTTAAAATATCAACTTTGTATGAAAACCTCATAAAATTTTAAAACATCTCATTCTATTGAGAACATGATCTCTTAAATCCCATTTTGCACAAATTTCGCTGCCAATACCTTTGGCAGGATAAACAAATCACAACTTGAAATAAGAAATATAGACCGGGGTTCATGACCTTAGCACGTCCAAGGTAAAACAACACTATTAAACTCAAATGACTTGTCATGTTAAAAAATATGTCTTTTAAATTCAGGTGAGGAGAGGAAATTAATATGAAAATGCTTCCTTACAGAAGTGGAGGCTTCTGCCTCTGTGGTGTAGTGGTTAGCGTGATTAGCTGCCATCCCCGGAGGTCCGGGTTCGATTCCCGGCTCTGCCACGAAATTTGAAAAGTGGTACGAGGGCTGGAACGGGGTCCACTCAGCCTCGGGAGGTCAACTGAGTAGAGGTGGGTTCGATTCCCACCTCAGCCATCCTGGAAGTGGTTTTCCGTGGTTTCCCACTTCTCCTCCAGGCAAATGCCGGGCTGGTACCTAACTTAAGGCCACGGCCGCTTCCTTCCCTCTTCCTTGCCTGTCCCGTCCAATCTACCCATCCCTCCACAAGGCCCCTGTTCAGCATAGCAGGCGAGGCTGCCTGGGCGAGGTACTGGTCATTCTCCCCAGTTGTTTCCCTGGCCCAAAGTCTGAATCTCCAGGACACTGCCCTTGAGGCGGTAGAGGTGGGATCGCTCGCTGAGTCCGAGGGAAAAACCGATCCTGGAGGGTAAACAGATTACGAACGAACAGAAGTGGAGGTCTTGCATTCGAATCCCAGCGTCGTTCATAATACACCGTACAGAAAATCTGCAACCGTTGACCTTATGCTAAAAACTGCTACTGATTTTACATAAAAAAGGAATATCGAGTGCATTCCTGATTCAACCAACCGGCTTAAAAGACATGCATTAATTAGACTCTATTTACATGCAATCATTATACCATTATTTACCAACACCTTAACTTTTAACCTAATGCACTCACAAAATAAATCGGAAATTCCTCTTCTGGAAGGGGCTGCCTGGTCGAGGCGGCAAAGGCGTGCTCGGTTCGCCCGGAAGGACGTGGGTTCGAATCCCCGCCAGGAAGTCGTAAAATTTAAGAAACGAGATTTCCACTTCCAGAGGTGCATATGGCCCTAAGGTTCACTCAGCCTACACCAAAAATGAGTACCAGGTTAATTCCTGGGGGCAAAGGCGGCCGGGCGTAGAGCTAACCACTCTACCCCATCACGTGCCGCGGTTAACAATGGTGGAAGCCTTTACCTTCCACTCCTCCCAGGGCCTTCATGGCCTGTACGGAGGTGTCTTTGTCTTTGTCTATTCTGGAACTTAACATCTAATACGTTACAAATAGTTGAACTACACGATGATTTTTAACTACTAATTAAAGTTGAGTAATTTTAAATATTCCTTCATTATTTCTTGCTAAATTTAGCTAAATTAACCCACTCAAAACCTTACTATACTAAATCCCTAAATAGGATAAACAGACATCCTAATCTAATAATGAATTATTTACAAGGTACGCATTATAATTACTTATAATGGGACCAGCCCCTATGCGTCACCCGAATGCACAGCTGTAGAGCCACGGTAGAACAGTGGCCACCGGTAAGCCGAAGTCAACTCTGAATCCGCCGATCGAAGATACAACCAGGCGCCGGTCTGAAGACTTACCGGACCTGTGAATAGACTAAAGGTAGGGTAATTGCTGAAGGAATGAATGACATGAGTGAACGGATTACTATAGTTACATCATTTAAGGGTATTTTACTTAACATTTTAAAATTGAGGATTCTGCTATTATTAAGATTATTACTATGTTACATTATTTGTATTTGTGATTATAAGTTATGAAGATGTATACTCTTCAAGTGGTTAAGTGTAAGCGCCGTAACTTCACCACCATTAAAGGCATGATTTGCCAGACGCTACTGGACTGAGATTGGTGAAAATATATACCGCAACTATCTTGCCATTGGAGATTAAGATAATGCTGGTGAAGTACTTAACAGCTTAGATAATTCAAGAAAACTAAAGTAGGTAGAAACTTTGGCATCTCTGGATTTTAAATAATATAATTGAAAGACAGGCGACCGTTCTTTGAAAACTTTGATTCAAATCTGGTGATCTGTAATGAACCTACAGTTATTTCAAACAAGCTGCTGAACATGTGTTTTCAAATCACAAACATAATATCACAGGAAGTACACTCAATACATTAGTAAAGAACTGAACAAAGGCTTTGAAGAGATGTAATCGGTTGGATTCAGAATATTTCTTTTTTTATTTTTCAATTGAACATGTTAACCAAGAAACTGAAGAACATTCAAAATAGAGAACCTCCTAGCATTGAAGGATATTAAAACTGGAAAATCTTTGGGCTTGAGAAAAATGCTAGATTATGGCTGTTCAGATTTGCCACAGACTTGCTTCGATAATTTAAGCAAACAACAAACAACAATCAATGCATTATCAATTGTATGCTACAAAATTGTGGTGTGACTTTAAATTGAAATTCTCCTGAAACTGTTAAATCATATCCCCATACAGCACACAGGATTCAGACCCGAACAAAGCTGCACTGGTCAAGTGTGACATAGAGGCAATAATCCAGCAATGCCTAAAAAAATACTGTAGCTTTCATTGAGCTCAAGGCTGTGTATGATAAGAGTGCAGAAAAGGGTGTAATATACTAACTCCTTCATGTGATTTCCTGCAACACTACAGCTTGCTCATTACCAGTGTGCATGGGACTTTGAAATATTATGTATATACCAACTCTATATTAAACGACAGGAACTAAATGCCGAAGGTATGCATACGAATAACTGCACAGCAGTGACATGCAGATTAACAAGTACATGAACACGCTGTGTTTGTTATGCAGGCCTGCACACGAGCAGCGGTCAAAGCGGGAAAACAAACAAATAACTTTGTATACAGAGCTCGTGGCTGGGCCATGGGCTGTGAACATTAAAGCTATGCTCTATTATTGTATCCAAGGCTGCCTCTGCGCTTCATAGCACAAGACTTCAAGCATCATTCAACAATTTGATTTGTGTCCAACGATACCTTTTGAGGAGGACTAGTATTTTTTTCTTTGCTTCTGCTTTTTTTTTTTTTGTTTTTTCTAGTTGGTTAAAGTCGCACCAACTCAGGCAAGTTTCCTGGGGACAATGTGGAGTGGGAAGTAAGCGAACGTGGTCGTAGTTAAGGTGCACTTGCCTGGCGTCAAAATAGAAAACTACGGAAAAACATCTTCAAGACTGCCGATAGTCGAGGTCGAACCCACGATCTCCCGAATGCAAGCTAACAGCTACAGGACCTGAACCACGTAACCAGCTTGTTCAGTGAAGGCTAGTATGCCAAATTATCATACAGTCTACGTACATTCTATGATGAAACATTAATTAAGAACAGGTGAAGATGGAATTGGTGCAAAGTACAAATAGACCACCATCTCCTCTTCAATCAGAAGTAAAGAGGAACGGTACCGGCAAAAGAAGGAAACAAAAAGGCTACAAATACAGTAACGAGAAAGGGACCGTAGAGCTCGGAAAATTATATTAACATTTTATTAAACATTATATTCATAATTAAGAATTATATTCAATATCATATTAATAATTAAAAATTTTATTTTACAAACTTTTATTTATATTACCAAGCATTCTTGATAAAGTAATTTAATTTTCCAGAAAAGTGGATATTTATATTCTGTATTGTACCCATACTGAGTAATTTAGGGCAGCTATAACATAATTCGGTTTCACAAAAAGATGTATAGATGGAATTGTTGGATGAGAACCTTCAGAAGTCACTTCCCAGGCTTGAAGTCTCGTCCTCCTACTTTCATTGCGTCACCGGCTGAACTCATAAACCATACGGGCAATGGAATGTTCGAAAAATAAAATAGGCACTACATAAAATATGAAGAAAGTAAGATTCCCTATAATGTGAGAGGAATACACTAATATTATTAAGTGAGAAGAATCTTCGTTGAAATATATTTGCTAAACTTTTTATTATACTGATAAAATCACACGGTTGGTACACAAGATGATGCCATATTACAATACATAAACAAAGAAATAATCAAGACTGAAGCAATAATTATATATAGTATGCCTAAACGTCCTTTTAGTTTATTCACAATTGTAGTTGTTGCTTAGCATACCTTCAATCATTTGCCTTATACGCACTGATACGTGGATTTATTTATCTATAACAGTGATACTAAATGGCATCTATTACTTTAACAAGCTGATCAAAAATGGATATTAAATGGCATCCATTCTGTGAATTAATTATCATTAATTATTAATTATGTATTTAATTAATTTTCATGTATTTAATCATTATCATTAATCATCATTAATCATGTATTTAATTATCATGGTTGTGGAGGAAAGTATACATTCCCACAAGTACATTTCCTTTTAAACACGAGATTGCATCGCCTTATATCAAACACATGGTCTATTTGACCACGACAATTAATATTACACTGAACACATACGTGTATCCTGGGTTTACCTAACAAATTATATTCCAAGAAAAATCAACCAACGCTGGTATCGAACCCATCACCATAAAACACTTTGGGGATAATAAAACACGTAAACACATTACATAGAAAAAATATCAAACATATAGCACACAATACATCTTGAAGATATGGCTTAATCAAGCCATAGTATCTGGTTAAATTCTTCGTTCCAACATGAGTCGAACTCAGGTATTCCAGCTTCTGAGGTAAAAAATTTGAAACTCCTATCACGAGCTAATTTAATGCGTAAAAATGGGAAGGGGTCTATCCTTCGCAAAATCATAAAATTATCCATGTTACACATAACATATCATTAGAATGGAATTGATACTGCATTGGCAAATGAAAGGGATCCCGCAGGTAAACATTAAGCTTTTTGGAGACAACACAGTCTCCCTCAGACCCTACAAGTCCTTACGTCGTAAATCCGTCAATCATCACAATAGCTGTGTGTCTAGCTCTGCGGCTACAAAAACATATTGAACTCCTCATTTCTTTCTTTCTTTCTTTCTTTCTTTCTTTCTTTCTTCTTTCTTTCTTTTATATCATCTCGGCTCGTTATCAAGTACGCATTCATTTGAGAGCCATCACTTCTTATAACTCATTATTCAGCTATATATTCAGCCTAATTCAATATATCACAACACCCATAATTATTATAATCTTTTATCATTCCAACATCTCAAAAGCTTCACGTACCACATCATACCACTGCATCTCAAATCCGTTCTATTAATTTACAGAGAAGACTCCATTCTTACAGGTTATTTAATTCTTCTCGCATATCTATATAATTCCCATAATACCTCGGTTTGGGACATCTTCAGTGATCATCTATTATCATATGGGATTTATAAATACCTGAATCACCTTGAAGCAAACATATAGTTTATATTCAAACTACTATGAAAATCTTTACCAGATAGTAACATTACGAAGAAGTTATAAATTTAGCTAAAGCGCTATTCTTCTCAAAATATGTGTTTCATATACACTATGAATTTATGGGATCTATATAACAATTCATGCAAATAAGCCTGCTAAATATCAATTATTATTCTTAAATCACCTGAAAACCCTAATTAAAATAATAAATAATCTTTTCCCAGTCACACGCGTATAGTGTTCCCTACATTTAATATTATTAATTATAACATTTTAATATTTACAAAATAAAGATTGCTACTGGCATGCAAATCTCATGGTTTAAAGTATTCAAATTATATGTACTTATCGAATGCTGGGTATGGTTTGCCGTCATCTCGAGGTACACCTTCGATTTTTACACCAGCATGATGAATGTTCTTCTCTCTGATAATCCTTGGTTCCTCTTCATCCTAACACGATCCATGTCTCGAACTGTGGTCTTCTTAGTTGAATCTCTGGACGTCCCCTGTAGAAATGACTGCAGGCACTTAGGCGCGATTCTTGTAGGCTCCAGTCCTGGGTTCGATGATCACTCACGAACATACAGGGACAAATGGGAAATCAGTTATTAACCACTGTTTATGTACTTTCAAAGGAATCTACTGGTGATAAGATCCACTAATAACTTTAAATTGATTAATGCAAATAGTGGCAAGTTTGTAGAGATCACTGTTTATTTCCCCATTAATCACACACTCTATCACCACGAGTGTCCATGGAGTATGCAAACGCTAATTTTATCAGGAATAATTCTTTAATTTTACTGAACGTCACTCACTCTTAAAATGCTTTAGATCGGTCACTATTAATTACTGAACGTAATTAACTGCCTCACTACATCTAAACAACCTGATGCGTTTGCCCTTTCACTAATGATTGCATCATGAGCCGCAACTGACTGTCGTTGATATTTTTAAAAATTAAATGTTGAGATAAGGCTTCTATTCATCTCCATTGTACATTATCTTGTACCACACGGCTTATTTCGCGATATTTTACATCGCACTGATGTTTTTCTTCCTTAACGCAACACTTCATACACTGATATCCAAGTTCACTCCTAACGTGTGAGTACAGCGGCTACACAAATGAAAATGGGATACTGTATCTAGGTGCAGCTTCTACTTATAACATCCGGTCTGAATGCGGGGGGAGGAGGTAAACCACGCCCCTGTTCGAAATGAGCTCCGGTAATCGGAATCTTTCAGCGACGTGAAAACAATCAAATTATAGCGTGTGACCCCTACTTTCTACTGATCTCATATAAAACCAAAATGATCAGCGGGTCATTCACAATGTCAAAAGCGACCTTTTAGAAATTCACGCGTCATGGTTCACCACGCAAGACCTCCCACTTTTTTCCACTCGTTGTCAGATTTCGGCAGTCATCTTTAATCTGCGTACTACTGTATGACAGGCGTCATTGCCGATCCACTATTCAAGTATTGCATTTATATGGATCAATAATTAGCATTAAATACATTGGTTCGAATGAAACCTGACTCATAAATTTCCAAAAATTATCTCAGATGAAGGTGTTCTTCTTCCTCTTTTTAGTAAATTATGGTGAAGTGGCACCAATGAACGCGGTGTTGAATTTATTTCTCAGGGGTTAGCACACCTTAATTGAGCCCAGTCTCCAACAACCTGCATTTCCACGTGTAGCGTCATCTCTCCTTCTCGCTCGCTCGAAAAGAGAGCGCGATTTCAAGGTTCAGCAGTACTGCGCTATCCTTTTCTCGTTACAGCGCAGAAAACTGCTCCCTTCGGGCTGGGATATCGCAAATCGCATCCCGATTCGGCATGTAGACTGCTAATTACTACATTATGTGTCGCAGAATGTTGCGGAAAACGGCATATATAATTGACTAAACCTCCTAACATGCCTATGGCATGGTGATGAACGCTTACAGTATGTATTTCCTAAATATATCGTCGGGAATGGAAACGAACAAGACTTTACCAAGTGAGGTCGGATAGGAAAGATGAAAATGACAAGTAATGTCAGAATCATCTAGAAGCATCGTGGTCGCCTACCATTCCCAAGTTAAGGAAAATATGTGAGTTCCCCTTCTAATCACCCTTTGCGTCTGGCAAGGGGTACCGTGGAAGTATTTCGTGTTCCAGACCCGGGGGTTATTTGATAAAGTGACTCGGACATTAGAAAACGGTCAAATATATCATTTTTTATTTTATCACCAATGTTTAGGAAATAAAAAGAATGTGAAAGCGAAGTCATCTTCGTACATGCCACGAAGGCCCTTGGAGGGGGGAAGTGAAAAGCTCCCACTATCCATAACCTCTGCATTTGGTGGGGTAGAGTGGTTAGCTCTATGCCCGGTAGCCTTTCCTCCCAGGAATTAACCTGGTACTCATTTTGAGTGAACCTCAGGGCCATGTGCACCTCCGGAAGTGGAAATTGCGTTTCTTAAATTTTTAGACGTGCTGTCGGAGAATCGAACCCATGTCCCTTCGGGGTGAACCGAGCACGCCTTTATCGCCTCGACCAGGCAGGCCTTAATAAGAATATTACGTTTACATTATATAAATATGTTTCCTCTCAAGTCCATTAATTACTTTATGTTAAGCCAACTACTGATGAGTGAACACTGCCCTATCGTTTCTTGTTACCTTCCGGTAAAAATTATATTTTTGAAATAAGTTTCATTTGTATTCCAAAGTATTCTTGATAAAGTAATATAATTTTCCAGGAAGTTTATATTATGCATTTATTTCCTAAATCAAATAGAGAGAGACCGAGCTCGATAGCTGCAGTCGCTTAAGTGTGGCCAGTATCCAGTAATCGGGAGATAGCGGGTTCGAGCCCCACTGTTGGCAGTCCTGAAGATGGTATTCCGTGGTTTCCCATTTTCACACCAGGCAAATGCCGGGGCTGTACCTTAATTAAGGCCACGGCCTTTTCCTACCACTTCCTAGGCCTTTCCTATCCCATCGTCGCCATAAGACATATCTATGTCGGTGCGATGTAAAGCAAATAGCAAAAAATAAAAATAAAATAGAATTCGTTTAGCATAATTGAAACATTTCATTATATTGTAAATATTGGCAAAACGTGTGCAAGAATTTCAGATTATAAAAGTTTAAATGAAATTTTTCATTATTAATGGTTATAAACTATTAAAAATACAGCAAAACTTTGATATATGTTAGCCCTACTGCTACACGAAAATTTTTTCTTTAAAATCTGCAGTAAAACATGTTTCCGTAAATTGATAATTTTCCATTTTTTGTACAATCTGCTTAACATGGCAACGACACGGATAGGTCTTATGGCAACGATAAGATAGGAGAGGGCTAGAAGTGGGAAGGAAGCGACCGTGGCCTCAATTAAAGTATATCCATAGTACTTGCCTGGTGTGAAAATGGGAAACCACGGAAAACCATTTTCAGGGCTATGGACAGTGGAATTTGTTGTTCTTGAAAAGGATGTTTTTGATCTAAAGGATATTAACTGCAGGTCAATTATATTTAACACAAATATTGTAAACAGATTTTGTAGTACATGTGGCATGGCATATTCGTGAAAATTAAGTGAAAAGTTTTGTGATAATTAGACCTGGGATTTTAAGGCAAATGCCTATTTCGTTCCTTACGAAATAACATGATTTTTGTTAAATATGTTGACGTTTCATGATAAATCCCTTACATTAAAAGAGTTTTATAGTGCCCTAAAATGCCTATTTGGACCTTTAGAGCCTATTTTACTATTTAGTGCCTAAAATGCCTATTTTCTATATTTAAAATAAAATTCAACTTCTGTAATTTTTACAATCACCCAATGGACATCCCTGGAACGAGCAGAACAGCAGAGGGTGGGTTTTTCACAGAAATGTGTTCTTCCCAGAGAGCTGTCACCAAAGGAATGCTGAGTGAAGTGTGGAGGTGGAGGATTAGCTCAGAAGAACAACGAGCAGGTAGTAAAGGACGTACTGTGTCGAGTGACGGGGTGAGGGGGAGGATTATCTAGGAAGAACAAGGAGCAGGTAGTAAGAAGGGACATACTGTGTCAAGTCGCCAGTGAAAGAACATCTGTTTAAGTGAATATAGTTCATCATGCCTAAAACAAAATCATACAACAATGGCTTGTACAATTTCCAGGGATGACTTTTGATGGCAAAATTATTTTCTGCCAGTACTGCAATAAACAGGTATGTGCATATATCTTAAATTTCATATTAATCTAAAACTAAGGTTTTGATATTGGCTCCTCTAATTAATTGTAGAGACCTAGTCCAGGCGACCTGGGTTCGATTTCTAGTATCGGCAGTAATTTAGAAATCTATGAGGTCTGGAACGGTGTTGACCCAGCATCGTGAGGACAACTGAGAAGCTGCAGTGAGCAGGTGTCACGGAGGCAAGGCAATACGGCTGAGGGATGTATCGTGCTGACCACACGCCACCCAATATCTGCAAGCCATGAGCTGGGCAGCAACCGTTATTGAAAGCCAAGGCCCTTTGGGGACTGTAGTGTTCTTGTTCTTAATGAACTTTAGAATAATAATGACTTAATTTAAATAGTTCAAAATTACACATTTTATTTAATAGCTCACCTTTTCTATTCATCATTTTAGTTTCTAATTGACATCACTTTATCGTGTTTTAGATTTCACATGAGAAAAAATGCCACCTTCAGCAGCATGCAGATACTGCCAGTCACAAAGCGAAAGCAGCCATGAAAAGTAACATTAGACAGACTCTGCTCACACAAACTGTATCTCCTACAACCCATAATAGTTTCTATGCTGATATGTGTAGAGCCCTATTTGCAGCAAATATCCCCTGGAATGCTGTGCATAATCCTGTTTTCAGAGATTTTTTTACAGAAATACACCAAGCAGCACATCCCATCAGCATCTACATTAAAGAAAGCTACTTAGATATTTGTTACAATGGGGTCATTTTGTCAATCAGGGAGGATATTCAGGAGTCTTGCATATGGTTATGTGTGGACGAAACCACCGATTCTGTGGGCTAACCTTATAGTAGGAAAACTGGAACCCAATCAGGCATCTACCGCTCACCTCCTTTGCTCTAAACAGCTTGAGAAAGTCAATTGTCAAAGTATTGCATACTTCATCAACAAGGGGTTGCAATTATTGTATCCTGGGAGTGTTGATGATTCTAAAGTCCTTCTCCTTGTCTCCGATGCTGCTTCCTACATGATTGCCACTGCACTTCTCCTGAAAACTTTCTATCCTCCTTTAATTCATGTTACTTGCATGGTTCATGCCTTGCATAGACTCGCAGAAACGGTTAGGGCCGAGTTTCCTGCAGTAAATACTCTTATTTCAACAATGAAGAAAGTGTTCTTTAAGGCTCCATCAAGAATAGCCATCTTTCGAGAGAAACTCCCCTCTATTCCCCTTCCACCGCAGCCAATCATCACCCGTTGGGGTTCCTGGATGGAAGCTGCCCTGTATTATGCAGAACATCTTGAAGAAAACATGACTGTGATAGGCAATTTGCCTTTAATGGACAACTCTGCATGTGTGATATTTGTCAAAGAGCTGTTAAATGATCGTTCCAGTGTTCAGAGATACATTGCGTATATTCAGGCAACTTTTTCATTTCTTCCAGTCACCATTACAAAAATGGAGGAAAAGGGAAACAGTCTAAAACAGAAATTTTCTCTAATTGAGGAAGCTGAGAATAACAGACAAAATGCTAGGGGCAAGGTAGGGAATAAAATAAGAGACAAGTGGTCTAGTGTACTGCAGAAGAACCCAGGTTATTCAGTGCTGAAACGGGTACATCAGGTAATGGATGGGGAGAAGGTAGACTTACCAAGTGAAATTGAACTGAAAAATGTAGGTAAATTTCACTATGCCCCTCTAACATCTGTGAGTGTGGATTGCTCTTTTTCTGATTTCAAAATGATTTTAACAGACAAAAGACACCGCCTTACTGTGGAAACTTTGGAGAAGATTATTGTTATGTACTGTAAAGCAAACTACGAATGAAAGTACTGTAGGAATGTTCCTCACAAATAATAAACACATACTCCATTCGGGTTTACACCGTTATTGGATGCCTACAGTGCTGTAATTGTGTACAGTTATTTTAGTATTAAGGTTTTAGATCCGTACTGATGATATATCATATAATCCATAAGTTTTTTGACACATTACTTTTTAATGTTGTTTTCGATAAAGTCTTTTTTATTCTGTCCTAATTTGGCAGGTATTTCGGTTAAGAATAGGGATATCACGTTTGTTAAAGTAAAAGAGTATCACGTTACACTTTAAGTGTATATTGTAATATTTTAATGTCTATTTCCTGCCTATCCACACATTTTAAAAACATATTTTTAGTGCCTATTTTCTCTTTTAAAAGCCTATTTACTTGTTTTAAAAGCCTATTTTAGGCGCCTAAAACTAATTTTTTTAGAGCCTAAAATCCCAGGTCTAGTGATAATACACTTCAAAATAATTAAAGTTCGAATAGGTTCTCGTGACCAGTGCACCTTAAGAAGACATAAAAAATCAAGGAAACATCTATGTTTAGAAAGAAACGTTTCATGGCAAAGATGTAATAAGAATGCTATAAAAGCATTGCTTCTTACCGAACACATTGCTACACGCTATGGTCAGCCTACGCCAGCCCAGTGCTTTGGCGTGCTTGCCGGAGGCTCCAGGGTTTATTGCAGACTCGAGCAGGGATTTCAGTTCTGGACTTAGGTCTGGAACTGGGCTTCCTCAGCATCCGAGGAGCTGTTTACATGAGAGGCAGTGGACCCGGTCAAGAAATTGACGATATTGTCACCCTGGCCATATCTTAGTTTCTCCTTAAGCCATAACTTTCAGAGTTGTTTTGTTTAAATTGACTACCCCTCCAGTAATCTCGAAAGTTTATCTTATGTTGACCGACTGGATATTCACCAGCTCGCTCAGACGTAGTGTTAGACATCGAACCCCAAAATCGTGCGTTCAAACCCAGCAAAGGTAGTGGGATTTTCGAAGAACGTAAAACAATCCACAGCCAGTAAGCTGGTAATTTTACGTGGGAATTGATATCGTGAACATAGCCATGGGACCTTCAGCTTTACGTGGTTTCCGAACATTAGGAATGTGTTGTTTTTTTATTTCAAAAATCCCACTGGCTGATATTCGTGGTATCCGTGGATGTCTTGGTGAGAAGTCAATGACAGTACCACTCGGCTATAACGTCCCCTCAGGAAAAAAAAAGTGTCAATTCGGCACTCCACATCGTACTATATTTTCCTTCTTCTTTTCCTACCGCTTTTTCCCACATCTGTGGGGTCGCGCGTACGAACTGCGTCGCACACGTGGATTTTGCCCTGTTTTACGTCCGGATGCCCTTCCTGGCGCCAACCGTATATGAAGGGAAGTAATCACTTTTGCGTGTTTCTGTGGTGGTTGGTAGTGTGGTATGTTGTCTGAATATGAAGACGAGAGTATTGCGTCGGACATAAATACCCAATCCCCAAGCCAGAAGAATTAATCAGAAGCGATTAAAAACGCCGACCTGGCCGGGAATCGAACCCCGCACCCTCTGAACCGAAGGCCAGTACGCTGATCATTCATAATCTTTTTCCTTACAATATGTTTTACGTCGCACCCATACAGATAAGTTTTATGGTGACGATGGGATAGGAAAGGGCTGGGAAGGGGAAGGAAGCGGCTGCGGCCGTAATTAAGGTAGAGCCTCAGCATTTGCCTGGTGTGAACATGGGAAACCACGGGAAGCAATCTTCAGGGCTGCCGACATTGGGATTCAAACCCACTATCTCCCGGATGCAATCTCACAGCTGCGCGCCTCTAACCGCACGGCCAAATCGCCGGTAGGGATATATTCACTTTTGCTTGTTATTCTGGTGGGTGGTAGTTGTAGTGTGTGCTTAAAGAGAAGTGCATTGCAACGAAAACATATCCCAGTCCCCACGTTCGGTGAATTAACCATACGCGAATACACAGGTGCGCGGCTCTAACCGCGCGGCCAACTTGCCCGGCTGTTATTATTATTATTATTATTATTATTATTATTATTATTATTATTATTATTATTATTATTACGGGGCTACCCGTGGATCAGCAGAGGTGAAAGAAGGTGCCGGGATGAATGGGTCTAACTACAAAATCAAAGTTAATTTCAAATTATAACTAAGGTTATATTTTCTTGAAACAACAAAATTTAAACAACTTAGTGAAATAACAATGACCCAGCAATTTAGAAACAAGACTTAGAAAGATCCAAGGCTTCAGAATTTTAACACTTTAGGGCTACAGGCCCCTAGTTTTACAATTTTGAGCTCCTGGCTCAACTTTACAAAGAATATATATTTACCCAAGGGGCAGAAATCCCCCAATGCCTGGAGCACTTGCTCCCAAAACTGCAATATCAGGCCTCCCAGAGGCAATTTTACAACACTTGAAAAGAGCTGACGTGCTCTCGGTATACCCAGCCTACTCAAGGCAACACCAGGTGAAAGCCAAACAATCACTGGCTTTACAAGCACTACTTACAAATAACCCTCTTATTATAAAGGGGTATCTAGTACCCAACCTACGGGGCCTTAGTAAAAAAGAACAGGTTCAATAAACGGCCCGAGTACAACAGGAATGGAGTCGGAGATTGAGCTCCACAAAATATTTACAGACCTATAGGGCACTTGCCCAAAGAAACAGGGGCTAATCCCAATCTACTGAGGTAGCGCGGATGGAAATCACTTTAATACATAGCAGAAACAAATGCTGTACCTCAAACCAAGATGAAGGGGAGATCGAGAGGGTAAATCACTCTCTATCCCCGATTACAGTTAGATATTCATAAAATTTTACATGAGCCGAAATGAGATTTACATTTTAGAAGATTTGTTACATAGTTAAGGGGTCGAACCTTTCCCTCGGGTTAAACTGCAGAGCTAGCAAGAAATAAAGATGTTAAACGGCCATTACCTTGCTGAAGAACTGCTGCGTGAAGAGGCGCCTCCCGCCCCCTGCGTGACACACACACTTAGTTAGATGTTGATCAAATGGCCAAGAGAAGAGAAAATCTGCAGTTTATAAACCTTCGGGGAAAGTTCGAGACCTTTCATGAATAATCAAGACACACCCACAGAGTTTTATTGGTTGAAATCAAAAGTTACACTCAAAATCTAAGAAGAAATATGGGATTGGTCGAAAATTATTTACAGAAATTCTTGATTGGCTAAATTCAAACCTGGCGGAAAGGAAAGATAAATATTGCCAACCCAAAAATGAATGAACGAAATTTAGTAAAGATAAAAGTTATGAATACAAGGTTTCTTCAAAAAGGTTCCTTCACTTCGCACCAGGGTGCATGATCAAAGTTGTTTTTATTTTTTTATTTTTTTTTGCTAGTTGCTTTACGTCGCACCAACACAGATAGGTCTTATGGCGACGATGGGACAGGGAAGGGCTAGGAGTGGGAAGGAAGCGGCCGTGGCCTTAATTAAGGTACAGCCCCAGCATTTGCCTGGTGTGAAAATGGGAAACCGCGGAAAACCTTTTCAGGGCTGCCGACAGTGGGGTTCGAACCTACTATCTCCCGAATACTGGATACTTGCCGCGCTTAAGCGACTGATCAAAGTTTGTTAGTAATGACATCTATGAGAGAATGTCCAAACTTTTTGATGAATGGAAAACAAAAACAAGTAGAAATTAACACAGTTCACAATAACAAATTTTAGTGGTGCCATCTTCAGAGAAAATCTATAAGTTGGTCCAGTTTCAAGTTCACGGTTTCTCTTGTAGAGGAGTTCTTTAATGCGCAAGATTTAAATGTGCGGCGTAGAGGTGTACCTCCCGGTACAATTATTATTATTATTATTATTATTATTATTATTATTATTATTATTATTATTATTATTATTATTAGCTGAAGACAACCCGCTTCACTGAGTATTTTTAACATCCGTGCTGTTTTCTCTATATAATAAAGAAGACGTTCATTAAAAGACCACCTTTTTTTGTTTCTTTTATTTTTTCGGGGTGCATAAAGATCTCACATTCTAAGTAATTTCATAAAAATACACTCTTTTACACTCCATTTCATGTCTTGTTATTTGCCACATGCACAAACAGATTTTGTGCTTGTCGGACACGGAAAAAAACACGTACAGTTGAATGAATATGTGTGAAACAGGAATCTTTGAAATTAACTCAACAATTCACGAACGTTTGACTCTGTTCGTTATTGATAGTAATACTATAAGCTAATCTCACTGAAAATTGTCACAGTTTGAAACAAAATGACAAATCACTTGAGATCAATGGAATTCTTGGTATGAAAACCTATTTTCCCTTTTCTTTGCCTCTTAGCATTATTGCCTCAGTGATATTGTTAAGGAGCTGTTTCGGCAAGTATCTGCTTTATATTCAAGAATTACAGAAAATACAGATATACTCAAGCAGCAAACTGTTATGGTTCTGAGATCACCATACTCCTGCGAGGTGAATCATAGATGACAGATAAAACCAAGAAGTACGCATCTCAGCATTCTACAGTACATCTCACTTCAATCCTTCCAGTACATGCTCACTCATTTTAATACATTCAATGACGCAATCAGCCAATTTCAAGACAAACATCTCCCACACCACCACAGCTACCGACACGCAACCACCAGTGGTCTACGATGGGTATTTTTGGCTGCAAGGTGAAATATACGGACACACGTCTATTTATCTTTACTAATGCCGTATATAAAGAGGTCAACTTCGTATATAATGGATAATCTCAGGAACTACTGAACCGATTCTAAAATTTATTTTAATAATGTAAATATTCATTATCGCTGAGGGACTTGGGCTGTATTTTATTTTCAAAACAATTTGAGGGGGAAGCGACAGGGTGAGATATAAAAATACCAGGCTAATATAGGTAAAATTTCGAATTTGTCATAGAATGACGAGACAAAGCTCATTTTAAGCCCCTTGACGCAAAGAACAAAACTGGGTAAGCCCTTGGCCTGAAAAACATGTTTTCACCACGTTTTTCAGGTAGCTTCTGGATGGAAAGATTTGGTCTTGTATAGCCAACATAAAACCTTCTCTTTAGGGGAACATTTGCCCTGCACTCAGCCAAACGTTCGATGCTTCTAAATCGACATTTTCTTGTCCAGCTAAGTAGGGATACTTCCCATGTAGTGGTTTTTCTAGCCATGCGTCCAACTTTTGCAAATCAATTCTTACTTCTCGCTCTAGGTCTTGGTGGTTAAGAAAAAACAGAGTTATATCATCCCCTTCACATATCATTCGGTGCAGTTGTGAGTTTTCATTGCTACTCCCTCATTGATACTACTTGCTGTGCTAGCTAAGCTCCAATGTCCACAACACCACGACCACCCAGACGGCCTGGCAGAGTCAGTCGCTCAACTGCTGATTTTGGGAGGTGTTTTCGTTCCTTGATCATCAGGCAGCGCAGATTCTTTTCAAAATGTTCGATGCCAGTCTTGCTCCACTTGATAACACCGAAGGAGTAGCTAAGAACTGGTGTCGCATAGGTGTTGATTGCTTTAGTCACATGTTTGCTGTTCAGGCCTGATTTTAGGATTAACCGGGTCCGTGTAACCAATTCCTCAACCAACTCATACTTAATCAGTGTGTGTTCTATGTTTCCTTGATACCGAAGTATTTGAAAGGCTCGTTTAAAATCGTCGTTTAGACTGATCGCCCATCTCGCAGCTTAAACAAATCTTACTCACATACTTTACCTTTGACCATTCTACTCCACTTGGCATTTGTCAATCACAAAGTCCATGCATGTGGCCTTCGAGAAGCTCTCAGTGATTCTCAGTGGTTGTTCAAGCTGTTTCTGGTTGACTGCATACAGTTCGATGTCATCCATGAACAAAAGATGGCACAATCGGTACTGGTTTCGTGATTTGTATTTGATGGAATAGCCAAATCGAGTGGAGCTCAAAATTCTTGACAATGGATTCATTGCCAGAACGAACCACAATGGACTTGAGGAGTCTCCTTGGATTCTTATGATATCTGTTTCAATGTGTCCTGTAGGTGTGTGCTCCAAGTTAGCATGGCATGAGACAAGAAGTTGATGATTTGTGGATCAACTCTATAAATCCCCAGCACTTTTAGTAGCCAGCTATGCGGTACAGAATCAGAGGCTTCCTTGTAATCTCTGTATGCCGTGCACAGGTTGTGATGCATAGTGTTGGCCTGTTTACACACGACTGCATCAATGATGAGTTGCTCCTTACATCATTTCGAACCGCGTTGGCATCCTTTCTGTTGTATTGCAATGATGTTATTCTACTCCCAGTGCTTGTAGATTCGTTTGGTTATGCATGATGTAATGATCTTATACAATGTGGAGAGGCACGTAATAGGGCGATATCTCGCAGAAATATTGACTTCTTTCTCATCTTTTGGGAGAACGTATGTGATCCCTTGAGTTAAGAATGTTGGCATTTGTGATGTATCGCTCACCTCTGTGTTGACCAACTGTGTTAATTTCTCATGTGTACACTTTTCTACCAAAACTTATGAATTTTATCGGGTTCTGGTGCTTTCCAGTTGGGGAAATTAATAATAGTGCTAGTTACAAAATCAGTCGTCAGGGGTTCATGATGCATTTCTTGATATTGCAAAAGCGTCTTTCTTCCTCAGCTACCCAACTTGCGCCTTTGTCATATTTAACAGGAGTTGAGAGTTGGTCTTTCTAGAATTCTTTAACTTGTTGCTGTGCCGGGTAACCTTGTGTTCGAACAAGTCTTGGTCTTCTAAATTTCCGATAGAATGACTACTCAGATCATTACCCTGTTTCCTCTTTGTAGTTTCCTTGTATCTTGCAAGCCTTAATGAAAATACTGACAACTATTGCTTAATTGTATCCAGGACCTGATTAGGAGTAACATTTTCCTCATCATAATTTGTGTGAACCTGGTACCTGTACATAATCTGATTCACCAGTTTCAACAGCTTCTTTGACCTTTGGCCTTTAATGTACTCTTCCATAAGAGCAATATCTTGCCTGATGTTCTCTACGCGCTTCTTCAATCTCTTCTTCTTCGCCATTGTCATGGTTTCGGCAGCCTGTCGTGGCAATTGTCTTTGTGTGTTAAAGTAAATGCCTTTTGCTCTAACGGCTGTCACTGATCCACAGTTGATGTGCGGTGGAGAGTTTCAAGGTTGTCTTAGGTGAGAATGTATTCCGGAAGCACAATTTTGTTTAACATACTTATCATATTTGCCATTTTCTTTGAAGTTTCGGTCTCAATTTTGGATCCATGCCTTTAAGTTCCAGTGATATCTTGTGTTGGTTCCTGCTGTTGTCTGTTGTTCTGCATTCGTTTACGATTATAAGATAAGATGATCAAATTTGGCTCTTCAGTACTTGTGGCTGAACTATCATCAGTCGATTCAGAGTTCATTCCCTGCTTTATTTCTCGAGCAATCTTATTGAGTCTGGTCTGAGGGATTAAGTTATTCTTTAAGATCACATTGTGTTGGTCAGCTATTCTGTTGTTCTTTCACTAACATGCCAGGTTATTTATTTGTGAATTCTCTGTAAAATTTCTTCCTGTATCCAGTTACGTTTACTCAAAAATTTGTAACTTTGTAGTAGATGCGCATAATGTCTTCGTTCACGACATTTGTCAATTTCATACGCTTTCTTGGCGCCCTGCTTGAGTGAGCGCTGATTGAGTTTCCTGCGCAGCATCTTCAGTAGGTGAAGCTCTTGTTGTCATTGGGTTTCTTTGCTCTGTCGACTGAAGGTGAGGCTGAACCCCATCAGGGTATCGACGTCTGCCTGGTCGCTGATTTTTCCATATAATAAATAATATGACTGCCGAACGCAGGATCATGTGTGGTGTTCATATATCCGTCTATAAAGGGAATCTGTGCTTCGTTAGGGCTTCCTGGCAGTGTGTGTGTGTTGGTGTTGTCAGGTGAATTCGCAATCGTTTGATATTGGTTTTTAACACAAGTTTTCTGTGTGTTTTTTGTCGTAGGCGTCAGTCATCGTGTTTTGTTTTCAATCCATAGATAACATTACTAAGAGTGACACTCGATATATTTATTAACTACTAGCTGTAGTACCCGGCGTTGCCTGAATAATTTTTATGTTTACCTTTAAGATTTGTATTACCAGACAATGTCCGACTTGATGGCTAAATAGTTAGCGTGCTGGCCTTTGGTCACAGGGATCCCGGGTTCGATTTCCGGAAAGGTCGGGAATTTTAACCACCATTCGTTAATTTCCCTGGCATGGGGGCTGGGTGTATGTGTTGTCTTCATCATCATTCCATCCTCATGACGACGCGCAGGTCGCCTACGATAGTCAAATCAAAAGACCTGCACCTGGCGAGCCGAACCCGTACTGGGATATCCCGGCACTAAAAGCCATTTCATTTACTAGTCAGTTAATGTGTGAAGTGAATTTCTGTAGAATTCCTTTTGGAGATGTTGATTGATATTTTACGATTTATTGTGTAGTTTTAGAGTTCTTTAGATGTGTTTGATTTCAGGTCTTAAATTGTTTAATTTACAAGTAAAACTTGTGGAAGCTCGAACTGACTGGGAAGTATTTGATCCTTTCAAACAAAAAAGTTTTAACTGTTGTATATGTATTTGCCTGTCGCGCTATAGATACGATGTACACTGTTTCAACTGCCATTGAGACTGTCATCAATGAGCCTTGCGACCCCAAATGCACTGGATTCAACACTAATCTCGATAATTTTAGACTGTTTACTTTTAACCACATCTCAGCCCTAGATATTAAGTCATATGTGAACCAAGTTTGGTTGAGAGGTATGCTAGAATATACACTCATGTCTTTAAACTCGGTCACTTTGGACATTTTCTTTTCTTCACCCGTTATTACCCCCCCCCCTGCAGACTGGGACTGAACTTTGACGTAAACGGCATCCAGCGGCATCCATAATAATAATAATAATAATAATAATAATAATAATTAGTTACAAAACCTGCAGGCCATCTGTTTGAACAGCATTCATCTTGACATGCCTTAATGGCATTATTATTATTATTATTATTATTATTATTATTATTATTATTATTATTAGTTACAAAACCTGCAGGCCATCTGTTTGAACAGCATTCATCTTGACATGCCTTAATGGGTTATATGTGTCAAAGGATTCGATTTAATTTTGTGTTTGTTTCTTGCATTGGTTTTAAGAGACGCTTCACAGAATGTTACTGGAAAGATGAAGCATACCTTTGCAGTTGGAGGTAGAGGATCCGATTTTCTGAGCTATTTTGCAAAATGTGTCGCATTGAGCATCCAGAACCATGAGCTTATTTATTTTTTATTTTTCTCGTGAACTTTGGTTATATTCAAATCAGAATCAAATGTCCCCTACCAAATGACGGGTTGTACAAATTCGAAAGGCAACTCAATAATTACAGTGTGGAGTGGTGTGGCCACTGACCGCACACCAGTTAATTAAGGAATGCACCGAACGATGGACTAATGTGGTTCTGATTTGTAGAGTGATCGATAATTACACTGGCATATAACGAGTAGAGCTCGGATGTTTCTTGCACAGCAGAGAGTACAAGTTTTACAAAAATATATGTGCAGGGGGATGTGTAGGAGCCATGACGCAGGTATTATGGGTGCAGAGTATGTTACGTAGCCAGAATTTAGGCTTTATAGAAAGACTAATTTTTACCTGGACTCTCATTTTGCGAACGTTGTCAAATCACACTTTTTGCAAACTTCATAAATTCCATTACATCTTCTTGAGAATGTATTTTCCTCCTTACAATAGGTTAGACGAGAACGGTAGACTTCAAACACAAACACGCCGTGGGTTTCGGCCAGAATCACCGTAACGCACTTGCTTTGGTGCGATCCTGTCAGCTCGGAGAATATTCAAACCTCTCCCCCGGTGAAGTCATATTCTTCTACTGGTGCTCTCATGCAACACCACCTTGCAAAGCCCATTTGAATTCGCCCGCGAAGTGTTCTGATTGGCCAACTTCAGCAGCTGATAAAACGAAAACGGTGTGAGATATCGAATTATTTCTTTCAAATTATTTATCAGCATGACCAACCACACAACGCTCATATACACGGTTTACGTTGTTTTCCGACCAGCCTGTATGTGGCCCGCCCCAACCAATCAGGAATAAAATCGTTCTAATATTTATGTTGGTTCCGTTTGCGGTACGCTTCAACCTTCAGTAAATTAATATACAGTAAAACATCGATTATCCGAAATAATTGAGGACTAGGGGTGATAAATTAATGCTTATACACGCGTTCTTATGCTGAGCCTCAAATTTCAAATCCGGGAGTGGGTTTGATCCTGCTCCATTTCGATCACCCACTGGCGTGTATGTTTCCAAAGCGATGACCAATAGTTTTCATGGATTTAACACTTTCCTGAAAGTCCTAATTTTTCCCCCGCACACACACACAAAATCACGGTGGTGGACACAAGTTGCCAGATGAGCTAGAAAGCTGAATGGTAACCGGCGAAAAAATTACAAGATGTTCAAATGTTTAACTTCTTGGCCCCGAAAAATATCGAAATATGGAGGCAATTTTAATGACGCTGCCGACCTTCGTTCCGGGATAATTGGTAGATAAACGGTAAGTCGTATCGCAAAACATATAGCAAAACCTCTGCTCAATTTGCAGAGTATGCCATTGTAATCAAAACCTCCAAATCTCGATTGTGAATGGCAAGTGTGCCTACCATTGTAATCAAAACTCTGCAACTCGATTGTGAATGGCATTAGGGAAAAATGGTCTGTCATTATACCGAAAACTCACCAACTCGTTTGTGACTGGTAGTAAGCAAGTGAGCCTGCCGTTATAGTAAAAATTCCGGTACTCGGTTGTGAATGGCGGGAGGAAACGTGGCCTGCCATTATAATCAAAAGTCCCCAACGCGCATCCTACATCGGAAACGATGTGTGGGGACGTCACCGTTGTGTTTCTCACCTAACGCTATTAGACATGCAATTTAATAAAAATCTTACTCATTGAGCGTACAGTAATTTACTTAGAAATCACTATACTGTACAATGTAGAATGCCATAGCGATGCATGTGTAGCCTACATTTGCTAATAATTCTGTAATAAATTAAGTAGACATAATAAATATCGCCACCTAAACACCGAGAACGGACAAACGCATTGTTTATGACATTGTCAGTATTATGCTGAACTCATTCAAACCGATTAATCGGTATATAGGGTTCTCCACTCGTCAGGAATAGTTGGAACGATTTAATCTCAAGAGATGCATGATTCTTCAACTCACTGTGATGTTAAAAGCAAAGCAAACCTGTATGCACATTCGAGTCATAGCTCTTTTATAGGCAATCACTATGTATTCGGCTCGTCGATAGGACTTTACCGAGAAACTCACTCACCCACTCCTAGGTTCTACGGTCCTCTGAGGGCCTTGGCCTCCTTTAAGACAATCGGAAATTCTTCTGTAACTCCTGCTCTGCTACTCCAACTTACACCTCCAATTCTCTCATGTATTCCTTTTCCTTGCCAGTTCGTTATCCATTAGATCAGTCCGGTTATCATCTATTGGCTTCTAACGGTATTGTTTACGAGGTGACGGTATTAACAACACGACGAGGAGGACCATGAACTCTTCTGTTTGGTTTACTGTACTTTAGCAAAGATGTCCCCGCTTTAAGGCCCCGGAACTCTCCCTTGCCTCTCCCCTCACAGGGATAGGACTTGCTGGAAGCACTAGCAGAAGGACCGCGCATTTCTCGAGTTTTATCAGAAGCAGAGACATGGCCTCCGTTTATCCCTCAAGACCAAAATAGCAGCCATTCACCCTCCCTATAAATCCGAGCTTGGACCCGGTGTATTGTAGGGTTGCGTTACCCTCCCCTATCCCCTTCCCTCCAGGCGGCTGGATAAAGGAAGTAGTCACCATCGTTATTAAGATGAGAGGTTAATCTTATCCCATGGCAATTAATCTCGGTTTGTAGAACATAGAGGTCATACACCTAGAAATCTTACAAAGTAACATACTACGAATGGATAATGAGGTATGTTGAAACGCAGCCAAGTAAAGCTGATCGAGGACCGGGAAGTAAATCATGAGTAATTACACAGGAATCGATCCGGCGCAGACCAGGCCATTCACCACTGTGCGCAGGTTAATGCGGTGAGAGAAAGCTCTGAATGGCAGGTGAATTACGCTACAAATAGCACACATAGCAGCTCTCAGCGAGAGATTAAGTTGGAATTCGTGTTCACGTAAATTGGAATATTCTACCGTCTCACAATATTTCAAGGAAGCGCAGACATACAGAAATACAGTAGCTCACCAAATTTAGTTCGTTTGTTCAGTTTATAATACACTACAATTGAAATAATGTAAAACAGCAAATAATCATGGCTGAGAAATCGAATAATATTATTTATGAAAATCACCAAACATTACCAAACAAACAGTATCCCAATAAAAGTATAAAAAATGGAGATTCATTACCTGAGTGCCAACATTATCATGAAACGTAAGATGTAATCCTACACCTAGATTTTTAAATACATTGTTCGTTCATGACACTATTCTGCTTACCTGTTATTATCCCTAGAGTCTCACAACCCTAAAGGAAAACAAATTATTGACCAGTTACACTTCAAAATGTACCATTAGCGACATTCATAATTTAATGTTGCCCAGAATTCAAACCCTCGCAAATTACGAACAACACTGCCTGCATGTAAGATAAAAGATAACTGCAAAATGTTGTTTCGGCAAGCATAGTCTCTTCATTGTTTGTGTGGTAACGCACAATGCAAACAAACACTTCAAACATTTATATTACGCATGCCATTAGTAGACGAATAAGTTTGAGTAGTGTTTCTAAAGTAGCAAGTGCTCACAATCGTGTAACGTATTTATTACTCTATACAGTATAAGATCATCCGCAAAAAGCCTTACCTCTGATTGCACTTCTTTACTCATATCATTGATATATATATGAAAACATAAAGGTCCAATAATACTGCCTTCAGGAATTCCCCTCGATAATGTTGTGAGATGGACAGCAAGCAATGAAATGTTGATAAACGGGCTTAAAAGTCAGGTTGTGAGTTTCACAAATAGGAAGAGTCATCTCAGTTTTAATTGATGCCTTTATGGGGTGAAAGATCCTTTTGGGGATCATTGTAAGTACCTACGTGTTAATATAAGGAAACATCTTCATTGGGATAATCACAAAAGTGGATTTGTAAATAGAGGGTACAGATCTCTGCCCATGGTTATGGGGGTGTTTAGGGGTTGTAGTAAGGATGTAAAGGAGAGGGCATATAAGTCTGTGGTAAGACCCCAATTAGAGTACGGTTCCAGCGTATGGGACCCTCACCAGGATTACTTGATTCAAGAACTGGAAAAAATCCAAAGAAAAGCAGCTCGATTTGTTCTGGGCGATTTCCGACAAAAGAGTAGCATAAAAAACATGTTGCAAAGTTTGGGTTTGGAAGAATTGGACAAAGAAGACGAGCTGCTCGACTAAGTGGTATGTTCCGAGCTGTCTGCGGAGAGATGGCGTGGAATGACATTAGTAGAAGAGTAAGTTTGAGTGGCGTCTTTAAAAGTAAGAAAGATCATAATATGAAGATAAAGTTGGAATTCAAGAGGACAAATTGGGGCAAATATTCATTTATAGGAAAGGGACTTATGGATTGAAATAACTTACCAAGGGAGATGTTCAATAAATTTCCAATTTCTTTGAAATAATTTAAGAAAAGGCTAGGAAAACAACACATAGGGTATCTGCCACCTGGACGACTGAACTAAATGCAGATCAGTATTGATTGATTGATAGGCCTATTTAGGGCAATAACTAAAAATATACACTTCAATTAAGAACACTTGCAAACCATTGGAATAAAAATAACAATGCACTCTGTATTTCTGGAAAGGAAACGTGTCTATTCATTATAATTAAGCATTCAGCTCGTTTGTACTTCAGGCAAGGCTTAATGGTATTGGAACCGGGCGCATTTGTTGCGCTATGCTAAGTAAGGGATGTCTAGTTCATATCGCGTTTTGACTGATTATTACGCACGCAGTAAAAATAATGATGTAACTCAAGTTATAGGCTATACAAAGTTGCTTTATGTTATTTCTGTCACCAAATAAGAGCAGTTATTTTTAGTAAGTAAGTTGTGTACGGTTGTTTGTTTCTTTACACGAAGAGAAATTTTGAAGGCGTTTTCTTGTAATCTCTTTTTTTTAAACAGACTTCAAATCCAGATGTTTCCACATAGAACGGCAGGTGGAACAAAACAGGCCGGATTACCGGACGTGTTGGACTACTGAACAGCCGGATTATGGAGACTGTAATGTACTTTTTTTGTTTTCTGAGAAGCCAAGCTGGTGAAGTCGGTAAATTTACCGACAAGAGGCCGGCGTATACACTTACCAAAGACTGTCGTAATCGACCCCGGCAACGTGCTCTCATAAAAACTTCTGAGCTAATCAGTCAGAATGTTTGAGAGGTAAGGCATGCAGTATGTTGCGAGTGTTGCTAAAGTAAATGCATGGTGTAAATAACACCAAACAATGTGAACTGGTCAAGGAAACAGAAAAACCCATGAATTCAAAGGGAGAAATATTTATTTTGTTTATTTATTTATTTATTTATTTATTTACTTATTTATTTATTTATTTATTTATTTATTTATTTATTTATTTATTTATTTATTGATAAGGAAGACAGATTGTAAAACGAACGTTGATCATTCTTGTTTAGAGGCTGGGTGAGTACCCTGTAATTTTAAAGGCACGTTTTTGTTTAGTGCAAATCAGTATAAATCACTTTAATAATCGTCGCTGATATATTGCGAAAAGTTCATTCCACGTCGGTATCTCAAGTAACCTATATAGCTCGTTATAACGTAGCGTAATAATTAATCAAATTTTGCCAATATTGTTTGATTGACGTTCAGACAAGCAGAAAACAAGTAAACAACCAGTCATCAATATTTCTTGACAGGAAATTTATAATTTTATTTATTCCGTGCATTGCATTTTCTCTTTGACAAGCAAGACAGCTAAGCAAAGACAAATTCATTTTAAAGTTTACCGCGAATGTCAAGTAGATACCCTTACTGCTCTTAGGAAACGGTATTAGTATCCTAAATTACTACTACTACAACAACTATCGTTTTAAAACATAAAGTAATTTAGAAGCGTCCACCTTATCAATACAATATCAATACAATGTTTAAACAGATCTCGACGTGCATCCGTACAGCACACACAGTGCCAACACTCAATATATCATATTCTACAACATAAAAGAAGCCCTCACGCTATCACCAGAACAAATGTACATTGACTAACATCGATATAATTTAAACCTTACTTCAAGATGTACGGCATATCAAATGAAATTCAGCTCTTAATAGGCACTATTTAACTTAATAACGGCACACGCAATCTTTCATAACAACTTCATCACCTGCTTACTAGCAGTTGTTAAGGAACATTGGAACGAATGAAAACAACTATAAGTCTCAACTTTAGCATATATACACCGTGTACTCACCAGTCTACAAGTACAATTCAGCAATAACAAACAGTATAAATCAGAACAAAAAATTGGACCCATTTTACTTGTTTTTACCATTTCATTTATTTTTAACTGGCCTGTTACATCGGGTCTAAAACTTTTTATGTATATATATATCTTGAAGACGATAATGCTGTAAATATGTAATAATTTTACAAACACTAGTGTATACAAGTGTAAACTTCATTTGATGTTTAATAGATTATGTACATGAGATCATATGCCTCACATAACAAGTACTTTTCAAGCCAAAGAATAAGATCCATTTACTATTTTAATAAGCAACTTTTAATGTTTAATTGAGTCAGTTATATGAAGGTGTAATGTTTTACATATGATGTTTTTGAAACCAATTTAATGTGTGTCAGCTGAGGATGACCCCATAGGGGTCGAAATAGGTACTGACTGAATTTACTGCTTTATAGTAAATAAATATTTTATTGATAAGGTGGAGGCTTCTAAATTGTTTTATGTTGTAATAGCAATCAATACGGAAATGAAACTAATAGATTATGAACTATCGTTTTATGCATTCAGTTTTCAAAGTCTCTCTGAACTTGTTGAGTTGTTGGCGGAGAGGCCCGTCAAATGTAAGAGGTTCAGCTGAAAACCTATAAATCATAGTTTGGTGAATTTCTGTGAAACAAGCTTTTAATCCTGCTTACGCATAGCCCTAGAGAGTCTTTAATCCAATGGTTTAGGGACCATCTAGGAAAGGTCGTCGTAGCTGTGTCTAAGTACGATCTACTGTATATCACCACTCACAATACGCCCGAAGTGCCTGCTCTTGTTCCTTATTAGCCTGGGTAGAATTCCGACTCGCAGGACTACTTTCTAAACCACTGACCGTAGTTTACACAATATGATATGCTTACAAGAAACCACACTATAAGGCTATTATTATTATTATTATTATTATTATTATTATTATTATTATTATTATTATTATTATTATTATTATTATTATTATACTTTTATTGGTTTTACGTCCCACTAACTACTTTTTCGGTTTTCGGAGACGCCGAGGTGCCGTGATTTTGTCCCGCAAGAGAGTTCTTTTACGTACCAGTAAATCTACCGACGCGAGGCTGACCTTCAAATACCACCGGACTGAGCCGTGATCGAACCTGCCAAGTTGGGGTCAGAATACCGGCGCCTCAAACATCTGAGCCACCCAGTCCGGCATTATTATTATTATTATTATTATTATTATTATTATTATTATTATTATTATTATTATTATTATTATTATTATTGTTATCATGTATTTAAATTGTTTATATATTTACGGAATTTCCATTCTCATATACGTTGTGCATATAAAAGATACTATTTATATCGGTCGGTTGCGTGGTACATGCGGGAACAAGATATAACAGCTATTTAGTTTTGTGAAGTGGCATGAATCATGAACCCTTTCAGACCTGAATTTTCCCGTACGTATATGAAATAATTTTAATAATATTTGGCCATCTCAAAGGATACAAAAATGAGCATTATCCTCTTAAGACAAGTATGTAAATTGTTGACCAAAAATAGGGCTTCCTATTGAAATAGCTTGTTCAGGAAACTCAATCGTCAAAAATTCCACTGTTTCGCCCCAGTTCAGCATGGGCTCATCAGTTGGATACCGCACCTTCCCAAGACACTGGCCGGCTAGCATACCGGTAGCGACACCCCTGCAAGCTATACATGTGATAAACACAATGCAGTACCGACGTACTAGGGGAGAATTGCATCTCCACTTGCTATACATGCCACGGCCGCTTCCTTCCCACACCTACGCCTTTGCTATCCTATCGTCGGCATAAGACATATCTGTGTCGGTGCGACGTAAAACAAATTGTAAAATTTTAGTTTTATGAAGTAAATTCCAAAACAATATTACGTATCGTCGTTGCGCCTGCAAATACCGATGTATGGCAATATGGAGGGGAAAAATACTGACCCGCAGCACATATATCACATAATGAAAATTCTTTGAGTCTGTCTATGCGATACTGAGCCTTAGATGACAGAACTTCTCTCGTCAGATTCCAAGCTGAAATATTATCACATGGTGGTTTTTCTAGGCGCAACGACGATATAAGGGTTGTTCGTTTCTAGCGTAGACTGGTTTAGCGATGAGATAATCGAAAACAAAACAATCACTTATTCGATTATTTAATTTTGTTCAATTATTCCATTTGATAATGTTTCCGGTTATTCGATTATATTTTCCATTCTATTATTTTTTTCGATTATTCATTCGAAATTCCATTCGAATGAATGTGTCAATCGAATAGTGAATGCTTTCGTAATTATCGAATGGAAAGTAATCCTGATGTCATCAACTCATCAATCTCATTACAGGGAAATTCAAATTACTTATCTCCATTCCCTTACATGAAGTGTGTGGGTGGGAGGATCTGTCTCTGATAAGCAGGGAACGGATTTATATGTACTAATAATTATTGAAATATGTACATATTGTGGCATTTTACGTCTATTGTAATTGGCAGTGAATTTTATGTGACCGGACTATACGCCATGTGTTCCGCACAGAGTGTCGGCAACGGAACCCAAAGGGATGACTTTATTCTTTTTCTTTTTGTATAACCTGTTGAGGGGTGAAAGACAATGTTATCACCGCAAGAGAAGACGGGAAGAATTTTAATACTGCTGAACTCTTCATCCACGAGATGTATTACATTCAAAATCTTTCGTAATATCACAACTTCAGATTCGACGTCTTAATAAACATTCTCCAACAAGTGTGCATAAAAGCTTTGATATCACATTTCAGGAAGGCATAAATAATAATATTTGGAAATTAAATTAATTGTGGAATTAATCAACAAATTAATTAACAAGAAATTAGGGGACATGGTAATTACAACGTCGAGGAATTCAGGACGTCAATCGAATCACGGGGTATGACGTCAGAGCTCAGAATATAGGTAGCAAACCGAACTAGAATATTCTCACTTGCTTATCTGCTGGCTACGCATGTTGCTCGGAAGCTCACTACGCAGGGCGGTGTTTTATAGACCTGAACAGCTGTTACTTGCACCACGAGGAGAACAGTGTCATTTCTTGGCAGTTTAAAAGACCATCTACATTCATAACAGAGGTCAATAGTTTCTAGGAAGAAAATACGTATCATTACATGTCAATTGTGAAACACGAGTGGGGAATTTGTACTAACATTTTTGTGAAAGTTTCAGTGCACATCAAGCAGTACCAGTTAGATACCGGCCAAGGCAATCAAGTCCTACAGTACGAAATTCGTGTGCCCCGGAGACATCGCCCACATCAGGATGCAGTACTAAAAGATAGGACCAATGCGGACAGCGTCCTAATGCCATGAATCTGGCCTAGAAGGAGATCAGGGTCATCAAGACATCCAAGTTAAGTCGACATTTCCTTTATACTGGGTATTACCTGTTCTATGTAGCGGTAATAAATAGTTAACTTTCTTCTTGAAGGGATTATTGATTGAATAGTAGTTTGAGTATATTTCTAGTATCTTTAGCATGTCATTTTATTGTGTGATACGACGTTGAATTTGTATTTTATCCTACTATGTGATTTTAAAGGGCGTGATGACGGTATGTCAACATCATCGGCCACGCGGGTTTCAATAAGTCATGTCATCGGACAAGTATCTTGTTCAAATATCAGCCATCGGCTAACCTTTAAAGAATATTACGTTTTCGTTCAGATTACTATAATACTGAGGATTTTGTGCGCGTGATATTTTTATTCTTCGGAATTTATTTCTCTTATATTTTGCCGAAAGTGTTTGCTACATTTTTCATGACGGAGAAGGCTCATCTGACATATTAATGCTACGCTAATGATACGGATAGCTTTCTTTTGGATTCAATTTCATACTCTTAAGGGAGGACATTGTCTGATTATTATATTTACGTGTGGTTCCAGTCATTTATGAGAATTTTCCCGTGATATTTCAGACGGATCTGGCGAATTATTTTCGATATTGTACCTCTCACGTTGTGCCATGTGGAGAAATGTTACATGGATTATGGTGATTTTATGTGCTATTTGGGGGCTAATCTTCGCGTCTCTATGATCAGAAGCACCTGTAATCTATTTTCTGCGATGTTGTGTGCAATGATGAATGGATATTTAGGAATAATTTATCGTCATTTTTGATGTATTTACGAGTAGTTGTTTTCGTGAGAGAACCATAGGCGATAGCGTCTTTATAAAATATTATTGAACCACGAGGTAAACCACACGTCTTCCTAAAAAATAAAATTGAGCGTATGAGATTGTTAGAGCCCTTTTGTCATACTGGATGAGCGTCATCGCAATAATATCAAAATCGTAGCTGTATAATATTACTCAACTCCTCGATATTTGATAAATTTTGGTAACGTCCTGAGTTCGATGCAGATATCGACGATAGTATTAGTCACCATTACCCAGACTATTTGTACCGTATTGATTACTTATAGGTGCAGACCATTATTTATGGAAGTCTGCCATTTCCATGAAATGGACGGATAACGTGTGGACATGTGTATATATTTGTAAAATAGTATCCTTAGTTGTAGTTGGTTACAATTCTTTCCTTGGTGGATGATGGTAACGGGAGACTTATTACGTGCATTTTTATTTTGTTATTTCCACAGGTTGAGTGATTTTATTTTATTGTGAATTATTGATGTGTGTGTTACCATCGTTGTTCTGAGTTTCGGCGTTGTGTTAAGGTCATGACACATGGTTAAATAATTAATTTAATTTTTTTAATTCTGCTTACTTTTATCACGTAAAGTCACGTGTATTCTGAGGTTACGCTGAACAGATAATCACTGAAAGGTCGAGTTAAATTGGAGAAATAATTAAAAAGTGAAATTAAGTGACAAAAGTAATCTATTAATTTTTTTGTGTTCTCATCTTTTTAATCAGTCATGTAACTTAAGCATTTAAAATCTTGTTCCAGATTTCCGGCATGATTTGACATGCGTACGAGCATCATTCTCTAAGCAAAATTAAATTTTACATTCAAAATAATATTCGATAAAATATGACTTTTATGAAAACAATTTTTGTCAGAATTAATAAGAATTCATTAACATGTACCATCCCATTTGCTTTAATTTTTGGATGTACAGCAAGAGTTAACGTAAAATTAAAATTTTTAGTGATCATCTCACACAATCATAATCTTAGGACGAAATTATTTTGTAATAAATCATACACCATTAATTTGTATTTCGATGGTTCATTATTCACTTATATCTGCCCATTTCCTTGATCCACACCATTTTTTGGAATATTTCAATCCCTTACTGAGCACCCCTGAGGGTGTCTCGTGTCTCTAATGTTTTAGTCGCGGCTTAAATGGGCAGAATATATATTTAGTTATTTTTATTGAAATATTGAATTATATATGGACTTAAAATTACACATATAACATTAATTTCTATTTAATATCAAAGTTCAAAGAAGCTAAACAAAGTAGATTATCTCTAAGGACAGATTTATATTGATTGAAACTACCTTCAACATCGGAAGAGGTAATGGGGGCACAATTCAACTTCACAATATCTGCTGGGGTTAAATCCAATGTTAATTTTACACTTAAATCTCCACACAGCATTGCAGCAACCTTTGTCATTTCTTCATATTCAGGGTTCTCTGAAAGTACAGTGGCCATCTTTACGTTTGCTACATCTGCAACTTTACCTGTACCACGATTGAGTTGTTCCACAGTTTTATTCACAATTTCACAACTTTCAGAAAGTGAGAGATGCGAGTTTTGGAGCCTTTTCTGTGTGTTTGTGATGCATGAAAATTTATTCTGAATGTAACATAAGTCATTTCTTACACTTGTATCTCAAACAAATGTTTTCGCGGCTTCAATTGAGGCTGCATCTTCAGAATCCACGGCATGCACAACGTTCTTGATACAGTCTATATATTATAAGTTAAAAACTTCATTTTCCCGTATTGAACTGAGATTCACAATTAGAATTAAGAAAGGTTCAACCTTTTCAATACAAAACGTGTTGCATAAGATGTTCACAACATATTATTTATTATATTATTAGAACCGGTTTCGACGCCTATTGCGTCATCATCAGCTACAAAAATCACAAATGGGCAAAGTACATATCATAAAAATTACATTATTTATTATATTGTGTGTAGTGTGTGTGTAGTGTGTAGTTACTCTTCTCACACTACACACACAGCACGCTGCACAAGATTCACCACCCTTGTTGAGCTGAGACTAATTTGAAGATCAACCTTATTCAATCGCTTAACATCAGGTGTCCCGGCCTTGACAAAATCTTTTTGTTGGTCTTGCCAACCTCATATAACATCCGACCTGGACTTATGTGTCTTAATTGAACAACAACAACAGAAGAGTGGACAATTTTACTACATCGTTTTTACTACATCGTTTTATTATCACATTCAGACTTTTATGTTCAAAGCATTAGACCAATTTTATGCACAATACTCACTCATCGAACTACTACGCTTTTATGTGTCACATCACATCATCATATTTTACTCATTTTCTTCTAGCCTTTAAGGAGAAAAGCAGTCCATCATTTGTACTTAGCCATGCAAGAGTTATTTATGTAATTTTTATGATATGTACTTTGCCCATTTGTGATTTTTGTAGCTGATGATGACGCAATAAACGTCGAAACCGGTTCTAATAATATAATAAATAATATGTTGTGAACATCTTATGCAACACGTTTTGTATTGAAAAGGTTGAACCTTCCTTAATTCTAATTGTGACAGTCTATATATTCAGCCACGTACCCCACCTAGTTAAAATCGGCTTAGGCGGCAATGGAATCTCTGGGTACATTTCTTTCAAAGATGAACTCTTCTGTGGGCTCTGAAAAAACTTTTTTTCACTAAGGATAACAATAAATGTACTTTGGGGTAACTTCCTCTTACCACTTCTGCCACACGATGAAAGGCATGTGCTACACAGGTTAAATGAGTCATCTTAGGATATGCAACACATAATGCTTCTCCGGCTTTTATCATATAAGGTGCGGCATCAATAATAAAATGTAACACTTTATTATACTTAACGCCCTGTAGCCAGAGGATACCCATAGTCTCATTGAACAGTTTTGCTATAGTTTTGTTACCGCGCTTTTCTAGAACATCACAGTGTAAGAGAATCCGTTTACAATAATCTCCGCTTAACACACCAATGATTACTTTGCCAGTTAGCCTGCCTTCTTTGTCTGTTGTCTCATCAACGGAAACCCAAATTGGACCGTCTTTAATCTCTTGCGTTATCTTCCGAACAGTTTGATCGTACATGGCTGAACAGTACGTTTTTCTGAACGTTGACCCATCCGGGATGGATCGTTTAGTATATTTCTCGAAGAATTCCCTGAAACACTGATTATTTATTCAGGCTGAAGAGAGGTATGTCAGCAGAGGTGAGAGCATGGCAGAGATCGGTGTTGAACTCGGACGTTACTCTGGAAGTTGCTGGTTGTCTGAAACAACTGTCTCTGCTTGGAATCTCGTTGTTTGTTAACCTGGTGTTTACTGGTTGAAACGTGCAGTTGCACAAGGAACGTTTGAGTACATGTCACTGTACAATGACACAAATTACAAAATAATATCTTAAATTCGATACGTAACTTTTCAATGTTAAACTGGTTGACTGAGCTACATTAGGCATATTGTAACAACGTTAATGTCTTCAATGAATATGAATATCAGTATACAACTGCACACAGTGAACGTACAAGAACACTATGATCCGCCTCACTGCTAATTCAAACTGTGAATGACTGGTAGTGAACTAGGTGGAGTTATGAAGCAATCAAAGGGAATGCCCGAATTACGAACTAAACCGGAAACCACGATCACATCGTACAGGCTACCCTCCTCAACGGTTGTGTAAAGAGCCTTGCATTAAACTTAGGCGTACGGATGTTGCCATGACAACGATCCCACTAATCAGAGGAAAAATATTTTGAAGGTGCCCCACAATTCGAAAAATAAAGGTATCGGCCAAAGAAAGACAAGGGCCACGAAAGGCGTGAAAATTAAAAACTCCCTTGGCTTCGGAAACCTAATACAGTCGGGATTGTAAAATAAAAACAGTTGAATAACGAATGTCAGTTAGGATATACAAAAGTAAGGAACATGGAAGAAGTGAGTGGAAGCAATGGCTGAATTCAGCTAAGTTCCCCGTGATCGCAAACACTCGCTCAATCAATAAATCAACACTGATATGCATTTAAGGCAGTCACCCAGGTGGCAGATGGGCTGTCAATTGTTTACCTAGTCTTTTCTTAATTAATTGAAAAGAGCCTTGGGCCCCTTTTAGTCGCCTCTTACGACAGGTAGGAGATATCGTGGATGTTATTCTACCGCCCCAACACAAAGGGGAAAATAATGGTTGGTGGATGAAACAAAGGTTGTTATTACTATTATTATTATTATTATTATTATTATTATTATTATTATTATTATTATTATTATTATTAAAAATACTTTGCTATGATCTTAAAGACAATATAATTTATTTTTGCCCTTTGGCATAAAAAGGGCATAAAAGTAAACTAGTTTCATTGCCTGCTGCTAGTTAAAAGAAATTGTCAATTGGTAGTGTACCGGGAGGTACACCTCAACTACGCACATTCAAAAGAAGAGCCTTAATGAACTCTATCTATCCAACAAAACGTGAAATTGTTACTGCATGAAGTTGGGACATTAATCAGAAGATGTCACTACTGAATAATTGACAAGTTTGTCATTTCTAAGTTTCCTAAACTGATTGGATTTATTTTGTTTGTCTTGGTGTAGGCCTACATCAAGAAGTATTGACATTTCTCTATAGATGTCATTACAAAACTGAGGTCATGCATTCTGGTGCAAGTTAAAAGAATTTGCTATTGAAAGAAATTTTGTGTTTATGGATTTTCTCAAGAAAATTAACTTTCATTTATTTTTTATATATTTCAATGTTTGCAACGCTTCTTTCTCATTCCGTCAGTTTTAATATGGCCAATAGGAATTTTCTGTAATTATTTTTCAGTCTATCACAGGCTTCTTGCTGGTTTTTTGGGTGTAACTTTTGATTCTGCCAATAAAATCGAGAGGGTGTATACGGATTAGTTCAGAACCCTCTAGAACCGTCCCCTCGTGTATATAAGCTGCGGCCTTTCCGGCTACCTTGTCTCTTGGTCGCCGGATTTCTGAGAGAGTGTGTGTGTTAAAACAGGAGGCGGGGCGCCTCATTCTTCGCCAGGCAGACCAGCAGCCAAGGTAATGACCACCAGACTTATTTTTCTGTAGCTACCTCCGCAGACTTACACGAGGGGGAGGTCCTAATTTCTAACTATGTAACCTGTTTTCTAAAATGTACATTTTATTCGGCTAATGTAAAATTTCATAGAGTCTTTAATTGCAATTCGGGGATAGAGAGTCCGTTACCCTCTCGAGTTCCCCTTCAACTTGGTTTGAGGTGATTACGAAATATGTAACTGTTTTTTTCCTGTAATGTATTAAATTAACTTTCATTCGAATCACCTCAGTAGCTTGGGATTAGCCTCTGCATCATCGGGCCGAGAGCCCAATTAGGGTTTTATATGTAATGTGCTAAGTGTGCAAGTGTACGCCTCCATTCATTTTGTGTTAGGGCCATTAATTTAACCTGTTCTTCTTTCCGCGAAGGCCCACACTAGTTTGGGTAAATTATACCCCTGTGTAAATATTGTAAAAGTGCAAGACGGACCTAGAGAGGTCGGAAATTATAAGATTTTTGAGGTAATGTTGCCTTGAATAGGCTTTAAGAAATTGGTTAACGTGGGAGAGCATGTGAGCTCTTTTCTGTGAAGTCTAAATTCTACTGTAATATTGAGGAGCGCCTCTGGAAGGCTAGAGATTGTAACTTTTGGAGCAAAGTGCTCTTGAATTTGGGAGATTTCTATCTGTATCTAAATGATACCACTTTTGAAATTGTAAATGTGTAGACTAGGGGCTTGAAGCCCAAAATGGTTAAATTCCCTACTCTGGGGTTCTCTATTTTAATCCCCAAATTTCTCATTGTTATTTCACTAAGTTAAAAGTTGTTAAGTTTGTTTTTTGAAAAGAAATATAACCTTTATTTAAAATTTAAATTAAATTTTGATATTGTAGTTAGACCCATTCAATCCCACACCTTCTTTCACCTCTCTGTGTTCCACAGATACCCTGGAACAGATAGTACTGGGGCTTACTTCCATTATGTGCTCAGAAGACGGCATTTACTTAAATAAGTAACTTTATTTTACAGATATTAAAGAATAAGACAGTTCAGTCACTCATTTAGTTTCAACATTTGGAGATTCATTTGAAATAAAAGGTCGTATATTCATTTTTCTTAAGAGTTAATATATAAGCTTACTTTAATCGATAATCAATCTGACACAATTAAAGCGGAAACTTTATTCACGACGTGTCCGATTATTTTATGCGATATAATTGAATAACATTTGAAACTCATTCGATTATTTAATTCAATTATTTAAATAATCGGATGGAGGTTATTCGATTATTAAAAGTATTCAATTATTCCATCACTAAACTGAATGATATCTGAAACTCATTCGATTATTTTATTCGATTATTTATTCGATTATTTGTCTATAAACTTATACTAAATGTATTGGACAGTAGTGATGATATATTCGATTCATTTTACTGAATCGATTCATTTGATTCCGTTCACGTTACTGAATCGATGCAATGTTCCGATTCACGGCACATTAGAGACACTGTTCCAATTACATCTGTGTAGTGTGTTTTGATAAGACAGTAGCAAAAGTATTCAATGCTTGCTGCTGCCATCTGGTCTTCTTTCTATGAACTGCTTTCCTATGCGTCATCTAGCTTTCAGATTCAGATTCTCCTGAGGCCTTCTCTTCATATCAAGTTTTGATGTTGCAAGGCCTTTCGCCGACAGTGAAATCTCCATTAAATAAGTATATAGAATTAGATGGAAAAAAATTCTGTACACGCAATTATCAATTATCTGCGTTTAGAGCTGTCGCCCAAGTAGGAGATTCCCTATCAACTGTTTGCCCAGTCATTTCTTAAAAACTTCCAAAAAACGTGAAAATTTCATAGAATTCGCGGTAAGTAGCCTACACAATTCAAAACAAATTCAACACCTTTATGTGACAGCCAGTTATTGAGTCCATATATCAAAGCATAGGAGGCGTAGAAAATTTTAAGTTTGTATTCAGGTGCAAGGGTGCAGGAATATTTTCAGGTGCAATGGTGCAGGAATACTTGATCATAAATAATTCCAACGATTCTCCATCCTCCCCACTCCAAAAAAGAGCGGGGGCATCAGGAAAAGTTCATTCTTTTTGCACATTGACTCCGATTTAATAAAACCTTCTGAGCAGTTTGGAATCACAAATATACTATTAGAGTGAAATGGAAGAGTTTCGAAAAAAGATCCAAACACGAGAAAGCCTAGGAAGCTACAAGGTAGCATGCAGGTTGAACTTCTAGAAACTTGGTATTTAAATTAAAGAAATTAGCAAATCAGATAAACATATATAGATGGGAAAGATTATTTCAAACTGAGAGTGACCTTGCACTTTACACTCCTGTGGAGTTATTAGACAGAGAATGGAAGAAATCAGGGAGAACAGCAGACTATGGAATATGATCAGAGGACTGAAACCAAATAAACCAAACCCCATGGCACTGCAGTTCTGATGAGCCTTGGTCTACCGAGTGACCGCTGCTGACCTCAAAGGCTTGCAGATTACGAGGTGACGTGTGGTCAGCTGGACTGATTCTCTCGACCATTTTTCCTGGCTTTCTAGATCGGCTTTTACCGTCAGGCAGGTCCAGAACTCTTCTTATGGAGGCTGAGTAGACCTCGAACCAGCCCTCAGATCCGGATAAAAATCCCTGAACTTTTAATAATAATAATATACCGGGTGAGTTGGCCGTGCGCGTAGAGGCGCGCGGCTGTGAGCTTGCATCCGGGAGATAGTAGGTTCGAATCCCACTATCGGCAGCCCTGAAAATGGTTTTCCGTGGTTTCCCATTTTCACACCAGGCAAATGCTGGGGCTGTACCTTAATTAAGGCCACGGCCGCTTCCTTCAAACTCCTAGGCCTTTCCTACCCCATCGTCGCCATAAGACCTATCTGTGTCGGCGCGACGTAAAGCCCCTAGCAAAATAATAATAATAATAATAATAATAATAATAATAATAATAATAATAATAATAATAATAATAAGTTAATAATAATAATAATAATAATAATAATAATAATAAGTTAATAATAATAATAATAATAATAATAATAATAATTGTTACGAGGATTTTGTGGAACGCAGAGGTGTAAGAAGGCGTACAGAGAAAAGACGAGATCAAAAACACTAAATTTTAAAAGTTTATTTCTTTCCTCCTTTTTAGGGGGGGTTAAAAATGTGATTGATAATCTGAACAAGCAACAACAAATAACAGTTAAAGAGCTCGTCTGCTCGGATAACAAGGGTGGACTAAAAGTCCAAAAATCAGGTACAATAGAGAATATATTGGACATAATGGTTTACAAAGGAATGAGCATTGTAGCTCTAAAGGTACACTACTTCAAAGAGCAGAGTATAGTAATTTTAGCTTCAAAAGTTAATACAATCCCGCCTCTTAGAATCACCAGTTTATCACACAAATTTACATTAGATGACCTTCAACAGTCTGTTACACACTCGTCTATAACTAATTGTAATTTAAACAGGGGCAATGAGTGCCCATTCTAAATGGCCTTAATGTACAAAATAAAGGGTATAAGACGATCGGCCATGACCAAAATACTAGGAGGCGAAACATTTGCAGTCCTTCTGAAATACATTTAAAATCCTACTCGGGCTTATGGCCCGAAGTTCCAAAGGCAAAGCCTATACTACAGAGAGGTGACTAGATGCGAAATATCAAGTACCAAAATAGTTTTAAAGAATTTACAGTTTTAGAAAATCATAGTCACCCCCATACCAAGTTGAATGGGTGAACGCTCCTTATTCCCTAAGTTACATATTTCACAGCAGGGATTTGAACAAAGTCTTCAGACTTGCCTGAAAATTTACATTTTAAAGGTGATATTAAACTTGAGAATTTTACATTAAGAAATTTGAAACCTTCCCCTCAAGTTAACTACCTGGAACTATCACATGTTAAAAGATGTCTGCCATTCCCTTGAATTGTTGGGCCTCCCGACGACAGCAAGGCTGCCCCTGCCTCCTATTATGGTGTACACACACATAGACCGGAGCGATGAAGATGACAATACGGCCCTAAAGCGCCCAGCTTATATAGCAACTCAGAGGGGAAAGTTCTAGAACTCTTTTGACCTAGGCAGAATGCCCGTACACAGCTCCAATTGTAATTGGCTAGATAAATATAAACAAAAATTCCTAATTGGTCAATAACTTAAGGAAGGAGGAAGTCATAGTAGTGCTGACAACCTCAGCACACAAGAAAAACAATCTAAAAACACTTAAGGTTTACCAACATAGACAATAGCAAATTCCCTTAAAAAATTAATAGTCCGTCCTCCCACCAGAGAGTGAATATTAAATGTGCAAGTATCTTCTGGTACATAGTTTAGAGTTCACAGCACAGATGATAATAATAATAATAATAATAATAATAATAATAATAATAATAATAATAATAATAATAATAATAATAATAATAATAATACAGCCGAAACGAATTATTGCGACATGGCTTCTAAAGACGTATTGGATAAAACGGCGAAATCTAACGGTCCCGTCTAAATCTAACATAAACACTTAGTACGACATCGCTTATTACGATATGTTGTATAAAACGACGTATTTTGATCACATTTTCGGCTAAATGTATTGTGCCCTTTTCAAGGCAAAACTGCGGTGAACTCTTCCTTCTTCTGTGCGCCGGCTGCTCCTGTAATAAATGACATTTAAATGATACTCACCGCTGCATGTAGACTCTTCTTCCTCAGTCGTGGACCGTCCGCTATCCCCGAAGATAGGCCACCCGTCGATCAAGGAGTGAGGAAATGAAAAGTAGGGGTAAACTAACTATAAAATGACGGTACCCAAAGACTGAATTAAAATTTAAATAAAAGACTGATTTATTGAATAAAGTGCAAAGTGCCAAAATGAAAGTAAACTAAACTGGTGAGAAATGAACACAAAGTGAAATAAAATGAGACTAAGAAAATTAAAGATTGAGGATCTGCCTTACAATAACACCATTATCTGCCTAATAAACTGACTGAAGGTCAATCAAATTAATTAAAATATTCCAGACTATGTTGACACTGTCTCCAAGACGATAACGTGAATAAATACCAAACTCTGTTCAGAAAAACCACCTCACTTGAAATACAGAAATATATTACGTAGAAAATATCTCTCAAAATAAATTAAAAGTAGTTGAATCATAATAAAGTAATTAGTTACGTCATCAATCCACTGACGCAGAGGAGTTATCAAATCTTTAACACATGTGGCTCATTTGGGAAAACACCCAACTTAAAATACTCGTGGATTGCGCTAACCATGTGTAACAAATAAGGAAAAAATTTAAAGAAAACAGCCATGAACATCACACTTCATTTACCACATAACCACTGCCTTATTCAAACACCTCGTGATTAAACCAAAGAAAATATTGAAACATGAACCTGAGTGTTACACCACTCTTCTAATTATTTAAACTTCACTTGCATGACTGTGATAGCCTGGACTTCTTAAAATAATCCAAATGATTAGGCCAAGTGCCTCAAGTTTACATTTCAAATGACAGCGATCCTTGTACATTAAAATTTTACTGAATTTGCCGCTAACTGCATTTCATTATGAACTCATTTTTGTGGTACCACCACTAGATGGAGGCAGACCCCATCTTATTTACCTCATTCATTGCGGCAGTTTTTATACAATTGGTTTATTAAAGATCGCTTCATTTCTTAAATAAAATGTAGTGGATTTTAAAAGGTTTGGTAATTACTGAATGCCTGGTATGAGCATACCACTACTATGGTTTTGACTGTGACCTAATCGATGATCCGTTATCCTAACACATGAAATCTTATTTACATAATTAAATCTGCTAATGGAGAAACACTGCTCCAACAAAAGAAAATACAGAAATCAAAACTAGCCTAACTACACCTATCTATTTACATCAAATCAGATATAAATAATTCACATACGATCACGTCCAACAAAATTACGGTAATAAAAGGTACACACAGAAAGAATAACAAATAAACGAGACTAGATCCCAACAACGCTGCCTATTGGAAATTAATAAGGATGAAATGCGCAAAATGTCGGAGCTTACAGGAAAAGTTTACCCTGCTGCGAGTAGCAAAATATTGTGAATTTGACGGCATTCTCTAACCTCAGACGACAAATGTCTGGCCATGATACTATTTAACCTTTATGGACAATACTTCCCGCTATTTCATGTCATCCATGACTTTACATGACTATCAAAAATACACATTGATTCGTCGCTCTGCTCACATGTACAACGGCTAGCATATCTTCCGAGCATCTACTTTCCCTGGAATTATTTAAAACAAATACAGGCTTCTGCCTACAATCATAACCCATGTCGCAACATATTTAACACTCTTGGTTAAATTATTCATTCCCCAATTCTATTTTACTCACCATTATTCTCGACGTCATTATTATTCATTATTCTCACAATACGGCCTCGCTCGTATCCGGCGGGCGAAATATCTGTCGTGCACATCACTATTTCTTACGACAGTTCATGACATGGTCCAAATATCACATTTCCATAATCAACGTAGATCATCAGGGATATTACTCATTTAGCTCGATCTCTCGATCATTCTCTGCTACACATATCACAAAATATCAAAGCTGACTCATCAATGGCTTCCTGGCACTCACTGTTTCAAAAAAAAAGAAGAGATTGCCTCTCAAATCACAGATATTGAAAGATGTGTAACCGCAACTACACAGAAATAAATACTCGCGTCTACCAAAAATCGTCGCAAAAATACACGGGATAAGAAACTACCAGAAACGGTCATCTGAAGGATGATTCCACAACATAAAACAAACTGAAAGCGCAAAATAGCAAAAATAAACATTAAAATCAACAAGGCGGCGTCTACAAGATCAAAACTCCGACAGAAATATGACTCAAAACCAACGATCTAATAACATGATGATTATTATAATTATTACAAATCGGCATTACACTCATTGAGATCAAATAATAGAGCTTCCTAAATTGTCAAAGTGACATACTACAGAATAATCCATAACAAAGACGCAAACACATCTACATAAAGGAAATGCGGAAATAACCCTAGCTGAAAGTGCAACATTATTATTATTATTATTATTATTATTATTATTATTATTATTATTATTATAGTAGTTATATATTATGATTATTAAAATGTGAACTATTTACAATCCTACCTAACAGTCTAAGCTACATTGATCATCGATTAGGCACGGTCCTACATATTTATTTACATTATTCTATTGATGCTCATACCTGGGTGATGGAGGCATGTTGGATTACCCTCCGGACTCCGTCATGGTGAATTAGAATTCCATCTTGAAGCTGATGTGGTATTCCAAATCTTCACACTCGCAAACTTGATACATTTTTATCATGCCGTTACACACGCTTACATTAACATAAAACACTCGCATTTTCTCGCACTCCAGTGAAGGTTAGACGACAGCACTGCGTAGACTCCTGTCGTGTAGTTGGAAGTTCGTCTCCGCTACCTGCCTGAAAATCACCTGTTGATCCCCACACCGCTCTCTCAGCTTTTGTTTACATATAGCTTACCGATCATTCACCCCAACGGAACATAACAGTTTGCTCAAGGTCTACCACTGCGGCCTTCATTAAAGAAAAGTCATTCTCCTCCCTGTCTGCCTTTACTAGTTTCTCCGCGCAAACATTTCGCTTGCCCAAAATAGTTTATTAAGTGGTAAAAGCAAGCTAATGTACAGTTTCCAATGATGTGGAGAAATTTTATGCTGAGTGTCCTCCCAAAACGAAGACAAAAATAGCTTTCCAACAAATGTCAAACTACTCGTGGATTAGAGAGGTTTTATGTAATTATGCTGAAACATGGACTTGTCCCTCTCGACTCGTGATGTGAGTTCATTTAAGCCAAGTGTCGAAAGTGTAGCTATTGCCTGTTGTCTCTGCATAAATAGTAAAAGTTTGTTAAAGTGTTCATTTCTGAAATGTTACTCTCCCAAGTAAAAATAATACATGTCTCTCTCAAATGCCAACAAGTGTCTCTACTCGCTTTCTTACCAGCCAAAAGTAAAGTTCAAGCTGACTAACTGAACTAGCTGACACACTCTAAACACACTGAAGATTCAACTAACCCACGAATACAGGATACACAGTGAAATACACAGTCACACCGTCACACTGTGCCACTGTCACTCTCTGTCACACTGTCATACTGACACTCTAGATTCACTGAGGATTCAACACCCTGGTCGCTGGGCTTTTGTAATGAGTTCTCCCCCCACCTTGAAAATAGTTCTGTGGAAGGGATGTGGCGTAGTGATCTAGCCCTCGGGAGCGCTTTATCGTACATCCGTAGGTTAAAGTTTCAAAATTTATGTACAAAAACTTCCTAATTTCGGTCTGACTTACTTGTTATATTGCGCCGTGGGAAACGATCACGGGATAAACCACACGACGGCGCGCGTCACCGGCGTTATTTTCTTCCAGCGAATGGCTCCTTCCCGCCATGACAGTTTATCTCCTGGGCAATCCTAATATTCCGTGTAGAGTTAAAATTCTATTAATTAGGCACTAATTAACCACACTTTCGCACTGATAAATTTCCAAATATTATAAAGAAATCAGGACACTGTTTTTCACCACTACACCGGGCTTCAGATAGCGAAATACTGACTGTAGATTCCCGCTATGACAGTTCATTCAAATTTAGAATTTTGTGATTGGCTGAGACTTTCGCGCTCTTCGTAGCGTGGATGCTTCCATTTCCTCCCAAGGGTTGGTGGGTATTGTCGTTGTCTCTTTGTCCTTGCTAAGTAGGTCAGGCCTCAACGCGTGATTTTCTCGTGAGAACCAAATAGAAAGTTGTCACTCCTAGGCGGTACCATAAAATTTATTGGATGGAGTACTTAGGGCGGTTTACAAGTTGGTCGTGCTCTAAGAAGAGTTTCGTGGATTTTCCTTGCCGTCAGACTGGCGCCAAAAAGTTCCTTTGTGACTGCTAGGTTCACAGCCTACTGTAGTATCCCAATATGCGAAATATTCAACTTTTAATTTGTAAATTAATTACATAAATTCGCTTATGGGTGCAGTATCGACTACAACATCCAATGTTAATTTTTGTTTGTTTTGCTTTGGGGATTACGTTGGGGATTGCCGACAACAATGTAAACCTAATTTTCAAACTCTTGTTTTCTGTAAATTATAGCTTTCAAATCAGTCTGAGTGTTAAATAGTCAAAGCAAGCATCGCTGGGAAAAGGTCGCAAAAGAAAGAGAAAGTGTTTAATATTGAAGAAAAGTCGCAAATAATATGGCGATTATAAAATGGGAAAACAAACGTCAGTATCGCGAAGGAATTCGGAGTATCACACTCAACGATACTTACAATTTGGAAGGACAGAAAGAACATCTCATTTAATAGCCAAGATCGTGTGCGATATTATTGATCAATTTACTGTACAAGGTTGCTACTTCTTTCTTTCTTTCTTTCTTTCTTTCTTTCTTTCTTTCTTTCTTTCTTTCTTGCTTTCTTTCTTAATCAGTTTACCCTCCAGGGTCGGTTTTTCCCTCGGACTCAGCGAGGGATCCCACCTCTACCACCTCAAGGCCAGTGTCCTGGAGCGTGAGACTTTGGGTCAGGGGTACAACTGGGGAGAATGACCAGTACCTCGTTCAGGCGGCCTCACCTGCTATGCTGAACAGGGGCCTTATGGGGGATGTGAATATTGGAAGGGACAGGCAAGGAAGAGGGAAGGAAGCAGCCATGGCCTTAAGTTAGGTACCATCCCGGCATTTGCCTGGAGGAGAAGTGGGAAACCACGGAAAACCACTTCCAGGATAGCTGCGGTGGGAATCTAACCTTCCTCTACTCAGTTGACCTTACGAGGCTGAGTGGACCCCGTTCCAGCCCTCGTACCACTTTTCAAATTTCGTGGCAGAGCCGGAAATCTAACGCGGGCCTCCGTGGGTAGCAGCTAATCACACTAACCACTACACCACAGAGGTGGACTGCTACTTCTTTCCTCAGTTATTATTTTATTTTTTTCTGACGTATTATTGCAACCATTCCTGGACAAAATTAATATGGTTGGGGAAGAGATGGGTTTAACATCAACATCAAAAAAAATTAATGGTTTTCAGCAGAGGAAGAAATAATGCTACTCTGAAACTTAAAGACCAACAAATTCAACAAGTAAATAAATTTCAATATCTTGGTTGTTGGATAACGGATGATTTGAACCCAGACCTAGCCATTAAGAGCCGAATAGAAATTGCAAGATCAACATTCAGGAAGATGAAGACATTGTTGTGTGATGATGCATTAAATTTAAAACTTCGGCAGCGTATGGTGAAATGTTGTATTTGCTCTATTCTCCTTTATGGGGTTGAAGCTTGGACGTTAAAAGAGGCCACCATCAAATACTGGAAGCCTTAGAACTTTGGCTTCACAGAAGAATGCTTTTAGAGTCTGGTGGATTGACTATCCCACCAATGAACAAGTATTACAGAGAGCAAAATGCAAAATGCAAAAAGAAAAAAGAAAGAAAAAATGAAAAAGAACTGGTAACCACCATCCAATGCAGAAAAATTGCATACTTAGGGCATGTTTTGCATGGTGAAGAATACGCAGTTTTACATCTAATTTTGAAAGGCAAGACTGAAGGGCGCCGAGGAGTAGGCAGAAGGAGAACAACATGCCTTAAGGATTGGACAGAACTGTACCGTGTTGCTGAAGACAGGAAAGCACTTTCCACATTGATCGTCAACGGCCGGGAGACTCGGCAGGGAACATAGAAGAAGCATAAGAAAAAAATAAGAAAAATAAGTATTGATGTACTTACTGTGTAAGCATTAAAAGGAAAACTCTTCTCAATCCCACTCCACAAATACCGTTTTGCAAGTACAGTACTTACTTCACTTTTTTTAAGTTTTTCTTTTTTTCTCTTAATTAACCATGTAAGTGTGCAGCCTAAAACTTACCGATATGACATTTTTAGCAACAACAACAATAAAAAAGACCAGCTCGTGCCACTATCGCCTATAACGACCGTTCATTGATGGCCCCTTCGCAATCCTTATAACCGGTTTAGTCTAATAATGTTATTGTTTTTAGGTCCCACCAACTGCTTTTTCGGTTTTTCGAATACGCCGAGGTGTCCTAATTTTGTCTCTTAAGAGTTATTTTACGTGGCGGTAAATCTACCTACACGAGGCTGACGTATTTGAACACCTTCAAATATCACCGAACTGAGCCTGGATAGAACCTGCCAAGTTAGGGTCAGAAGGCCAGCGCCTCAACCGTATGAGCCTCTCAGACCGGCAAAATGTACGATATACGAGGACTGTAAATAAATTAGTTGTCTAGACACTCGCAAGAGATCGGGCATGCGCAAATAGGCTATGGGAGCGATCAAGTGCGCTGTTTTCGATGCGTAGTGTGCACTTGACGGGCATCCAGTTGCGAGTGTTCTTGCTGTGTGGTGTTGAAGTGAAGAGTGTCGATTTCACCGCTCTAAAGCAAGTTTTCAAAAGGTAATCACCGTTCGTGATTAAAATCGAGGTTGCCCGTGGCAAAAATGCATCGGAATGTTATCAAGAATTACATGAAACCTGTGGTGAGAATGCATTACCGTATAGGACGGTTTGCATGATGGGTCAAGGTGTTTCTTGCGGGTCGCGATCAATGCCAAGCTCTTATTGCAACGGTAGCAATGAGAGGTCTTGGAACACCCTCCGTACTCGCCGGACATGAATCCTGTTGCCGAGGCCGCCGATTTTCTGACGTGCCGTCTGTATTCTGCGCAGTAGGGTGCTTGGTCGCCGTCATCAACAGAGAACGCCTTGCCAACGGTCCGCAGCGGCTTCCAGACATTTGGCAAAAGGTAATAGACTTTGCGCGTGACTGAACTGAAGGATTGCAATGCAATTGTAGTTGTTATTGAAACAAATATTGCTTTTTATTTACAGCCCTCGTAGCATCCGTATCATATTCTGAATTCGAATGTAGAGGCAAGCACTGTAACCGACCTGTGAAAACGAAAAATTCAAGCCATTAATGGGATTGTAAATAAAGGGTACAGATCTCTGCACATGGTTATGAGAGTGTTTAGGGGTTGTAGTAAGGATGTACAGGAGAGGGCATATAAGTCTCTCGTAAGACCCCAACTAGAGTATGGTTTCAGTGTATGGGACCCTCACCAGGATTATCGGATTCAAAAACTGGAAAAAAAAAACCAAAGAAAAGCAGCTCGATTTGTTCTGGGTGATTTCCGACAAAAGAGTAGCGTTACAAAAATGTTGCAAAGTTTGGGCTGGGAAGAAGTGAGAGAAAAAAGAAGAGCTGCTCGACTAAGTGGTATGTTCCGAGCTGTCAGCGGAGAGATGGAGTGGAATGACATTAGTAGACGAATAAATTTGAGTGGCGTTTATAAAAGTAGGAAAGATCACAATATGAAGATAAAGTTGGAATTCAAGAGGACAAACTGGGGCAAATATTCATTTATAGGAAGGGGAGTTAGGGATTGGAATAACTTACCAAGGGAGATGTTCAATTAATTTCCAATTTCTTTGAAATCATTTAGGAAAAGGCTAGGAAAACAACAGATAGGGAATCTGCCACCTGGGCGACTGCCCTAAATGCAGATCAGGATTGATTGATTGATTGATTGATTGATTGATTGATTGATTGATTGATTGATTGATTGATTGATTGATTGATTGATTGATTGATTGATTGATTGATTGATTGATTGATTGATTGATTGATTGATTGATTGATTGATTGATTGATTGATTGATTGATTGATTGATTGATTGATTGATTGATTGATTGATTGATTGATTGATTGATTGATTGATTGATTGATTGATTGATTGATTGATTGAATAACCGGGTATTCTAAAGTCTGTGTGATATGCTTTAGAAATGGTCAACCAATATGTAGTCATACACAGGTGAAGTGCTTTTCTCGTTAACGACAGGTACAAGAGTTTGTATCTTCTAAACAAATAATGGAACTGTAAGTGGGAACTATGTTTGTCTGTACAGTTTGCTCAACCATACACTTCTGTTTGAATTTTGTTCAGTTAATTTTGCTATAAGGTAACTGAAATATAGAGGAGTACGGTACGGTATTTTATTAAATATACAAAAATACAATAATAGAAAAGAGTTCGGGGATTCCTGAATCCCACTGGGCATTAAACAATCTTTGCTGACAGCATAAAGTAATATTTCATAAAACATGTAGGCCTACATCATAATCCAACAGCTATAGCGCAGAACACTCAAATAACTAGGTATATAATCATTATGTAGAATAACTATAGGCATATAACTGTTGCCACAATACGTACTTAATTGGCCACCATCACAAAATATAGAAACCAGTAGACAGAATTCAAACGCCGTTCAAAATGTGTGAACTTCCATTTCAGTTTATGTCAATAGCACGTTAGATTACAAATCAGTGTTATTTTTATCACTGTAGCACAAATAAACATTGCACATCTTGTAAACTGAATAACGCCTAGACTCAATCTTCTTTAAGCTGCACACATCACATTATCCTCGAGTTGATGCAAACTCAGGCTAGTGACACCCTCCCTTTGTTAATCCTACATCAGCAAGTACCAATAGGCACATTTCACCTTTTAGTTAGGAATCATGGATCTCTGTTTGGGTCATTCCAGTTCTTTCTCTGGAAACATTTCCTTGCAACAAGGAATTGTGTTTGACCTCAGCAGTGGGACAAGCAATCCCCTTTGGTTAGATACAGCACCAGTGCCGTCAACGTATTACTAAAGCGGTTTAATAAGTGTGGGACTTGAAAGTCCAGTGGTCAATAAGGGATTGAGATTTATAAAGATCACTCAAACTAGGTATTTGTAGAGGAAATCGGCAAATAACGCTTGATCTTGATCCCAAATGATTGCAGATAGAGCGAAAATGTTAAGGATTTTTTTTTTTTAGATGTTGAGTAGATCTATAAAAGAAGTGAGCAGAAGCATATCACGTCTAATTCTAATTGACAGCTCACAATTAGCTTTTCATTGTTTCTGTATTTATCATTTACAAAACAGTACAATATGCGCATGATTATTACGAAAACCTGTGACAGTTTATGAAAATAACATACCCCGGAGGTGAGTATGTTCAATGGTACTGAAATGTTCCTACGGGAAATATTTCGAACTAATAATGAATAATTTTCGAGACATTTTCTCCAACACTTAGTAAATAAGTAGCTAAGTAACTACCAGGCAGACCATTGGACAAAAATGCTCGTCATGTACGAAGATAAGACGCACAGCTCCAGCTCATTTAGATGATTGGCTTCACCACTTATACTGATGTTAACGCTTTAGTGGTTACTCTAATTGTTTATCATAGGAAGACGTAGCTTTCTGCAGATTATTACGCACGTACAGACTGGTATGAATTTATTATTTTAAGCTACTCCTAGCCGGTGCAGGATTCGTAAGGTAAACCTTCCAACGAGGGAGAAGGACATCTGCTGTGAATGGGAAACTGTGTGTTATTGTGGTAAAGGGTAGTATTTTGTGTGGTGTGTGAGTTGCAGCGATCCTGGGGATAACACAAAAACCCTGTCCCCGAGCCAAGGGAATTAACGGTTTAAGATTAAATTCCCCAACCCGACCTGAAATCGAACTTGGGGCCATCTGAACCGAAGGTCACTACACTGACCATTCAGCTAAGGAACCGGACTAACCGATATCCACAACCCGAGGTGGTGCAGATCTTTTCAGGTACACCCCATATGGAGGTGAGCTGTATGTAACGTTTAAACCACTTACCAGCCCTCCTGCTGATCTTAACTTCCTAGCAATATCGGGAATTGAACTCGGCCTTCCGAGTACAGCACCTTATAGCGCTGACCGTTACACTACGGAGCCTGTTGATTACTGGTGTAACCACCTAATTGGATGGCAAACTTTCTCTTTTGAATGCTGCACTGTTGCTGACTTCCTGTGTTTCCTTACGACTCTTTCCTGATTAACTTTTCATCAAAATCAGGCTGTTTTATTCACTCCTTTGTCACAGTCATGACTCAAGGTCCAATCAAGAAAAGATCAAACCTGAGTTAAAGAAAGGACTCCGCCAGCGCACCAGATAAGCTGCTTCTCGAGATGCACGGTTTTTGAAAGACAAATTTTAGTTCAAGTGTGCCAACTTACTGTCATCGCAATGTGAACAGATTAACACGGAGGTGTGTGGTGTGTGTGTGTGTGTGTGTGTGTGTGTGTGTGTGTGTGTGTGTGTGTGTGTGTGTGTGTGTGTGTGTGTGTGTGTGGCGTTGTTTATAAACAGTTCCTGAACATTCGCGAAAGAAATCGCGGCCAATAATTAGTACAATATAAAGTAAGACACGGAATAAACAGCCATTCATGTCGTGAGGGAGGTAAGGAGTATTTACCAATCGAGGACGATTGTCCACCCAAGTGATAGCGAAATTGGCGATAGAGTTCGAGATTAATAAACTCTCCTTACGTCACAAATTGTATATGTTGTTTTTCGACTTCTACATTACATTCCCCGCTACAACAATATTATTTTAAAAAATTACCGTTGATTTACACCAGTTAATATAACTGAATACGTTGTCCTACTTCATGGCTGAATGGCCAGTGCACTGGACTTCGGCTCAGGGGGACCTGAGTTCGAGATCTTAAACTGCAAATGTTTAATTCCTCTGACTAAGGGGCTGGATTTTTGTGGTCGTCGTGATCTTGATCTACACACGTCACGTTACCACAGCAACATGCAGTAGTGAATACATTCCTCCACTTAGTTATAACTATTTATCAATCAATCACTACTGATCTGCATTTAGGGCAGTCGCCCAGGTGGCAGATTCCCTATCTGTTGTTTTCCTAGCCTTTTCTTAAATGATTGCAAAGAAATTGGAAATTTATTGAACATCTCCCTTGGTAAGTTATTCCAAAACGTCAGGGAGGGCATCCGGATTTAAAACTTGGCCAAATTCACAATTAAGGACCTACCTCAATACATTTTAAGAGGCCATAAATAATAAAATGAACTATTAAATAGTCCAGTTTCGGTATTTTTTTCTTTGATGCTATGAAACATGTGAAACTGTTTGTTAAACCATCTTTTCTACTTATTTCCCAAAAGCCCGTGGTCAATAGTAATCAAATTATGACGATAAAACAGTCTTACCTCCCTAAAATCAATAATAACAATATACTTACTGATGTAGAAATGTTTTCTGAGATAATGGACCATCCCTCCGGGCTTCATTCTATAGACGTCATCATTCTACTTATGATTTTAATAATACTGTATGATGACATGATCACGTCTGGGAAGCTTAATATTCATACTGGCAGATTCATATCCGTCCAGTTATCATAACTCTGTTGCCATGGTATTTAATCTCCAATACTCGTAAAGAGAGTAACATTTCAATCCGATTAATGTAAAGCTCCTCGAGGCCGTTCAATTAAGACCACTTCTTGTATATCGTGTCAATGTGATGGAAGCTGGAAAGCAGAGGAGATCTATGCGGATTTGTTTTCTGCTTTACAGTACAGTATACATAGCGGGTCGCTACCTAGAACTTAACGCTGCTGTGTAGAGCCCCACGGGATACTCATCCATGATGAGTGCTTTGTTCCCGGCCCAGCATTTCTGCTTCCGCTTCTATTCCTGAGTGCCTTCTGCGTAGACACGTGACACATGAACCACTTAACACTCTCTTGTGATCCTGAGGCTTATCGCGGTACAACTGGGATGATGTAAGGAAGTCCCTCTACCTATTAGAGGCTAAGATCAATTTTCCACTTCACGAAAAGGTTGAAGCGGGTAAAACAATCCCATTAAATATGACTTATCCCCAAATAAAACTCATTAATATCATTTTTGTGTTTAAAACACGTGCGTACAGATCTTCTTCTTCTTCTTCTCCTCAATCCGTTTACCCTCCAGGGTTGGTTTTTCCCTCGGACTCAGCGAGGGATCCCACCTCTATGCCTCAAGGGCAGTGTCCTGGAGCGTGAGACATTGGGTCGGGGGATACAACTGGGGAGAATGACCAGTACTTCACCCAGGAGGCATAACCTGCTATGCTGAACAGGGGCGTTGTGGGGGGAGGGGAAGATTGGAAGGGATAGACAAGGAAGAGGGAAGAAAGCGGCCGTGGCCGTAAGTTAGGTACCATCCCGGCATTTGCCTGCAGGAGAAATGGGAAACCACGGAAAACCACTTCGAAGATGACTGAGGTAGGAATCGAACCCACCTCTACTCGTTTGACCTCCCGAGGCTGAGTTGACCCCATTCCAGCCTTCGTACCACTTTTCGAATTTCGTGGCAGAGCCTGGAATCGAAACCGGACCTCCGGGGGTGGCAGCTAATCACACTAACCACTACACCATAGAGGCGGACGCGTAAATATCTATGTTTTATAATATAATATAGAATGTTTGTAATAGAATAACATTTTGGGAAAGTGAGCACAATGTCAGCGAACTGAAAAATAAATAGGTCAAGTAATATTCAAACTGAAAATGTTTTGCTGTCTGATGTAACAAAGTGTGAGACCGGTGAACTGTATAATGTTTTTAAAGTCGGTTTGAGTCTGGTCTCGTACATGAATGTTTGATGGTGGTGGTCTTGGTGGTGGTAGTAAATAATAATGACGCGTGGCCTTCGGAGAGGCCTAGTGCAGGTCTTTCGAGTTGACGCCGTGTAGGCAACCTGCGCGTCTGTGAGGATGGGCCCTACCTAGGATGATTTCTAATGCTTAAGGCAAGACACACACCCATCCTCTGAGCCATCGGAATTAACCAATCAAGGTTAAAATCCTCGACCCTGCCGGGAATCGAACCCGGGAACCCCTGCACCAAAAGCCAGCTTGCTAACCATTTAGCATGGAGCCGGACGTGGTGGTAGTGATAATAATTGTCTTAACAGGAAATTAATTAGGAAACAATACATCCCTTCTTAACACTAATCAGTAGTCTATAAATTTAAAAAGAGTCCAAACATTCGTAGAATGAGGGTATCTGTAAAGGAAAGAAAAGTGTCATAAAGGCCGTGAAAAAAGAAAGACTCCTTAGGTCTCGCAAACCCAAAACCGTCCAGGTCAGAAGATAACAAGATATGACCATGGGAAGTGAGGCAGGAAGAACAAAAGTGAGGAGGCTGGCACAAGTTGGCGGAAGCAGTACCAGATTCAGCTATGGTCGCCAACCTGTACATAGTGTAGGAATAGCGTACCAGTCTCTTACTGGAGACCCTGGTTTCGATTCCTGACTCTAATCCTGGATTGATGGCTGTAATGGGATTCATTCAGCCTCCACGTAGCTATTGATAAGTGAGATAGAGAATCCGGTCATGAAAGCCAAGCAATAAGACTGAGGATGGCATCAAACTCGTCACGTGCCGCGCTGTGCAGCTCGGGCGGTAGAGCGCTGGCCTTCTGAGCCTAACTTGGCAGGTTCGATGCTGGCTCAGTCCAGACAAAACATGACGGCCTCAGTTCCTGGAAGCGAGCAGTCAATCACACCCTGCATCCTGCTGAGTTAACGAGTTGTAAGTTATCCTTGTTTGGTGATGAGAGGTTGCCAAACCACTTTCTTCTACACACTCTTCAGTCTTTATCCTTGCTTCGTGTCGAGTGCAGTAGACGATCTGGCAACTCCGGCTACAGTTGACGTAGTAAATCATATATGCCGCTAACAGACACCGGACTGCGGCTGGAGAGTGGTGGTGTGAGGTGAGATCGTCTCACCAACTATATATTTACTGGCACCTTAAAGAAATCATGCGGGACAAAATTCCGGCACCTCGGCGTCTCCGAAAACCGTAAAAGTAGTTAGCGGGACGTTGAAATCAATAACATTATTATTAAATTGGTCATGTGACACTCCAATGGCCGCAGGTCTATTGATTGGGCAGCAGTCAACTTGGCAGCTGTATGCCAGTTATCCATTGTGTGTACGAAGGCTTTAGTTGGTTTTTCTGTTTTTTTTCACTGCTATGCAATTGTTTCAGTCAGAAACAACCTAAAATTAAATCCCCATAAAATTCAAGCCATTGTCATCGGTACATCAAAGAATCTGCACATTTCAAAACGAAAGTATGTTCCTCCTATAATCTTAAATAATACTGTTGTACTTTATTGCATATCAGTTGCTACCGTGGATTTATTATTAAGGAGCCTCTAAATTGGTCAGCGCAAGTTCTAAATATTTCTAGAAATGTGTATTATGTCCTGCAGAACATAAAGCGTTTAGGAAATGCATTTCCCTGCTCACTAAAAATTCAACTTGTTCAGGCATTATCATTATCTGTCGTCGATTACAGTGGTTAAGTTTTTACGCACATTGCAAATGCTATTTTGCTATTTGTTTTACGTCGCACCGACGATGGGACAGGAAAGGCCTAGGAATGGGAAGGAAGCGACCGTGGCCTTAATTAAGGTACAGCCCCGGTATTTGCCTGGTGTGAAAATGGGAAACCACGGAAAACCATCTTCAGGGCTGCCGAAAGTGGGGCTCGAACCCACTATCTCCCGATTACTGGATACTGGCCGCACTTAAGCGACTGCAGCTATCGAGCTCGGTACATTACAAATGAATTAAGCTTGAAACTACAGTGCACTCAAAATGCTTGCCTTATATTTATGAATGTTATATTATTTACTTAAATCATTAATTAATCATTATACAACAATAATATAATTATTAAACTAGTTAGCCACAGCAGCATATATATACAAATATAATATGTAAGGCGCCATATTTCACATAGTTAAGCAATCTTTATTTACTCGTAATTTCAATAATTACTATCTAATTATCTTTCCAGAAGTTATATGAAGTAATCTAAACCTGTTCCGTTCTTATAAATAGAAATATAATATCAATTAACAAAATTAGCATAATAAAATTTATGTGTGATAGGCTTATATGAATACGAAGTAAGAAAACTGTCGAATGAACTTAGGGGGTGTTATAAATTTCGTTCTTATTTACTGGAAGTATTTTGAAGTAAAAGATGAAAGTTATCTGTCGATTGTTATGGTACAGAGAAAATAAATGTCATAAGATCCATACCGAATATTTCAGATTGTAGTTGATAATTTGATCAGTTTCTACTTTGTCCGTAAAGATATATTATAATGTAATACGTTTCTTGGATTTTTCTGAAATTTCCATCACTTTCCATTAATTTTTGAGGAAGAATATTATATAATTCTGGTGTGAAATACTACAAATGACGTTTGGCTATACCTTAATTTAGTTTATTCAATTCTATGTTCTTAACAATTTATGTATATATTTTCGAAGCATATAGTTGTTTAATATTAAGGTTGTTTGCTTCAGTACACAATCAAATATTTGAATACAGTCTACGTTTTTTCAACATTACCCGCAATATAATATTCTGAACAACCTTAAATTTCTTTAACATATTGCTATGGACACCACCCCAGACAAGAATACCATGGGAAAGATCTGACTGAACTAGAGAATAGGAAATATCTCTTGTAATTAGTTATTTACAATGTGCTTTAAATTATGAAATACGTGAGCCGTTCTTCTAATTTTAACAGGGATAGTTATATTGGATTTTTAATTTCATGTCACTGTCTGTGAGAATACCTAGACACGTAACTGTCTCTGTTTCAGCAAAGTTAGGACAATTTCAATACTGGGCACAATCACAATTGTGTGTCTTCAATTAATTGAAGTTATCTGCCACAGAATTCACTCTGAACCTAAAAGAATTTTGATTTATATTTAAAAATAGTTCATTGAATTCCACCATGTTTTTATTCTTTTCAGTGCTGCAATTGCAGTCTGATTTACTATTTTACATGTACTACCTTCCACACATATATAAGGAGCATCTGCATATAATGTAATACTGTTTTGTTTAGATTCAATAGGCGATACCATTGATGAAAATACTAAATAACAAATGACACAGGAGAGTACCCTGAGGCATTCCTCGTTCAGCTGTTTGAGGTAGCCTTTGTGTTCCATTCACTTAAACATCTCCCTCAGTCAAGTAACTCTATCATCTCTAGACCTGTACCTCGGATACCACACCTTTCCATCTTGTAAAGAAGAAGTTGATGAGGAACAGTATAAAAGCCTTCTCTAAATCGATAAATACGCCCATGGTACGTTTCGATGTGCTCAGGTTTTCACATATTTTTGTCCTGATAACTCTGCATCGGGCGAGTTGGCCGTGCGGTAAGGGGTGCGCAGCTGAGAGCTTGCATTCAGGAGATAGTGGGTTCGAATTCCACTGTCGGCAGCCCCGAAGATGGTTTTCAGTGATTTCCCATTTTTACACCAGCCAAATGCTGGGACTGTACATTACTTAAGGCCACGGCCACTTCATTCCCACTCCCAGGCTTTTCGAGTCCCATCGTCGCCACAAGACCTGTCTGTGTCGGTGCGACGTTAGTCAAATTGTATTGATAACTCTGCAATTGCATAATTTGTGTAAGCATTATTTATGGAACTAAATTGTTCTGGTGAAAATAAATTGCGTTTATGAATATGTTCTGAATATTATTTTTGGCATAACTGTCGATATGGCTACAGTTTTCTAAATCAAAAACTACCTGCTTGATGACGTGTTTTTACCACTATGACTTTTATTTGTTTAAGAAAATACCCAATTGTAGATACATGTATAAGTTCAAGAAAAGGACTGCAACGAGTCAAAACTCTCCTCAAGAACACTAGCTGAAATATTATCGATTCCTACTCTCTTATTGTCGCTTATTTCAATTGAATATGATTTTAAGGGGGAGATCCAGCTATGCAATGCAACTGTGAAAATCCTAAAATCTATAAAATTCGTCCTTCAACCTTATAATTTTGACCATTTTATTCCAGTATCAATATGATACAACATACAAATTTTCACGTTTCTACCAGTAACAGTTTTTGAGATATTCAAAAATGTAACATGTTTTTAAATTTTTTTATTTATATAGAAAATGCTCCTCAGGCCAAACGGATCAACATATCTGGCTGAAAATTGTATCTCAGTTTGAAAATACTACTATAAAATAAGTGATGTGTGGGTTTTGACGACCTTTAATTACACTAAAAGGAAAAAGTATTTCACACCGGCATACTCAATTTTTATATTTTATGATGATCATGATGAGAAAAAATACGATTTCTCCTGAAATTATTGCATATATTGTAAAATTTGCATATCAGTTTACTATTATTTTCTATATGAAACTTCAATAAGAGTTTCAAATAGATTGATTGAAAATTGTAGCACGAGGAGCATTTTGAATCTTGAAAAGAGCTGGGGAAAAAGTCTGTGATAATGAATTTTAGAGATGAGCAGTACGTATAATGATCATATATTGGACACTCTGCTGCCTTCTTTTCTTCCTGGTTTCAGTAACATTTTTTTAGAGTTTTAGTATCCTTCGGGCTGTATTGAGCCCTTGTCGTTCATTTGTTAAGAATGAAGCCCTGTTTTTCAGTGTTGACTTAGTTAAATGTAACAAAGGTTTTTCAGTCTCTCAAAAACACAGCAAATATAATGTAAATTAAAACACTATAAACATACCTGTAAAAAACACACTAACATACAAAGAATGACATGTTTCTTTCTACAAGAACATCTTCAGATTCTATCAAATCACTTTTAAAACAATCTTATATATGTACAGTATTGTTTACGTAGCGTAAACTTGTCAATGAATGAGAGTTTAGTGATAACATGAAACAGTAATGACAAATATAAAATTATATACAAGTATTAATATATTGAAAACTTACGTACTTATCTAGACTGCCGATGTTAAGTCCGTTGTCACCAAATAATATTTCAAGACTGTGGTCATGGAAGTTTTTGGGGAGGCACGCTGCGCGTGGAGAGGGGAGGGCAAGAATGGAAGGGGCCTTGTAGAGCGATGTGGACCTCTCCTATTGGATGATTTGAATCGAGTATACTGTACAGTGGAGAGGGGAGGGAGAAATGAGGCGGAGCGGCTGGAGCGCTGTGGAACCTTCCATCAACATTGGAGAGGGGAGAGAGGTTATTGACCTACTCCATGTTAAATGTACTTTTATGTAATATGGATGAAAGCAAAATTAATAATTTAGGTGAATAAAGTAAGGAACGGTATTATTGTTATTATTATTATTATTATTATTATTATTATTATTATTATTATTATTATTATTATTATAAAAGCAATTTAATGAGTAGGTATTGTCAGATATTATGCGAGTAGAGCGAATAGGGGGGAATTATTTAAATGTGTATGCTCATTCAGGTTATCTGCATTAGCATTTTTTGCGACGTAAATTTCTATTGCTTCTTTTATATTCAAAGATTTACTTTTATTTTCGAAGTGTAAAATTTTTAGATCAGTGTTGATGTCTGTGAAATGGTGTGAACAGTCGTATATGTGTTCCCCGAAGGCTGAATGGCGATTATATCTGATAGAGTTTTTTTTGTTCTTTGTATCTTGTATGGAAATTACGTTTTGTTTGACCTATGTATGTGGCGTTGCAGTTAGGTTCGTGGCACTTGAGTTCATATACTCCTGACTTTGAGAAAGGGTCCTTTTTGTTAAGGTTGCATCTGCTGATGTGTCTCTGTAGTGTGTTATTGGTTCGAAAGGCTACTTTTAAACCTTATTTCTTGAAAATGTTAGCTATCTTATAAGTGTTATTGTTAACATTTTGTCATGTGTGGTGATTTCCCGGCGACTTTTCTTATGTTTATTTAACAGTTTATCTACTGTGCCTGGAGGATGGTTGTTTTCTTTCGCGATTTGTTTAATGATTTGCATCTCTTCATTGAAATCCGTTGCGCTCATTGGTATGGAAATAGCTCTATGTATCATTGTATTGAGTCCTGCTATTTTGTGTGTGAATGGGTGGTTCGAGTTGTTGCCAATAGTGTGCGACGTCTGAGTGGGCTTTCTGTATACTTTGTAAGATAGGTTGTCATTATTCCTTTTGATTGTGATGTCTAAATAGTTTTATTTTCTTGTTATTTTCTGGCTCTATTGTGAAGCTGATGGATTTGTGTAATGAATTTAGAGTGTTTAATAACTGGTGTGCATTAGTGATGTCATTATCATATATGCATATGACGTCATCCACGAATCTGCTCCAATGTAAGATTCCTTTTGACAGCTGGCCCATTAAGAAGATGTTTTCGAAGTTATTCAGAAAAATGTTTGCTATTATACCGGATAACGGTGAGTCCATGGCTAATCCTTCTTTTTGGCAATAGATTTGTCGTTGAATGCAAAGCAATTTTGGTGTAGTGTTGTTCTAAGAAGGTTAATAATTTCTTTGGTTTCTTGTAGAGAGGTGTTTTCTTTAAGAAGGTTTTCGATAATATTAATGGATTCATCTATTGGTATGTTGGTGTACATGTTAGTGATGTCAAAGGATATCATACGTGTGCTCTCTGTTATTTTAAGTTTACTTAGTTCTTTAATTAGTTCTAGGCTGTTTTTAATTGATCTGTCTTCTTTAAGTGAAATTTTCTCTTTTAGAATTAGGTTCAGTTGTTTGCTTAAATTGTAACTTGGCGCAACTTTAAAATTTACTATTGGTCTAATGGGACACGGCTCTTTGTGTATTTTGGGTAGGGCTTTTAGTGTGGGGAGTTTAGGATTTTTGATGGTGAGGCTTTCTTTTTCTTGTTTTGTGAAAAAGAAGTCTGTTTCCTTGATAGCTTGCTTTATTTGGTTTTGAAATGTATTTGTAGAGTCGCGTTGCAATTCTTGAATAACGTTGTTGTTGTTGTTGATACATTCTATTGTTTTTTCTATGTATTCATCTTTCTTCATTGTGACTGTTGTGTTACCTTTATCCGCTTTCGTGATGATAAGGTTGTCGTTTTTAATTTTGTTCTTAATTGTTTTCAGTGCCGATTATTGAGTGGCATAATTCGGTCGTTTGGTGGAATTTTCATGTGCGATTATTTTTAGGGCTTCGTTGGTGGCTACATTTTTTATTATTTCCCTTTGTGGAGATGGTATTTTGTCGCAAGCAATTTCTACGTCAGTGATGAGCTGTTTTATGTTGTTTTTGTTATGACGTTCCTGGCAGTTGAATTTGAGACCTTTCTCTAGCAGATTTATTTCATTCTTTGAAAAGGTAGTGTATGATCTGTTAATTAATCTAGGGTGAAAATTTGCGAGTTTGTTCTGCTTAGCGTTTTCTGGATTTTTCTGTTTAATCATTAGGTTACGTATTTTATTGTCAATGACCTCCTGTTTCCGGATTGCTTCCTTTTAAATGTAATCGTGTAAAAAGTTGGAGTAGGAAGTCCATTGTGTGTGGTGCCAGAAGTTGCTTAGATTTAAATGGATGCGTAGAATTTGTTTATTGATTTCCTGTTTCTTTATGTACGCGAATTTGATTTCGTTTCTGATCCATAGTAATTTTGATTGAGATGTTGATATTTTAGCCGAAGTTGTTTTGGGTTTAGCTTTTATGGGTATGTACTTGGGAACGAGCTTTAATTCTAGACATTTCTTATTAAATGTAATTGATTTGTCAATGTTCATGATTTTAATTTTAAGTGATTTGAGTTTTTTGGCTTCGTAATTTGCCTGACTGGCCTAATAATTTGTTAAGAATGAAGCCATACTTTTCGGTGTTGACTTAGTTAAATGTAACCAAGGTTTTTCAGTCTCTCAAACACACAGCAAATATAATGTAAATTAAAACACTATAAACATACCTGTAAAAACACACTAACATACAAAGAATGACATGTTTCGTTCTACAAGAACATCTTCAGAATCTATCAAATCACTTTAAAACAATCTTATATATGTACAGTATTGTTTACGTAGCGTAAACTTGTCAATGAATGAGAGTTTAGTGATAACATGAAACAGTAATGACAAATATAAAATTATATACAAGTATTAATATATTGAAAACTTACGTACTTATCTAGACTGCCGATGTTAAGTCCGTTGTCACCAAATAATATTTCAAGACTGTGGTCATGGAAGTTTTTGGGGAGGCACGCTGCGCGTGGAGAAGGGAGGTTAAAAATGGGAGGGGCCTTGTAGAGCCATGAGGATCTCTCCTATTGGATGATCTGTACAGTGGAGAGGGGGGGGGAGAAGTGGGGCGGAGCGGCTGGAGCGCTGTGGAACCTTCCATTAACATTGGAGAGGGGAGAGAGGTTATTGACCTACTCCATGTTAAATGTACTTTTATGTAAAATGGATGAAAGCAAAATTAATAATTTAGGTGAATAAAGTAATTATTATTATTATTATTATTATTATTATTATTATTATTATTATTATTATTATTATAAAAGCAATTTAATGAGTAGGTGTTGTCAGATATTATGTGAGTAGAGCGAATAGGGGGGAATTATTTAAATGTGTATTTGATAGAATCTGAAGATGTTCTTGTAGAACGAAACAATTCATTCTTTGTATGTTAGTGTGTTTTTTACAGGTGTGTTTATAGTGTTTTAATTTACATTATATTTGCTGTGTGTTTGAGAGACTGAAAAACCTTTGTTACATTTAACCCTTGTCGTTCAGACACTCCACTGCAATCAAGTCTAAGCTTGTCCCTCATTACAGTAATTTTCTGTCCTGAGCTGCTAACTTAACACCCCTAACACTAGCTTTTAGTTTCTCACTCTCTTCACAACCCATGTTGAATTCAGCAATTGCTGATGTTACAGCAGTCTTTCTTTGACACAAACACTTCCTTCGGGCTCTTGGCCCAAATTACACTATGCAATGATTCATTGGCATTGTGTGTTTTACCTACCGTGCAGCGCTCTAAAACCTCACTTGAAGCAAATCTTTGATACACAGGTATTATTTTACATACTACTACCTCTGGAGATAGTTCATATTGCTACTGTCATTTTTGGTGAATCTACGAAAAACAAAACTAAAGATATTTATGAGAATAGTGACAATGTGAGGCATAGTTGGCTGAATGGTCAGATTACTGGCCCTCGGTTCAGAGAATCCCGGGTTCGATTCCCGGCCGGGTCGGGGATTTTAATCGCTTCTGATTAATTATCCTGGCTCGGGGACTGGGTTTATGTGTCCGTCCCAACACACTCCTCATCGTATTCAGATAACATACCACATTACCAACCACCACAGAAACACGCAATAGTGAAAAAATCTCGTGTCCTCATTCCGAGGTGGTACAGCTCTTTTCAGGCACACCCCCAATGGAGATGAGCTGCATGTACCATTTCAAAGACACACCATCCCTCCTGCCATTCTTAAATTTCTGGCAGTACAGGGAATCGAACCCGGGATCCCGAGGATAGTAGCTAAAAACACTAACCGTTACGCTACGGAGGAGGACACGCAATAGTGATTACATCCCTACGTATAGGGTTGGCGTCAGGAAGGGCATCCGGGCGTAAAACGGGCCCAAATCCACATGTGCGACGCAGTTCTCACCCGCGACCCCACAGGTGATGGAGAAAACGGTAGGGAAACAAGAAGAAGAAGTGACAATGTGAGGCAACGCCCAATTGCTCAAGATCGTTAGAAATGGCCGTTAAGGGCTTTAAATGGCTGATATGAAAATAAAACTAAGCGCAAAAATGAAGTACAAGGCATGAACATAGTAAAAACGTAAAAGAACGGAGTTTTTCATCATTTTCAGCAAATTTCATCGATACATTTCCTTAGAGGGGGAATACAATGTCAACATTCATTCGTCTGTTGAACATGCTACAATAGTTGTTGAGGAATGCCATGCATATCACTGTAATGGGTTGCTCTTTGGCAACCATAAGCAACTCCCATAATATCAAAATTCTAATTATAAGAGAGTTTATAAAATTTTAAATATTCCCTGCCTCTTTTTACCGTGCATCACTGTTGCCGACCCATATCCCAAGTTGATAAGGATTTTCTTACTTTTCTTTATTCAAGGTGTGTACTAAATGCCAACCTAAAAATTGAATCTCAGTCACAAACATTGGCTGTAAATTTCGTATTTTTATTGCTTTTTCATTCTGAGTAGATGAAAATATTTTAAACAATAAGTACTGTACCGTACCCAAGGGTAAATACCCTCTAGGACGATGCCTCCATTCCTGTATGAACTTCCGACTAACTCAGGGTTGGGCCGACAGTGGGTTGGTTGTCGGTTGGGTCAGGATAAAAGTCGAAGTTCTACTCTATATATAAGTAAATGACAGGAAAATGGAGGTATAACACGAATGAGAAACAATCATATGGGGTAAGATGGATTTATTTATAAATATCCCCAAATCATTCTACTTGAAAAATTAATAAAATCAAATAATAAAATAGCATTATAAAATTTCAAAATAAAAGACATATCTGAACATTACAACGTTAATTATTTTCAAGAAACAAAGTTGAAATAAAGTATCAAGCACAACATTGAATACTTGTATACTTTCAAACCGATCTTCTTCTAATTTGTCCATAGATCATGGGATATATGATGATACGTGTACGCATACACTGCTATGTAGTTATTTCGCATGGAGTCACACTCTAACTCATCACAACGATACGGTTATGCATTTAATTTAAATCGAGAGTCGCCAAAAAAAATTCTAACGTTAAAGAAAATTACTATAAAAAGAAAAGTTACGATGAAAAGGAAAACTAAGACGCTATGGGACGTGATATGAACTATGTAAAATACTAGTGGCATTTCCTACGCTATGTTTACAACAAATCAAGTAAGCGACACTAAACATATCTATTTACATCGGATAAAGAGAAAAGTCTTACGTGCTACACAGATTCTACGTGAATCGCGGTTCACCACAAAGGATCTAGTCAGAACTAGATTGACCATCAATAAAATTCAGCACTCGGGCTGTTCCCCATTAAAACAACGAGACAAGGTATTCAAACAACGAGAAACAATATACAACATCATCCTGAAAAGGAAAAACATATAAATGGCCACCAATATCATGTAGAAAGCAATGGGCAACATTGCCTCCTTTTGCTGCATTTGAGCGCTCAACAGCGCGATCATCCGTCATGTATTTCCGGGTAGGCTGCGAGCTGAAAAGAAATGTTGAACTCAACACTGTACTAAAGTATGGATTCTGTCTCTCCAAGATTGTCACAAGGAAATACCACCTCATTCGCGCCGTCTAATACAAACACGGCCAATATATCAGCTTGCAATGAGATAACGTCTTTCGTCGTCTATACGGAAAGTCACGTATAATAATCCCTTCCTAGCATGCTTTTACCATTTTACACACATCAGACTCATTAGTCTGGAATTAATTCCGTCAATTCTGATAACAATATACTCTCAGAAGACAATTGGCAGGTACATATCCACTGCACATTATTTTCTCACATATCAGGCATGCAATCGGCCTGCATAAACACTTTATCATTCCGCATGCAATCTTATTTCTCATATTTCTTATGAATCACATTGGCCTTCTCCATTATGAGATCCGGTTCGTTTCCTGTGCAAATCATTGGGCAAAAACAGATTCCAACCTAAATTCGAAAGATCCTATTCTTTCAACGTCGTTATGCAGCTCATAGCGACAGCTTCTGAAATACCATGCGTCATGCAATTAGCTATACCTGTCTTCCTGAATAACCAAAATAAAATGACGTATTAAGTATATAACTTTAATCTTGGATGAACTTGTCAGTCTAATTCTCCTAGCATTTATATATAAGGAAAACTCGGAACATGCATAACTGAACAACAAACTAATCCTAACAAATCCCTCATTATCTCAACTATCTAGTCATAAATCAGAATGAAAATGAAAAGTACATGCATTATTCTCTTATCCGTATATACAACAATATCAAAGTGAATCAAACGCATGCCGTCAGGCTTACTTTACATGAAATGAAAACCCTATCTAAACTGCCCTAGTACTTTAGCATAATTCATATAACATTCCATAATTAACACATGCGTCTTATCTTAAATTCATGGCTACTCCCGGGATACATGGTAGCAGCTCACATCCCTGCTATATATATGGATCTACTCCATGTCGATCACAGCTTCAACATGTAAAAATGCACTTCCTTCTTCCGTAGGTGAAGCCATCTTCTTGCTGAAAAGTTATTTACACTGGAACACAGAAAGCTTGGGATGAATATCTCTTCACCGCTCAATGCTACACTTGCCGAACAACCCTTTTGTTATAAAATGATCCAAACACACTGACACATTAATAATGCAAACTTCAAATTTTAAGGGTATATACACAGTCTTGAGAGCGGCACGCGGTACGCTACGATAGTTCCTCGCGAACGCGACCGGTACGAAAATGTGATACAATGGCACGTCTCTCCAGCACTTGCTCCACTGCAGCTAATTATCACCGTCTATGTTGACTTTATATTATAAAATAATGTAATTTGCAATTTACTCTGGAACATTTATATCTTCCAGCTGCACGACTGAAACACTTGTTTGAAATCATATACTGTTACTGGCATAACACTTCAGTATCCGCGATCAGAATACACTTCTGCACTATCCAAGTTATTCGATCAGAATCTCTTCCACACTCTCCAAACTATCCAGTCAGAATGACGCTCTCCAGAGCTTGGGTACTGAGGAAACCTCGGTAACGCCGTTTCAACTTTGGGGTTCCCGGTTGTCTAAACAAACCACCAATCAGAAAGCTTGCTATGTATATGACACAATATTAATTATAATATATTTATGAAACACAGTTCAAACAATAGCAAATCTCTTCCTCTAATTATTATATCGTATTTCTGATTATATTTTGCTTCTAGACCTATGGAAAACCGATAAATGACAGAAATTAACTCAAGCAACTATACACGTTGGTCAGCCTGGGAATTAAGACTTGGCGCGATGTAGACTCCATACTTGCCAAATCCTCACGTTCTCATTGGCCGAAATATTGCTTGGTCATCACCTTGTACACGTGCCGATCCTTCCCAACGCTTGGTTACGCTAAGCTATTCTCACGGTCACAAGGAAGTGTTAGGCAATGTCCAGCGACTTGATGTCTCCATCGATTTCCTGTCTCAGCTATCTTGGGATTCAATACTTTAACATTTATAACTGTAATTTATATGAATAAAATTTATATATATTTTGTCAAATAATACTCTGAATATTTCTTATGAGCCGGCAGGATACGGCTCAGTACAGCATATAAAAACTAGTATACATCATTCTGATCTGAATGAGGTACAGGTTGTAGTGCAATACTATGGGATGAAACCCTGAAAAAATTATCATTATCCATGAAATAGTATGAGAATTATGACAGAAACCGTATTAAAAATTATTATTTTCTGGAAAAAGGCAATAAAAATTTTTGAATATGAAGAATATAACTTTCGAACCCCTCACCTTTCAAAACTGTCCCGGGCTATAAGTCACTCCTTCACTCTCTTATTTATTTCCTTCTTCCTTCAATTTGAGCCTCATTCTGCATCTCCTGGCTTCCTTTATGGGCTCTCGTGATTTCTTCTCAGCTGACCGAGTTCATTTCACATCCTTCTAATTCAGTCCTTGATTGTAGTATGCTTCTGGTTCCAGTCCCAGGGGCCGATAACCTTCGATATTAGGCCTCTTAAAACAACAAGTACCAACATCAGCAGGTTCCAGCCCCATTAGCTTCAAAACCTTCACCCTTATATTCTTCCCATCATTGAATGTGATTTCGCTGCTATCAAAACATATTTTTTGCGCAGAATCATGTTTTGGGGCGTATTTTCCAAATTTTGGCATTATAGTTATGCGTATGACTACCCACACAACGCTTCAGAGATCACTGGAAGGTAATATTTTTTAATTGGTTTCACTTTCATTATTGTCATAGGTATACTTTCTTGTGTTTGTAATCATTCTTCTTGCCTTCTGAGACTGCCCTCTGGTAACTACACCAAGAATGAGAACGAAAGTGTACGAGGAAGGGGGCGTGTCAATAAATGTCAGCCAGTCACAATTGTATGCATATCTCAGGAACCAGTGCAAATATTCCAACAACTCTTCCTGCAAACTAAAACTAAAACTTAGCCTAACAAAATAAATATATTTTTAATTAATTTTTGACCTGGTAAGCTAGATCTTCCCCCTTAAGTCAATTTCTGTGAATGGCGCATAAAAATCACGATAAATATTAATGTTTAAGTAATAAGTTACTGCTTATCTTGATTTTTTAGGTTTTTCAGTGTTTGTGTTAATAAAATGTCACCAAATGTATTTCCATGTTATTTGCGTTATTTAATTCAATATACCCCGAAATTTTCTCGGATTGTTAGAATTTAAATTTACCTAAGTTCTGTAGTACTCAGTTTCAGCCTTATTTAACAGATCGTTTGGTTTATTTCTACACGTTTTATGTTTGTCCTTCATAAGTTTATTTCTATTTCTGCTTGGAACCATTCAGCTTTTATGTGAATTAATCAAATTAGCACCTGCTTAATTCCTTATTTTCCCTTTAGAAGCCTTGAAGGCAATTGCGCAGATGATTTTGTTTTTTGCATTTATAAATGGTTTAGATTAATATATTTACTTTCCAGTCCAAAGTATTACTCCTTAGTGCTGTTTCCCGATTTATATTCCATTATTTATAACTAAGCTTCTCAAAATCTATCCTTAAGCTCTATTAAAGGTTATTAGTGTCTGTCTTAGGAACTTTCCCTTCTTCTAAATTAATGTTAACAAATATCGCGTACCGTTAATAATCTGTCAGTCGTCTCCGAGATATAACCGGTAGGTTGTTTTCATTATAAATTCAACCTTCAATGAATGCATGAACAAGATAGGTTTTACTCCTGAGGCATTCCCTGACTACTCCTTTTATCACTGATCTCAACTTGTGTTCATGTAATAAATTAAAAAAATTATCTGTAGCCTATGCCTTAATAGGATCTATATTAATATCGCCAAATTAACTCCTAATTATCGGCAGCCGAGAAACTATTCCAAAGATATTCCTAAATATTTACATTTTCAGTCTCCACACAATATTAAGTCAAGAAGTGACCCTCCTCGCAGTGAAAAGTTCCATACAAGCTCTTCGGTATCATTTATATCGTTCATAAATACAGCATTGCCGGCCCCGTGGTGTAGGGGTAGCGTGCCTGCGTCTTACCCGAAGGCCCCGGGTTCGATTCCCGGCCAGGTCAGGGATTTTTACCTGAATCTGAGGGCTGATTCGAGGTCCACTCAGCCTACGTGATTAGAACTGAGGAGCTATCTGACGGTGAGATAGCGGCCCCGGTCTAGAAAGCCAGGAATACCGGCCGAGAGGATTCGTCGTGCTGACCACACGACACCTCGTAATCTGCAGGCCTGCGGTAGGCCAAGGCTCTTCAAGGGCTGTAGTGCCATGGGGTTTGGCAAATACAGTATTAACTATATGTGAATATTAAACCTTAAATTTATCGGATAACTTAATATTTTCCTCATGTTAATTATGTTGCAACATCCTTTTCTTATGAGTAGTATTCTTTGTGCTATTTCACTTTGAAATTAAATTTAAATTTCTTTGTTTCTTTTATTTATTTATTTATTTATTTATTTATTTATTTATTTACTAGCACATGCACCGGTCCTTCGCACGGGATTTCGTAATCGATTCACGATTCCTTCATGAATTTATGCGAAGTTGCATGCCTGTATTCAAACGTTATGCGGCATGTTAAACTAATATCCTTCTACGAAAGCACGTGGCAGAATGGAAAAGTAAGATAAGGCTGAACAAACTGGAGACAGAATGACGACGCTCACAAAGTTTATTGAACAGTACACTTCCTGGTGGGAAGTTGTGCGTAATTCTCCGTACCCTTCGGTTACACATTCTTGTTGATCTGAAACCGGCAGTTGCGCATTTTATTGATTGTTTACTTTTAGATATTTTATTACCTGTTAATTATGAGTGAAGAGAACTTTTGTAGATTTCGTCATAGTGACGTTGACTGATTAAGAACTATTTTGTAATTAAGAAGTTATGGTTATGTGTTTAATTTCAAGTCTTAGAAATTATTTTGTTTCTCGTTAAACTAATCTCCGTAAGTTTGGACATTTCTTTTTTTTTTGCTAGTTGCTTTGCTTTACGTCGCACCGACACAGATAGGTCTTATGGCGACGATGGGACAGGAAGGACTAGGAGTGGGAGGGAAGCGGCCGTGGCCATAATTAAGGTACAGCCCCAGCATTTGCCTGGTGTGAAAATGGGGAAACCACGGAAAACCATTTTCAGAGCTGCCGACAGTGGGGTCCGAACCTACTATCTCTCGAATACTGGATACTGGCCGCACTTAAGCGACTGCAGCTATCGAGCTCAGTGGACATTTTCTTTATCACCACTTCCTCGCCATGCCTACTGAACTGGTACTTAAATGGCATTCAGAGTGCCAAAATACAACTCAGCGACCGCGTAAACTAGAGATTAGACTCTAATATTGGTCGTTTTCAATTATTCTTGCACGTCATTCCCTCCCCTCCAATTGCTAGAAGGTGTTTTACTTCTCCAGTATCTTTTCCAGACAGTAATTCGTATTTGTACGAGGTTTGGATGAGAGCTGTTCTAGAAGATACTATACACACGCACATCTAAAATTTTGGTAATTTTCTCTTTCACAACTGTTATTTGTAGGATTTGTATTACTTGTTTCAAGTGGGACTTTAATTTTCTTATTTGTGGCGTTGATTGTTTATGAACTCTTTTATAGATTTGTAGGGGCTGCCTGGCCGAGGCGGTAAAGGCGTGCTCGGTTCGCCCGGAAGGACATGGGTTCGAATCCCCGTCAGGAAGTCGTAAAATTTTAGAAACGAGATTTCCACTTCCGGAGGTGCATATGGCGCTGAGGTTCACTCAGCCTACATCAAAACTGAGTACCAGGTTCATTCCTGGGGGCAAAGGCGACCGGGCGTAGAGCTAACCACCCTACTCCATTACGTGCCGAGGTTAACAATGGTGGAAGCCTTTACCTTCCACTCCTCCAAGGGCCTTCATGGCCTGTACGGAGGTGACTTTGCTTTGCTTTATAAATTTGTAAATTTATAAATACTGATAAGTGTATAATTTTACGTTTTAGTTTGAAATTATTTTGTTTTGCCTTTATATACTTCCTTGTGGCAGCCCAGATTGTCTGAGAAGCAGTTGATCCATTCAAACAATAATAACAATAAGTTATAACTTAATATATTTACGCGTCGCATTATATTATGATGTATACAACTCCAACTGTCACTGAAGCTGTCACTAATCAGCCGAGCGACACCGAAAACTGTGTTAACATTATTAATCTCCGTGGATTTGGACATTTTCTTTATCACCCCTTCTAAATCACCATGCCGATGGGTGCTGAACTTGGAATTAAACGACATCCGGAATGTCACTATTCACCTCAGTGAGCCCGAAAACTATGGATTCGACATTAATATCGGCTGTTTTCGATTATTTTTTAGTATCATCCCCTCCGCCAGGGGTGCTAGGGGTGCCTTACCCCACGTAATTGTTTTCTAGATAGTATAGTAAGTCTTGTGTGCACCAATTTTAGTTGAGAGCTATGTTGGAATATAACACATACATCCATAATCTCGGTCATTTTGGACATTCTTTATTTCATCCCTTGTCAACCTCCATTCCGACTGGGCCTGAAATATGACTAAAATGGCATCCAAAGAGTCAAACCGGCACCGTCCTCAAGGCCACCTGAACAACCCTTCGGACGATGGGGTTATAACCTTACACGCCTAGGAGTGAGGCCCCAGGTGAGGAAGTTGGTAGCGTGTCCGCCCAAAAAGGGAGTTAAAGCGAACACAATAGAAAGGCCAAAATAGTCATGTAAAAACAACAACAACACACAAGAAACCACAAAACAAGAGAAAAACACACACCTTCAAAGGTGGGAGGAAGCAGAAAAAGGCCGCGGTCAAAAATTGAAACAGAAACAGTGCCAGTGCTTCATTGATTTAGTGAAATGAAAATCCACGTTTTGTAACACAAGTGACTTTAATTCACTTAAGAAAATGTGTTGCAACAACTTAAAACTTAAAAGTTAAAATTCTGATGGAAATTAAAATTCTTGAAAGGTTTTAAAACCTTCTGGATAATCTTTGGAAACTATAAAATATCATTTTGTTTTGGAATGCTTTAAAAGAACAATAAGTTGAAAAAAAAATGTTAAATCTGACAAACTTTACAGGAACAGTAAAATATAAGTCAATTAGAGTTGGTTGAAAGAAAATAACATGTTGACCTCGATAAGAAAACCAATTAAAACAAGAAGGATTAAAGCTTACTAAAATGACCGGTCACCTACCTTAAAATTAATTAAACTTAACATCTAGAAATTATTAGCCCTAGGCTGCAGTAAAATTCGACAATTAAGAATTCCTTTTACATCAAGGTGAGCCCACGCAAGGATAGTATTTTACACTAGCGAATAACGCGAGTCCCCTTTCAAGAATTACAGAACCGAGAAAATATATATGGCAAATAAAATTTAGGATCACATCACACTTAGTACACACGAAAACCAAAACATATCCACATTAAGGAAGGTACAATTAAGTCACCCGGACCGATCAATATCCAAGTTAGCCCAACAATCCAATCAACAACACGTTGCTAAGGCAACAACAACAAACAGCATGTTCCCCAAACACAAAACGACACATAACTAGCCCCAAATAAAATGATAAATGGTAAAAGCCAAAATAAGCAGAACAGAAAACGAAGCATTAACCCAAAAGTCCAACCAAAAGAAATAAAATTTAGAGAAGTTAACCAAAATTAAACAGGTCCTTGCGCTGACTCCTGATTCACATGGAGTTCTAAAAATATTTACCGGCTAAAATTATAGTAGAACTTAAAATTAATTTTGAAAAACTGTCCACACCCCGCTTTTCTCTTAAAACACCAAGATGAAACTTATTTTTTCGAACACATGGTAACGTATGCGGATCATTATACGAGTCGAAGATTATTATTATTATTATTATTATTATTATTATTATTATTATTATTATTATTATTATTATTATTATTATTATTATTATTATTATTACCCCGGATAAAGATCATCTTTGAAACACATGACCAAAATAATTTCTTGGAATTTTTCTGTTCTTTTGAAGGTAGAATTCCCATGAGTAAGTAAAGCTGACCGGGCGAGTTGGCCGTGCGCGTAGAGGCGCGCGGCTGTGAGCTTGCATCCGGGAGATAGTAGGTTCGAATCCCACTATCGGCAGCCCTGAAAATGGTTTTCCGTGGTTTCCCATTTTCACACCAGGCAAATGCTGGGGCTGTACCTTAATTAAGGCCACGGCCGCTTCCTTCCAACTTTTCTATCCCATCGTCGCCATAAGACCTATCTGTGTCGGTGCGACGTAAAGCCCCTAGCAAAAAAAAAGTAAAGCTGAAACTTACAGTTTGTGATCTATGAACAACGAAGCAACGCTGAGGGCACCAAAATGTTACCTTTCACACCTAGCCCAAAAGGAGAAAAAAATGCAGATTAAATGCTCGTCGCACACATGTAGAAATTATCGAGGCCTACTACCAGGTTAAAGGGCTCCAAATGCCCACAGAGGCCTGGTTTTATCCAGGATCAAAGCCGCCAACCCGAAGCATATCGCTGCTCGTCCACACACACAACTTATCTCATGGCGATTGAACTCAAACTGGTGGCGTCTCAAACCGAGAAACGTGGCTTCCCTTGCTGCTGCTCGCACGCTCGCAGAATCACTCAGGCGGTCTCGAAAGTTCAAAGTCTAGTCACCAGAGCGTAGCACTTCATAGACCGACTAGATATGATAAACAAATTTGAACGAAGATGGCAAGATATTACACATTAAATGTGATACGACAATGTTCATTCTCAAAGTTCATTCATACGAATTTCTAATGGTAAAGATACCAGTCCAAAAGGTTTTCTGGGGAGGTTCGGTATTCTAGTCCTTCCCCACAGTCCTTTGTTTGTTTTTTGTTTTAAAGCTATGCTGACCGGGCAGAGTTGGCCGTGCGGTTAGGGGCGCGGAGCTGTGAGCTTGCATCCGGAAAATAGTGAGTTGGAACCCCGCTGTCGGCAGCGCTGAAGATGGTTTTCCGTAGTTTCCCATTTTACACCAGGCAAATGCTGGGGCTGTACCTTAATTAAGGCCACGGCGGCTTCCTTACAATTTCTAGGCCTTTCCTATCCCATCGTCGCCATAAGACCTATCTGTGTCGGCGCGACGTAAAGCAAAATAGCAAAAAAAGAAAGCTATGCTGGAACATACATTCATCCATAATCTCGGATATTTTGGATATTTTCCTTTTCACCCCTTCTCACCCCGGTGTCAATGCGTGTGAACCAGGACTTAAACGACATCTTGAGTGTCAACATTGACCTCAGCGACGCCGAAAACTGTGGATTCTACTTTAATTTTGGCCGTTTTTATTACTTTTATATTTCATCCTCTTTCCACTCCTGCTCAGAGGGGTACATACACATAAATCCATAAATTGGGCCATTTTGGACTATTTTTAGCCCTTCTAACCCCCTGGGGGGTGGCTTACCCCTACAGTGCTCTTTTCGAGACAGTCATATGTGTATCGGAATCACTCCTTGTCCTAGACTACATTTACGCACGTGCCTACTTCGAACACCAGGTCTTATTCTACTGCAGAATCCTTGAGCTGACTTTGTCATGGTTACTGCTGGTCATTTATTCATCCAGTTCCTAGAGCGGGGTAGTGTGATGTAAATATCTCCAAAACGGTTGGTTTTAGGCCCTTGAAACATAGTTTTCGGGGGGCTCCGTAGGGACTTGCCGAGTTTTGTTCTACGCGTCGTGAGGCTTAAAATGAGCTTTGCTTTGCCCTTGTACGACAAATTGAATATTTTGCCTATATTGGCCTAGGTTAATGTGCCAAAGGCCCTTTTCTTTCTTCCACATCCCTTAAACGCCTATGGAAGTCGGTGAAAACTTAAATTTAACAATATAAAATATAGCCAATAGCACTCAGGTAAAAGGTATCTTTCTATTAGTGAAAGAATTTTTAGAATCGGTCTAGTAGTTTCTGAGATTATTTATTTGTGTGTGTGTTTGTTTGTTTGTTTGTTTGTTTGTTTGTTTGTTTGTTTGTTTTTGTTTGTTTGTTTGTTTGTTTGTTTGTTTGTTTGTTCGCCTTTCTTTTCTACAATTTGCTTTACGTCGCATCGACACAGATAGTTTTTACGGCGACGATCGGAGAGAAATGGGTCGGGAAGTAATTGAACGTGGCCTTGATTAAGGTACGGCGCCAGCATTTGCCTGGTGTGAAACTGGGAAACCACGGATATCCATCTTCAGGGTTGCTGACAGTGAGGTTCGAACCCATTAGTAGCTACATGATTCAAACAGCGCAGCCACTCGTTCGGAGTTTGTTTGTTTGTTTGTTTGTTTGTTTGTTTCAATATTTGTTCACATGTGAATCACTGCTGCCTTGGCGAGAAGAAACTTTTTTGCTAGTGGCTTTACGTCGCACCGACACAGATAGGTCTTATGGCGACGATGGGATAGAAAAGGCCTAGGAGTTGGAAGGAAGCGGCCATGGTCTTAATTAAGGTACAGCCCCAGCATTTGCCTGGTGTGAAAATGGGAAACCACGGAAAACCATCTTCAGGGCTGCCGACAGTGGGATTCGAACCCACTATCTCCCGGATGCAAGCTCACAGTTGCGCGCCTCTAACCGCACGGCCAACTCGCCCGTTGGCGAGAAGGAAAAGACGAGGTAATGCGCTTACCATGTCCCTCCTATATAGGATGAATAACCCTATCTCAAACATCGCAGCAACTTAAACATTTAGATCTACGAACATTGACGCAAAGGTGTGATACTTTCCTTCTCATGTCACTGGGTCACTCATGGCATAAAAACACAAGTTTGAAACTTTATACGTTCAGTTTATTTTCAACAACTTCTACAAACCTGGTAGAACTTTCACCACAGAACAGTCACAAAACTTTATACAGCAAAACTTACTTAGCCGAACACCTATATTCCTGGTCACCTCTTCATGTTGGAAAAGCTTCGACTGAAACAGACCAACCCTTATGTTTTAACATGTATAATAAATTACCCCTCTATTTCGGGTGATGGATATTCCCTATTATCTTATCAACAAAAGGAGAAGAGTGTAGTTCTAAATTATTAAATATATCGTTATCACGGCCAAAGTAGCATTATTATATCATAAAAAGGAGCGATGTCTTGTCATGTTTAACCAAATACTTTAATACACCAATACCGGACAGCTCTATCTCAACAGCATTGAGTGGAGTGCGAACAGCGACGGTGGTGACATCTAGCGTGTTGGTGTGAACTGCATACTTGTCTATGCTACAGTGAAGACCAACGGGAGAGGAAAGCACTACACTCAATGGAAATATTTTTGTTAAAATAATTGAATAATAATAATAATAATAATAATAATAATAATAATAATAATAATAATAATAATGAAATGTTAATATATGAAATGCCTCCTTCATAAACCTCCAAACGAGCATTATGTTCGCTGTCTTAAAAATTACAAAGCAGGATTTGCTTGAGGATCCAGCCAGCCTCTGGAGGAAATATTTAACAACTACTCTCTCCTCTTCTTTTTAGCCTTTTCTCAATTACCTAGCGGAGGATTTTGTATGGACTTAGCCTAGTTTTCCGGCCGGATGCCTTTCCTAACAGCAATCATATGTGGAGGGATATATACCGTACTCACTATCGCGTGTTTTTGTGGTTGTTTTCTGTATGATGTGTTGTATATACTTGAAGATGCGTATGAATACGAACACAAATCCGTAGCCCTCGATCTACAGAAATTAACAGACGCGATTAAAATCTCCGACTCAGCCGGGAATTGTACCAGCGCCCTCTGAACCGAAGGCCAGTACGCTGACCATTCCGTGGTGATGATCATTTTAAGAGGAAGTACAACTGGCCAGCCATCCTCTATTAACACTAATCAGAAGGGAAATGGAAGAGGTCCAACAAAGAATTCCTGCGGGACTATATTCCGGCACCTCGGCGTCTCCGTAAAAGTACTTAGTGGGACGTAACAATATATTATTATTATTATTATTATTATTATTATCATCTTACAGTAAAAAAAGGTGACTGGATTCGAAACTCATGTCCTTCAATTTTCAATTTCAAGACTACCACGATAACCATTACGCTACAGGCCAACAAGTTTCCGATTGTGAAATTTATGGTACTGTTTAACAATGTGGACCCTCAAGTTTGAGTATACTAGAGTTCCATATTTGTTAATATTATTGGTTTTAGGTCCCACTAACATTTCAGTAGAGTATTTGATTGATTTTCTTAATATAAGGAGCATAGAATGTAACCTCAACACAGATGCGAGGTCATTACTTTTTTTAATACTTGCGGTCCTTATCAGTTCCCATGCCCATTATCTTGCTGGGTAATTTGTTCAGCGCATAACACTTTTCTTGGAATATAACTGCAATGTAAGATTATTTAGTGACAAACACTGATACATTATAAACAACACGGCAGTGCGCCAAGAATCATACAGATAGCAATATGTTATTGAAGAGTTGGTCACACCAAGCTGTGTAGGTAGCAGCACTATCGACTTTCTCGCTGAAAACAGCAAGCTGTCCCGTATTGTCATATTAAAGTATTTGGTTTAACTAATTCTTCAAGGGTAAGTGAGAATAATGAAATGGTTGTTGAATTCTACAGGATGTTTTGAAAATACACGGCATACTTTCAGGGATGGATTCCTCGCATATAGAGGAGTAGTAAGAGGGTATATAAATATGGGTCCGGAATGTGTACTTTCTTGGCCTCCACGATCACCTGATCTGAGCCCCTTTGACATCTTTCTGTGGGGACACGCAAAATCTTTGGTCTACCGGTACACGACTGTTGTGGAGGATGAAGCAACGCTTCCTGCAAGAATTTTAAGGTGCTTCCAAACAATACGTACAACACCGGACATATTCGAGTGTACTCGTAACTCCATGCGGCGACGAGTACAGGGCTATAGTATGGCAGGAGGCTAGCATTGTGAACACCTCTTGTATAGTAATGATCGCAGTACATCAGTGCATGCAAGCTAGGCCACACCACCTGGGTGTCTGATATCTCGGAACGTACGCATTTTTGGACCCATTTTTACATACACTTTTTCCCTTCTGTATTGATTGGACGAAGCTACTTTAGATTCTGAAGGTGTTCAGGATCAGATACCGAGAACTAAGAATTATATAGTGTATAAAAATCAATCTGCAGTGATAAGAGTCGAGGGCTTCGAGAAAGAAGCAGCAATCCACAAGGAGTGAGGCAAGTTTGCAGTCCCCCCCCCTCCTTTCTAACGTTTATATACAACTGTTAGTAAAGGAAATCAAAGAGGAATTTGGGAAGGGAATCACAATCCAAGGAGAGGAAATGAAAACCCCGAGGCTTGCTGATGATATTGTTATTTTATCTGAGACTACAGCAGATTTGGAGAAATTGCTGAAAGATATGGACAGAGTCTTGGTAAAGGGGTACAAGGTGAAAATAAGTCCAAAACAAAAGTAATGGAGTGCAGCCGAACGAAGTCAGGTGATGCAGGAAATGTTAGATTAGGAAATTAAGTATTAAAGGAAGTAGATGAATATTGTTACATGGGTAGTAAAATAACTAACCATGGCAGAAGAAAGGAGGACATACAATGCAGACTAGCACAAGCAAGGAAATACTTTCTTGAGACAAGAAATTTGTTCACTTCGAACATTGATATAGGAATTAGAAAAATGTTTTTGAAGACATTCGTCTGGAGCATGACACTATATGGAAGTGAAACATGGAGGGTACCTAGTTCAGAAAAAAAGAGAATATAATATTTGTAAATGTGTTGTTACGGAAGAATGCTGAACGTGAGATTGATAAATCGAATCACGAATGAAGAGATCCTGAAACGAATTGGTGAGAGGAGATCGATTTGGATAAATTTGACCAGAATAAGAGATAGAATGATAGGACACGTCTTAAGGTACCCAGGACTTGTGCAGTTGCTATTTAGTGGGAAGTGTAGACGGTAAGAACTGTAGGGGTCTACCAAGGTATGAATATGACAGGCAGATTATTAGCAGATATAGGATGCAGCAGTTACGTCGAAATGAAAAGGTTAGGATAGGGTGGCATGGAAAGCTGGGTCAAACCATCCTATGAACTGATGACTCAAACAACAACAACATGTGAGGAAGACAACTCTGAAATTATGCCGTGTATTTTGGAAACACCCTGTATGATTCCTTACTGTGCAAGGTATACTGAGAAGAATCACCTTACTACTTAACGACAGGACAATAATTTATTCATAAATGCGCATTAAACTGACGTACTTACGTAAGTAATTTTATATATTTTACCGATGTGTTTATAACGTCTTGAAATATATGATGGCCATTCATATTGGACCTCTCTAAGTTCTAACGAACTTAGATAGGTGTCCAACATACTTACAAAGAACGCCATGAAGTGCTTAACAGGTAGAAATTGCAGCTGTAAACGTTGTTTGCTGTGCTAATTTTAACTCTTTATGGCGGTCATTATATATCTTATTGAATCTTGATGAAAATATTTTGCATGTAAAAATATACCTGCCAACAACAACACTGATCAAATGGTTCTTTTGTGAAGTTGAAAGTTGAGGAACTGCAACTTTCAGTCTTCTAGATACATTTTCAGGAGCATCAAAGACATGATATTCAGCTGGAAATGTAGCTTTCATCCTGGCATGCTTAACAATATCATTGAAGCGATGAACTCATTATGGACAAGCGTATGTAGGTTCATGGTAATACTGTAGCTTTGGAGGTCGATATCAATGTTGTAGGGGAAAATCACCCACAAAAGCGTTTTGCAAACATATTTTCCAATTATGAAAGAAAGTATAAATCCAAAGGTTGAACTATAGGTTACCAACTCGAATGGCTATTATCTCTATGAGCTCATCTGATTTGCGAATAGATTTTTGCGAGAGAATGAAACTGTATCAAGAAACAGATAGTATTTCGTTTCGAGACACAATTATCTCTCCGTTATTTAAGAATATCATTGTCTTTTTTGTTATATTTCGAAACTATTACATAATAATTATACGCTTTGAGGTCAGATGAGGTTCTGCTACGTAAACGAACGAGGTGTATCTTTCAGATATCAGTTTATTGTGGTGCAGTACACACTTTTAAGATGACGTTACTGTTTCAGATATCAGTTTATTGTGCTGCAGCACACACTTTTAAAATGACGTTATTGTTTCAGATATCAGTTTACTGTAGTGCAGTACACACTTTTAAAATGACGTTACTGTTTCAGATATCAGTTTATTGTGCTGCAGCACACACTTTTAAAATGACGTTACTGTTTCAGATATCAGTTTACTGTAGTGCAGTACACACTTTTAAAATGACGTTACTGTTTCAGATATCAGTTTACTGTAGTGCAGTACACACTTTTAAAATGACGTTACTGTTTCAGATATCAGTTTATTGTGCTGCAGCACACACTTTTAAAATGACGTGACTGTTTCAGATATCAGTTTATTGTGCTGCAGCACACACTTTAAAATGCTGTTATTTTTTCAGACGTTAATTCATTGTGAACCGTGGTGCAGCACACTCTTTAAAATGCCTTTGATCGTTCAGATGTCCGTGAAGTACACGCATTTAATATACATTCGATTTTTACTTTGAGATACTTGATGTTTGTTTCGTCAGATATCATGAATTCTTCACTTAAATGATTGCAGTTATGACCTAAATATATAGCCTCGCATATTTTTGCATCCAACTCTTGGCACAGGTCTGAGCAAAATGTAGCTTCCACTAAATTCTCAGTTTAATTTACAGTTATCTGACAGTATGGGTGCTACTGAGGTATGTGTGGTGCTGAATGGTGTCATTTTTAGTTAGACCAGTACGTCTAAATGCTACGAAAAAGTTACGTGTAAGGTCAGTCATGCTGGAATGGCACTTTCTGCTCCAGTAAGGACAGCACTGGTAAACTACTTCACTCCTCACATTGATATTTCGTTTCATTGTAGTACAACTATTGGTTTTTGCAGTCTTTCTATACCCCGGCATAGCTTTGTGTGGTGTCAATAATGGTTCCAAACTTCCTCTGCGGTTTAACAGAGATAGATCTTTTCCATCTATTAATGCTAACTGAAGGTAAGATTACCCCATGTTCACAAGATTGAAGAGACAGAGCAAGTAAGAAAAGTAAACTTCTCCCCGTGGAGAGGGGGGGGGGGTTATAACGTTTCCTCGATGTCCCTTGTTTATAGTAAGAGGTGCCTGAAAAGAGAAATCCTCGAGGGACTCCCAAATTGGGAGCGTGATTAGTCCCATAGCAGAAATTGGCATTTTCTCCTCTTACTTAAGTCAAGCTCCTCATTTTCAAATATCCTATCGGCGACCCTTCTTCAACTTTTCCTACACCTATGGCATTATATTTGCGAAGTCCGGGGAATCTTTAATTTTCACGCCCGCCTTCGTGGCTCTTCCCTTTCATTTAAAGATACCTTCATTCATCAAAGCGGAAAAACTCTCAATTTTTTCCTCTGATTATTAAGAGAGGATGGTTGCCTATTGTACTTCCACTTAAAATAATCACCACCATTACGAGAGGAAAAACTAGAATCTGTCACAAGATCCGCAGTTCTTATTTATCTACTTGTTCAGAAATAATGGCTGCTTGAAATACCAGGATAGCTTTGACAGAGCTAATATCATGGAATTAATTTTAGATTATAACCAGAGTAAAGTGAGCTTGACAGCAGGTGTTAGTGGACCCACGCCAGCGTGTTCAAACGAACACGATCGATCGATGGAGCGAGTCGGGAGAGTCCCATTCATCTCAATGGAGCAACAGGGACAGGCCTTCCTGGAAACGGAAAGTCTGTCCAACCATTACTTGTATTACATCCGCAGGCTCTTTCCCTTCAGAGTGGAGCATGTTCCATGAAAACATTCTAGAGTTGAAAAAGAGAGTACATTAAATAAATGAATGGTTGGATCCAAGTGACAGGGATACAATAATGCAATAAAAAATGAATTTCGGGATTATAAATTAAACGCAGCCCAAACTAATTGTATGTCACGCGGGTTGCCTAAATGCAGTTACGTAGTTGGAATTTCTGGTGTCGATACCGGAGCTAGATGCCGTGTTACACGAGAGGCGGGAGCTCTCTCTCTGGTTCACGAGGGAGAAACCCCCAAGTGTAACAGCCCAATTTCCTAGAAACTTCGCTCAGTGAAGGAGGGGTCAAAATAAGCGAACACATGTGTCGGCTTATCGGTAGACACTCGACCGTTTCCGAGGAAAATGACGGTCGACGATTCAGACGTTAGGTGCCTATTAGTGCGTAGAAAGGTCAACCGACGCATTGGCGCTGTGTCGTCCGCCGCGACTTCACACTTTTGCGCCCCGTATTCAAATTCCGGTGAATTGTTGATTTTGTTGTTGTTATTTTTGTTTTGTTTTCATTCTTCATTTGTCCATCCATGATTGGTTTTGCTCAATACAGTTGTCATCTTTCGTCTGGTAAAATAATTGTAAAACACTCATTGCAGAGCAAATGGATATCACGACTAGACGCGATGCAATAGAAATTCAAAATCAATTGCAAGCGTCAGTTTTTGGAAAAATGATCCGTTAAGCGTGGTTTGTCGCAAAATTATTGCCAACACGTGAAATCTTCAGCAATGTTAACGAAGTTTCTATCTCGAGTGACATTCTTTCTTTATTTAATCCGTTGACGGTTCCACCTCTAGCTCCAGCCCTCGTACCGCTTTTCAAATTTCGTGGCAAAGCAGAGAATCGAACCCGGGCCTCCGGGGGGGGGTTGGCAGTCTATCACACTAACCACTACACCAATGAGGCCTGATGAGAAACTATCGTACAGTACGCTCTAAAAGGCAGGAACGCACGTCGGAAACTTCGATCGTCATTTTTTCAGAAACGTCCGAGTGTCTACGGATAAACCGAAACATGAGTAGGCTTATTTCGGCCCCTCTTTCGCTGAGTGAATTTTTGAGGAAATCGGGTTGATACAATTAGCGGGTTCCCTCGTCAGTGGCAAAATGCTGATCTCTGGACTCCAAATAATGGGTCTAAACTAAGTAGAAATAGCTAGATTTTTAAAGGCGGGAAATGTCAGTTCGGCGTTTTATGTCATAAGATGCAGGCACAATAATTACCTCTGGTGACAAATTCAGTGTTAACACGTCATAACTAAGTTTGACCTGTTAACACCTTATAATTTCTTCTGTTAGTAGGGCTGCTGTTTAAGAACATTTGATAGGACTTTGAAGTCATCGTACGATAGGAACTTACTGATTGATTTCGTTAACTTTGGTATAATCATGTGGGCGAGCAATAAACGGTATTCGTTTGCTAAATAAACTTACGTTCTCAGACGAATAGACTTATTTAATCAGAACTTTCATTGAGGGTAATATGGGCGTGTAAATAAATTTTAGTACAAAATTACTGTAATACCAGGTTGCATTAGCTTATTCTCCCTTGAAGTCGAAATTCAGGGAACCCATCAAGAAACCCAAGAAAACTACGCTAAGAGTGAGGTTGGACGGGCCAGAAAACGTAGGGTACGCACAGAGGCCGCTAGAGCGCTGCTGGTCCTTCTACTGCTCACCTGTCCAACGGATTCGTGCCCAAATGTGATCATAAGAGATAATCACATGTCTAATGACAAAAAGGTACTACTCATTAATGCTGAGAGGCAACGAAGGTGCATTGTACGTCCGAAAGCTGTGCATGGAGAAGGGAGTGCGGTCGCCGTGCAACTGAACACCTCTCTTACGGTCTATCAACCCGAATCGACTACATATGTGGAACGCTGCGCATGCTGTACTGGTGAAACAGATTACCATTATGTTTTCAAAATCATTCATCAGTTACCCAGAACAGGTCCGCAGACTAAATGGCGTCCGTTCAAAATACAATACCTAAACACAGTAGCTGAGACAATACGATTATTATTATTATTATTATTATTATTATTATTATTATTATTATTATTATTATTATTATTATTATTATTATTATTATTATTATTATTATATACCTATGTGCATACATCATCATTATAAACCGTTATGCCTTTCAGCGTTCAGTCTGAAAGCATCTGTGATTTTACTAAAAGTCGCCACAATCCTCTAGTTGCAACTAGAGTCGTGGCCTCATTTAGTTCATACCTGTTATCTTTAAATCGTTAGAAAAACAGTCTAAACATCGTCGTCCTGGCCTCCCTCTACTTCTCTTACCCTCCATAACAGAGTGCATTATTCTCCTCGGTAATCTATCCTCACCCATTGGCCTCATATGACCCCCACCACCGAAGCCGGTTCATGCGTACAGCCTCATCCATCGGGTACATTCCTAACTTAGCCTTTATCTCCTCATTCCGAGTACCCTCCTGCCATTGTTCCCACCTGTTTGTACCAGCAATCATCCTTGCTACTTTCATGTCTGTTACTTCTAACTTATGAATAAGATATCTTGAGTCCACCCAGCTTTCGCTCCCGTAAAGCAAAGTTGGTCTGAAAACAGACCGATGTAAAGATAGTTTCGTCTGGGAGCTGACTTCCTTCTTACAAATACTGTTGATCGCAATTGCGAGCTCACTGCATGAGCTTTACGACACCTTGATTCATTCTCACTTACTATATTACCATCCTGGAGAACACACAACCTAAATACTTGAAATTATCGACCTGTTCTAGCTTTGTATCATCAATCTGACATTCAATTCTGTTGGATTTCTTACCTACTGACATCAATTTAGTCTTCAAGAGGCTAATTTTCATACCATACTCATTGCACCTATTTTCAAGTTCCAAGATATTAGACTGCAGGCTTTCGACACAATCTGCCATTAATACCAAGTCGTCAGCATAGGCCAGACTGCTTACTAAATTTCCACCTAACTGAATCCCTCCCTGCCAGTTTCTGCCTTTCAGCAGATGATCCATGTAAACTACGAACAACAAAGGTGAAGAATTACAGCCTCTTCTAAACCCTGTAATTACCCTGAACCAAGAACTCATTCTACCATCGATTTTCACCGCAGCCCAATTGTCAACATAAATGTCTTCGATTGATTTTAATAATCTACCCTTAATCCCACAGTCCGCCGAGTATGGTGAACATCCTTTTCCGCGGTACCCTGTCGTATGCTTTTTCTAGATCTACGAAACATAAACACAACTGTCTCTTTCTCTTTTTCACCTACCTAGCGTGTACTGAAAATCTGATCCTGACAGCCCCTCTGTTGTCTGAAAGCACACTGGTTTTCATCCAACTTCCTCACAAAACTCCCTTCCAAGATGCCAGTGAATACTTTGACCGGTATACTAATTAATGGGATACCTCGATACTTGTTGCAATCCTTCCTGTTCCCTTGCTTATGTGACGATTTATAGCAACAACGTATTGGTTGATTAAGATTCTTTGACAAGACGTTCAAGGAGAAAAGAGCTGGGACCAATTGGAGGTTAGTGGATGTAATAATAAGAAAAAAAAGGTTAATCAAAACAGTATATTGTTTCTACAAAGGAAATCAATTTTAAATTTTACAACTCAAAATTTTGTAACCTGACACACAAAAGAAAACACTCATCGTGAATGACGTACATTAGAATAGAATCCCTAGACCATTTACAAGTTATAATATGTGACTAATCAAATGAACATGGTAACCTATAAGCCTCGGAGAATATGGACACAGATTTCCAAAAAAGTAAACAAAGGGAGAAGAAAGGCACGGGAAGGACCAAGGACGGGGATCACAATAATGGGAGTCACCTGAGTATAAACATTGCCAAATGCAGGAACAGTTTTATGTGATAAGTTGTACCGTCCAGGCCACAAGTTCAATCACTCACCAACTCTTGAAATTGCATATTACTCGATGTTCATTTGTTAAGGAAAAATATCACTCATATCAGGCTTAAAAGAAAACCGGCCACAGCAATGAAGATAACTCCAAAATCCATAGGAGAAGAATAATAGTGGTAATTATAAAATAAATACTCTGTTGCTCACCCAATACAGCAAATAAAAGAAGTGGAGCTTCCCAGCAAATACTGGGAAGTCCTCAGACGACCCTCCAACAACACTCGGAATCAGTGCTGGACTGAAGACCGAGTATGTGGGGGAAGCCTTTATACCGCTGCAGAAAGTTCCGGAAAAAAAGTACACAAAACGTCGAGAAATATCCGACACTGACGTAGCGGATGACGTAACCCAGAGGAGACTCAGTGTGTAGTCAGCAGTTCACCAGGACGGATGCACGACGAGGCAGCAGAGAAAGTCCAAGGCCGGTTAGATGAATGAAGTATCGACAAGAACATGAACATAGATGGAGTTCCGGATGACGGTAGCCGAAAAATAGGTGAGTGATCGTTACACTTAGGTACACTTACTGCTTTTGTCCAGTCTGAAGGTACCTTTCCAACACTCCAAGTTAATGTTACTACTCTATGTAGCCAGTTCATCCCTGCCTTCCCACTATACTTCACTATTTCAGGTCTAATTTCATATATTCCTGCTGCTTTAAGGTAATGGAGTTCATTTACCACCCTTTCCACTTACTCAAGGGTAATTTCACCAACATCTCCTCCCCATGAAACTGGTTGTCCGCGACACTTCCAGGAAGACTTCCTTTTACGTTGAGAAGATTTTCAAAATATTCCCTCCACCTATCCAGTGGTTCCCTGGGATGAATTTTCGGTTCACCTGAATAATTGCCCAGATCACTGTTCATTTCCTTTCTCCCTCCCTTCCTTTCTTTATTACTATCCAGAAAGGTTTCCCTGCTGCTTGACCTAGCATTTCCAGGTTATTACCAAAATCTTCCCCAGGACTTCCTCTTGGACTCAACAACTACTTGTTTCGCTCTGTTTCTTTCATCTACGTATTTCCTGTCTGCATCAGCCCTTGTTTAGAGACATTTCTGATAAGCCTTCTTTTTACGTTTACAAGCTGCTCTCACTTCACCTTTCCACTAAGCTCTTCGCTTTTTCGCATCTTTACACACAACTGTTCCTAAGCATTATCTTGCTGTTCTACTACAGCATCCCTGTATGCTAATCATTCTCTTCATATATTTTGAACCTACTTACTTCCCAGTTCTCACTAATCATATCCATGTACTTCTGTCTAATTTCCTCGTCCTGGAGATTTCCTATCCTTATTCGTTTATAGACAGTTTTCACTTTCTGTATCTTAAGCTTAGAGACACTTAGTTCACTACAGAGCATATAGCGGTCTGTATCATCGAAATATCCCTGAAAAACCCGTGTATTCCTAACAGATATTCTGAATTCGAAGTCAGTTAAGATATAGACAATAATCGATCTGGTACCCCTACCCTTGCATGCGTAGCGGTGAATAGCCTTATGCTTGAATAATGTATTCGTAACTGGTACATTAACACAAGCAGAGAAGTCCAGCAAACGCTTTCCATACAATCAACCAATCACTAATGATCTGCATTCAGGGCAGTCGCCCAGGTGGCAAATACCCTATCTGTTGTTTTCCTAGACTTTTCTTAAATGATCCCAAAGAAATTGGAAGATTATTGAACATTTCCCTTGGTAAGTTATTCCAATCCCTAACCCCCTTCCTATAAACGAGTATTTGCCTCAGTTAGTCCTCTTGAATTCCAACTTTATCTTTATATTCCTACTTTTAAAGACACCACTCAAAGTTATCCGTGTACGGATGTCCTCTCACGCCATCTCTCCACTGACAGCTCGAAACATACCACTTAATCGAGCAGCTCTTCTCCTTTCTCCCAAGTCTTCCCAGCCCAAATTTCGCAACATTTTTGTAACGCTACTCTTTCGTCGGAAATCACCCAAAACAAATCGCGCTGTTTTTCTTTGGATTTTTTCCAGTTCTTGAATCAAGTAATCCTGGTGAAGGCCCATACACTGGAAATATACTCTAGTTGGGGTCTTACCAGAGACTTACAGTATATGCCCTCTCCTTTACATCCTTACTACAACCCCTAAATACCCTCATAACCATATTCAGAGATCTGTACCTCTTATTAACAATCATTACCCCAATGAAGGTCTTTTCTTATATTAACACCTAGGTACTCACAATGATCCCCAAAAGGAACTTTCACCCCATCAACGCAGTAATTAAAATTAAAACTCACAACCTGACTTTTAACCCCGTTTATCATCATACCATTGCCCACAGTCCATCTCACAACACTATCGAGGTCACCCTGCAGCAGGGGCGTATTCTTCTTGAATGCAAGGCATTCATTGCATGTGTTATGATAACACAAAGAACTGTCTGATGTACGATTTTAGGTTTTTCAAGTCGAATATTAACGATTTCATCTCTCAGAAGTTCAAAAGGTCCGCGCAACTGTACTGGTTCCGTTGCTTGACTACGTGTGGTGCTGGTGTAGTCTCGCCGTCTACACCACTCTACGAAGAAAGAGACAGCGAATGGACGAGTTCAGGATGAAAGGCATTCAATCTTAAAATTGCATTCGGTGGCAGACGTAGTTCTGAAACCCTCCGAACGATGTCGCTGCAATTGAAACTTGGTCAGAATTTGTCACCCTATATCCGTGCTACCCTCTGCCATCTGTTAGCAACGTGGAGAAAGTCGGCATTTTTACAGCGAACGTGACCCACAGATTACCCCCCCAGCGAGAAACCAACGTGACGAAACTGACCAATGCCACTGGGGTGACTTACCTCCAGTGCTTGAGTTGTGGCTAACTAGTGAGTTAATTCATTGTATTTTCGGTGTTTTATTATATTTTACGCACATGTGGTATTAACGATGGATGAGTCTAAAACGGATATAATTGTAAATCAGTTTGAAAAGCCATTTACTGGCCGTTCGTTTGATGAAAAGATTCAAATAGTTAAAGCCGGGAGACCTCTACCTTCCCTCGTAAATATCTTCTTCTTCTTCTTCTTCTTCTTCTTCTTAATCTGCTTACCCTCCAGGGTTGGCTTTTCCCTCGCACTCAGTGAGGGATCCCTCCTCTACCTCCTCAAAGGCAGTGTACTGGAGCTTCAGACTCTGGGTCGGGGGATACAACTGGGGAGGATGACCAGTACCTCGCCTCACCTGCTATGCTGAACAGGGGCCTTGCGGGGGATGGGAAGATTGTAAGGGATAGACAAGGAAGAGGGAAGGAAGCGGCCGTGGTCTGAAGTTAGGTACCATCCCGGCATTTGCCTGGAGGAGAAGTGGGAAACCACGGAAAACCACTTCCAGGATGGCTGAGGTGGGAATCGAACCCACCTCTACTCAGTTGACCTCCCGAGGCTGCGTGGTCTCCGTTCCAGCCCTCGTACCACTTTTCAACTTTCGTGGCAGAGCCGGGAATCGAACCCGGGCCTACGGGGGTGGCAGTCAATCACACTAACCACTACACCACAGAGGCGGACCCTCGTAAATTTAAAAACAGAAAACAAGAATTGTGTACGCACGTTCAATCCAGAAACTTACAGTAAAACTGTTTGGCTCGAGTTCACCTACATGTAATTAGGGTGAGTAGAATTGAAATTTACTCAATGCATTGTGTTAACTGCATGGTTACTAGTTGCATGCCTCAGTGGAGATTCCAGGATACGCCACTGCCCTGCAGCCGCTCACAAACCTGTAACGTATTTATTACTCTGTACAGAATAACATCGTCTTCAAACAGCCTTATCTCTGATTACACTTCTTTACACATATAATTGGTATATATATATATATATATATATAAGAAAATATAAAGGTCCAATAATACTGCCTTGAGGAATTCCCCTCTTAATTATTACAGGGTCAGATAAAGATTCACCTATTCCAATTCTCTGAGTTCTATTTTCTAGAAATATAGCCACCCATTCAATCACAGTTTTCTAGTCCAATAGCACTCATTTTTGCCAGTAGTCTTCTACGATCTACCCCATCAAATGCCTTAGATAGGTCAATCACAATACAGTCAATTTGGTCTCCTAAATCCAGGATATCTGCTATATCTTGCTGAAATCCTACAAGGTGAGCTTCAGTGGAATAACCATTCCTAAACCCAAACTGCCTTCTGTCAAACCATTTATTAATTTCGCAAACATGTCTAATATAATCAGAAAGAATGCTTTCGAAAAGCTTACATGCAATACATGTCAAACTGATTGGCCTGTAATTTTCTGCTTTATGTCTATCACCTTTTCCTTTATACAAAGGGGCTACTATAGCACCTCTCCATTCATTTGGTACAGCTCCATCAACCAAAAAAGAATGAAATAAGTATTTCAGATATGGTACTATATCCCAACCCATTGCCTTTAGTATATCCCCAGAAATCTTCTCAATTCCAGCTGCTTTTATAGCTTTCTACTTTTGTATCTTACTGTAAATGTCATTGTAATCATAGGTAAATTTTAATACTTCTTTAGTATTACTCAGTATTACTCACCTCCCCTATCTGGACATTATCCTTGTAACCAACAATCTTTACATACTGCTTACTGAATACTTCTGCCGTTTGAAGATCCTCACATACACACTCCCCTTGTTCATTAATGATTCGTGGAATGTCCTTCTTTGAACCTGTTTCTGCCTTAAAGTACCTATACATACTTTTCCCTTTTTCACTAAAATTTGTATGACCACCAATTATGCTTGCCTTCATGTTATCCTTAGCTGACTTCTTTGCTATATTCAATTTCCTAGTAAGTTCCTTCAATTTCTCCTTACTTCCAAAACAATTTCTAACTCTATTTCGTTCCAAGCTGCACCTCCTTCTTAGACTCTTTATTTCTCTGTTACAATATAATATATCTTTTCCATTCCTTACCACCTTTAAAAGTACAAACCTATTTTCACATTCCTCGACAATTGCTTTAAAACCATTCCAGAGTCTGTTTACATTTTTTTACCATTTTCTAGCGATCGAAGTAACATTTTTTAAACTCCTCATGCCTGTTTTATCAGCCATATGGTAATGCCTAATAGTCCTAATTGTCATACGTTCCTTTCTTTCACATTTATTTTTAACTACGACAAAAACAGCTTCGTGATACTAATACCATCTATTACTTCGGTTTCTCTATAGAGCTCATCTGGTTTTATCAGCACCAAATCCAAGATATTCTTCTCTCTAGTTGGTACCATCACTTTCTGAATCAGCTGTCCTTCCCATTTTAACTTATTTGCCATTTGTTGGTCATGCTTCCTGTCGTTCGTATTACCTTCCCAATTGACATTTCGTAAATTGAGTTCACCGCTGCTATCACATTCCTTTCCATATCATTTCCAACACATGTGATTATCTTATCAAATAGTTCTGAATCATCGTCAGCGCTACCCTTTCCCGGTCTGTACACTCCAAAGACATCAAGTTGCCTATTATCTTTAGAGATGAGCCTTACACCCAGAATTTCATGTTTTTCATCCTTAACTTTTTCGTAGCTTACAAATTCTTCTTTCAAAAGAATGAATACTCCCCCTCCCTCCACTCCTATCCTATCTCTAGGTTACACACTCCTGTTCCGTGAGAATATTTCTTCATCCATTATATCACTTCTCAGCCATGATTCAACTCCTATTACAATATCTGGTAAGTATATATCTATTAAATTACTTAATTCCATTCCTTTCTTTACAATGTTTCTACAGTTGAGCACTAACATTTTCATGTCATCCCTATTTGATTTCCAGTTCCCTATTCGCTTGACACCGCTCCCTAGGCCACCCCGTTTCCCTGATTGTACCTGCCTATAACCCTTCTAGACGAGTTTCCTAACTTATATGCACCACTGCAGTTTAAGTGAAGGCCATCTGAGCGCAGATCCCTGTCTCCTACCTACCCATTAGGATCTAGAAATCTCACTCCCAGTTTCCCACATACCCACTTCATAGTCTCATTTATATCCCCAATTACCTTCCAGTCAGTATCCCTCCTACACAGTATTCCACTGATAACAATCTCCACTCCAATTCCTGGATAGCACTCTACCCTAGTTCCCTTTCCTCCTCACACTTTCCCCACATGTCTAACGATGGAATCCCCCATGACCAGAGCCTCAACCCTACCCATCTCATTTGATCCCCTCCCCTCCTTGTCAGCCCTATCTCCTCTCACTGCTGCAGAAGCTACTTCCTCCTCCCATTACTCCCTCCCATGACCCTGTTCCACCTGTCTTTTCCTTTCCACTACACTACACTACACTTCCCTTTCCTACCTTTTCCCTTCCTCCTACTTCCACACATCTCAACAACAGTTCCCTGTTCCTGGTTGCTCTACCTGCAGTCACTCGTACCGATTTCTCACAGACACCTGTCCTGAATTGAGATCCTAAACAGAGCCCTTAGCCTTCAATCTCCTTCCCCTTAAAACATTGGACCACCTGTCTTCTACAATTCACCCATTTCCTTCCCATCCCTCCTTTACACCTACTCTATCCTGTACATTATTTGAGGGAGGCCTACTTTCCTTCCTGTCCTCTGAGATAATCCTAATTATCTCCCTCAAACTCTCCAACTCCTCCCTCAGTTCCTACAATTGCACTGCTTATCCATTATTTACGGAATAATGGGAAGAAAAGAAAAAAATAACTTATTCTGTGCAAATAAAAATGGAAGGAAAGAAATACTGCCTATAAAAATGAAAGAAAAGAAATACTGTCTAGGATAGTTCACAAAGATCACACAACAAGGTAATTAATATAAGCTACTACTACACAACAATACTACTTAGTTGTACGAATTTATTTCTACAGCACCCTAATAGAATATTGAATAACAGGATAATATTGACAGCCTTCCATCGAATTCCATTTCGTTCGCCAGGTTGTTTCCAAGAAGTCCCTCGCCTGTCAAATGAGATGGGACTCCGTTATTCCCATAGGTCCGAAGCTTTCTTAAAATGCTTAACATGTTCTGAGCTCGGTAAATTCGTGAAGAATGATGCTTGCCTATTTACACATGGTCCAAGTGAGGATCTCTCCTCTAACGGGTTAAGAACCACAGGTGGATTGTATAGTCCTAGCCACCTGAGCACAAGAGGGGCCATGATTCAGAATACGTCCGAGATGCCCACTCCCGTTCCGTAGCAACTGGTATCGCTACTCTCAGGACCACTTAGTAGGCCCTCTCAGCCGTTGCCCATGTTTCACGAACTAGGACGTGACTACATTAACCTACACCCTCAACCATTATTATTTCGGGAGAACATCGACTTGTTATTAAAATAGGCGTTACAACGCGCTCACTTAGTTCTTGACCACTATTAAATTAGTCAACTGTTCTGGATTGCTTACAGGACATCGTCATCTGACACAACTTGTCTCAGAAATATTACCTCTTAACATACACCCTGTCACCAAAATTCCTCTCCGTCGTAAAACAGGGCTTTTTATCCTCGGCTTCGTGTGCATTATACATCTCTCATAAAGTATAGGCTTACTCTGCCTTTAACATCTTCCTAACTATTCTCATAATATTTCATTTCCATTACAATCCATTTCTTTCTGTTAGAAACTTTTTCCAATCTACGTAATCTCATGAGCAACAACTTTATAAGGATCTCACAATTAACTTCTTTACGTTTTCCTGACCTCAAGAGCAAAATAGCTTACCGCGATTTTCTGTAACACAAATACACGGTGTCACAAAATTTAAGTTTTCAAAAAACTGCCGACTTTACCACACTTGACTGGATTTCGGTATAAACCGCAAATCTCGCTTCACATTACGGCTGAACACACAATTTATCGTCTCGAATTCATCTCGACGTAATTATTATTATTATTATTATTATTATTATTATTATTATTATTATTATTATTATTATTATTATTATTATTATTATTATGGATAATTGGACATTTGACTTTATCACGCTCACAACGAATATTTATCATTATCATCATAGTAACTATTACCGGTCTGAACGTTATTTCATTGAGTTTCATTAATATATTTAAAACTTCACCGATTACATTTTTTTTACAGAAATTTAAGCGCATTTTGGAGTTTCGCGCACTGACATGAATAATAGACACTGCGTCTCAACATTGCAATACACTTAATATTTGCACATGCCACATAGTAATTTAATGGGACAAGTATGTACAATCTCAACTACAAAACATGATATTCAAATTAGACAGACCTGGTAACTGCGTCGCAGACATAGGGTCATCTTTGTGGTTGCAATTTTCCAATTGCAACATTTAGCAGGCTAGAATTATGGGTTTAGTGTGTACTGATTGATTGATTGATTGATTGATTGATTGATTGATTGATTGATTGATTGATTGATTGATTGATTGATTGATTGATTGATTGATTGATTGATTGATTGATTGATTGATTGATTGATTGATTGATTGATTGATTGATTGATTGATTGATTTATTTATTTATTTATTTATTTATTTATTTATTTATTTATTTATTTATTTATTTATTGTACCCTTGGAATAATTGAAGCGGTGGTAATCTGTCTAGGGTTCTGCCAAGGTGCTCTATAAAAAAATATACTTACCGCTCGGAGACTCTCATCTGCTCGGGACACAATCAGTTTGGGATCCTTCTTCATAAGTTGGTACCCAATGGAGTTAAATATTGCGGGTTCTATTACGAAATGAGAGTGGGCCAGGCCAAAATTTAACTAATTAAATACATTTCCACCCTGGTGACTTGAGCTTCATTAAATATTTCTTAAAATTCTTAATTACATATTAATTGGTTAATGATATTGCCAGATCTCTCGCAATAAAGGTTGTTATTAAATTCGCAAAAGTTTAAGTAGACAACAAAAATCATCGAATTTACCCAAATTTTAGTACAACAACCGATATTTAGGTTACGCCATGAGTAACAACTCTCCTTGAATCTCCTAACTAAATACTCTTCCCAGGTCATCATCAATTAAAATGATAAACTAATTTGAAAATGTTTGATGACACCATAGGTGTGCAATACAGTTTAAATGATCAACGTAACCAGAGTTATATTTAATTTCAAAATGCCAAATACAGTAATCGTTACATAAGGTAACTCTGAGCAGTATTAAAGTTATCTTTAATTAAATTGAAAGTTATCAAAATTAAATTAACAAAAAGTTACACTGAAATATATGAATTAAAACTGCTCCAATAAATGACAGGAGTTTTCTGAGAAAATACCACAATTTGGGAGTTTACTGCTCCCTTTTTCACTATCGTTATCTAAATTAGCATAAAAATACGTACGGCCTCAACTGGCCTTTCATGACCTGGTATCGGATTGATACTCAAACTTAATTATATAATACATAATCGACCTGACTTGGATATGAACTGAATACGAGCTAACTATAGCCTGTATAATTTGTATACGTATATGAGAAAGTTGTTAACACTTATGAACACTTACGGGCACTTATGAGCACTGTGTTGTACATACTTACGGGCACTTATGAGCACTGTGTTGTACATACGGATTCTGTAGGTCCATTACTTTTAATTATTCCTTTAGATCAGCTGAACAGACCTGCCTAACATTTACGTATTAACAGTTTACACACTCAATTTTAACGCGATCGGGTCTGCATGATCCGCAGATATTTTACCCCAGTTACTAAGGAAATGCCTTAAAGTAAAAGGTTTTACATTTGCAGTCTTTTATATTTACACATTACAGGGGTCTGTTCAGTTCTTTGAAGCCATACGCCATTTAATGTTATTATTCAGTTGCAATTTGCTTGGATGCTGTAAGCGAAATATTGTTTTAAAAGGAGTAACCAAGCTGCCCTCCTTCCCTAAGGTTACTGTCTTTATATTTACATTACAGTGTGGGTATATCCTCCAACGTTGACCATAAAACAAACTAAATTACATGAGATACAATCATCTAAACACCTGTAATCTAATTCTACCATCTAAATACACTCCTGAAAGAGGAGACACACTATCATACCTAACCTATACTATTAACACAGAGCAATATAATCACGTAACAATCTGTTATTTTCTTTTAAGGTGCTGACCACACCTGTCATTCAAATGACTGACTATTACTAAACGTTCTGGTGATTTCACTCGTCACAGTGGTTATGGTAGTGTCTGACCATGAATGGTGTATGGTCAAGTCCAATTATCTCTTATCATGGTCACCATAACAATTTCAACTAGTCTGATTATGTCGCTTAGATTTACCGTCAAAAGAACCAGATCGAAATAAATAGGCATGTAACCTACTTCACAAAAATACATCAGGTTGTTAGATCCTCGTAAAATATCCTATAATTATTCTTCCTAGATAAAATTACAAATGAAAGGTCAGGCAAAATCAAAGACATAATTATAATTATTTAACTTTCGCAGCAAAATGTTAGAGTGGCATGTATTTATCATTTGATTATCATTATTACTGTTGTTATTAATGTTATTATTATTATCCACGGGTGTACAAAATAATTGGGTAGCAATTTAACTCCGTTTCATATAAGAGGATACAATCAGCAATCAACTAAATAATACTCTATCTAGCGACCCGTATTCCCAGTGCGTCTGGATGTTGTGATTATGACAGTCTTCATAACCTGTATCCGAGCATTTATAAGCAGGCATCTGCCTTTCCCTATCACAAAGCGTCTTATCCCTATTTATTTCATCCCTCATTCTAATTTCTACTTCTCTCTTATTACTTCCTCGGAGTTTTATTTATATTCTTTACATCCTTACTCGTAGACATTAGCTCTCATAACGAAACGAAACGCAACACGTCACTTACTTATCCATTATTTTCTTTTTTTTACTGGTACCACAACGTAACATTTTCCTCCTCTTGTGGGGTTTTATTACTTTCTCATTGTGGGACAGAATTTGTATATTACTCGATATTTTTCATTTATTCAGACCTCAACTCACTTTTACCCATCCTGTCGGCACTGCATCAATTGACTCACTGTTACGTAAACAAAGCGGAACATTTATCATTTATTTCTTAGAAGTTTCCAATTATTTTTTTACTGTATGGCTATCAATAGCAGATCTTTCTATGAAAATCAGTATCATCATATTCGGAAGTTATGTTGAAAACGTAAATCCCGTAATTTAGAGTTGAATAAATAACTCATGCAAATAGCAACATTATTATTATTATTATTATTATTATTATTATTATTATTATTATTATTATTATTATTATTATTACGGGATTTCCGTGGTTTACAGAGGTTTAAGAAGGTGCTGGTGTGAATGGGTGGACAGAGAAACGATCAGACCATAAGTTAGAACACTAAATTTAGAAATTTTATCTCTTTCCCTTTTTCAAATTTGGTAATTAGAAAATCTGAACCAATAACACCAACTAACAGTGAGCTCGTCAGCTCCCACAATAACAATACTTTAAGGGCAAAACTCAGGTACAATGGAGAAGATCATAGACACAATAGTTTACAAGAAATGAGCATTGTAGCTCGAAAGGCACACAATTTTACAAGAACTCCAAAATTCTACTTAAGTCCAGCCTCTCTGAGGCACACGCTTCTTGCCAAATTTACACTTCAAACACTGTATTTACTGTCATTTCTTCTCGACAGTCTGTTACACACTCGTCTATAAATAATGACAATTTAAGCAGAGGCAATGAATGCCCATTCTAAATACCCTTAAAGTACTAAATAAAAAGTTTAAGACGATCGCCCATGAACAAAATGCTAGGGGGCGAAACACTTGCACTCCTTTTGAAAGACACTTAATATCCTACTTGGGCTTATGGCCAAGTTGCAGAGGCTAAGCCTATACTACAGAGAGGTGACTAGATGCGAAATATTAACTTCCAAAATAGTGTTAAGGGTTTAGAAAATCTTAGTCACCACTTAGCAAGTTGAGTGGGAATTAATGGAGGGTTAACATTCTTTATTCCCTAAATTTACATATTTCCCAGCAGGGATTTGAACCGACTCCTTAGACTTGCCGAAAATTTTCCTTTAAACAGAAATATTAGAATTTTACATTAAGAAATGAAGTTTGAAACCTTCCCCTCAAGTTAACTGTCTGGAGCTATTACATGTTAAGAGATGTCTGCCAATACCTTGAGTTGTTGCGCCTTCTGACGGTGGCAAGACTACCCCTGCCTCCTTTTACGCCGTACACACACACACTAGACCAGAGCGATGAAGATGACAATACGGCCCTAAAGCGCCCAGATTTTATAGCAACTCAGAGGGAATAGTTCAAGATCTCTATTGACTTAGGCAGAATGCCTGTACATATCCCCAATTTTAATTGGCTAGACAAATATAGACAAAAATTTCTGATTGGTTAATAAATGAAGGAAGAAGGAAGCCGTAGAAGTGCTAGTAACGTCAGCACATGAAATTAACAATGTCTTAACACTTAAGGTTTACCAATATTGAAACTTGAAAATTCCCTTAAAATTAATTGTCCGTCCTCCTGCCAGGCGGGGCACATAGGCCGATAGTAGAGAAATCTAAATATTAAAGGTCCAAGTACCTTGAGATACATAGTTCAGAATTCCCAGCACAGATGGCCTTCTAGAAGGCGCGCAGTTCAGCTTGAAGGAGAATTATTATTATTTTTATTATTATTATTATTATTATTATTATTATTATTATTATTATTATTATTATTATTATTATTATTATTATTATTCCTATTACCTGACGTCACAAAAGTTCATAAATAGTTATTGTTAATCACGGCATCAAAATATCATGACAACTATTATTATCGTCATGACCCATCACTACAAAATTTTCATTCTCAACGAAACATATTATTGCTATTATTATTCATAAGACTTAGAAATTAGGGACACAGTATATATAATTTAGATTACTAAGTGACACAGTAGGTATCCCAAAACCTGAATATAATGTAATCATACACGTTAAACAGATAATGACTTAATGCAGGCCCCTGAACATTAATTCACCACTTGCCCAAATTTATGATACGTGGCAGAACATTTATATTTAAGGTGACTTTAACTGTCCTTCTAAACCATAAGATTAAAAATTGTCATAATTATATCCATCGGATGACAGCGTGTTCACGGACATAGTTAATTATTTACAAATTAATTAATTAAAACAATTTTTAAATAATTAAGTGGGCACATTATCCAAGCTGCGTTGTCAGGCTATCCCCTGCTGTCCTGTCGGTACTTCCTTGGGATTTTAAGCCAATTTAAATATGAGCATTGTCATATTGAGGATTGGTGTACAGTATATCCAAATTGGCACGTATTTCTTATACGCTGATAACATACGCTTTAACGTATTTCAGCATACGCATAACACTCTTATTCAAATTAATTCTATGCTCTGATACTAATTGTTAACCAAACACACTCCCGGTGATATTCTATTATGGTGGTGTGTAGTTTTCCTGCAGTTACGTAATTTTCTATCACCTGGTCAACTCTGCGGGAAAAGAAGTGGCCCTTTAAAATCTCGGTCATCGGGATACCTGTCCTAGTAGACCGGCTAGAAATTGTTTACAAACTTCCCCTCTTGTTCATTGTCCTCTGCCGATCGGATTAACATAATGTTCTTAATGAGCTTAAGGACAGGCTAGCGAACTTGGAGACTGGTGAATACACAGAGAGGTTGCTATTTACTAAAAATGCTCCCTCTGCTACCTGCTAAGAATGTGCCTCTCCAACACACTGTTTTAGAACAAACTGGCTACTTTTACCTCGGACTTGTATTGTGCACAATGCCTTAAGAGACCATACATTGTTCTAGGCGGCAACGACGCATTGTTAAGGTAAGAAACACAGTCGTACCTTTTGTGTAATTCACTTGGCGTGGACACCCTTAAACTAAACATCGATCATTTGTTTGATGGCAGCACGTCCTTACTTACTTTTCTATTCAGGCCATCAACTCGTGATCAGTCGCGCACGACGACTGTATTTCAATTAAGATGTAATTACTTTAAATGAGTCCACCAAAAATCATATACACTCTGATAGAGTCCAGTTGACGTGCAACATTTCACAAACTCTCCAGATAGACTAAAAATTCTCAGCGGGAAATTTCGGTGCTTAAAAATGAAGCAATTGGTTGACTGAGCCATTTTTCTACGGAGTCAATCCATCTAATTCGAAGGATTTCGGCTATCCTCTTTCCTCGTCGCACATCTCAGGTTTATCTGTCTGTTAAGTGAACAATTCATAGGACCTGGCTGTCGGCTTCTTGCCAAGTGCATTTATGATATAATTGCTTTACAAACTTCCAACCGAACGTGCTCCAACTCTGTTACGGTGGATTAAATTTTCTATGCCGGTGGGCTGTGACAAGTTCTGCAGTCCTTG